>NC_092801.1:28345208-28663819 GCF_918797505.1 Bemisia tabaci | reverse complement strand
GGCCCATGGGCGGCAAGTAGGTAAATCCGGCCCTACATTAACTAGCAAGGAAATTGCTGGATTGACTTTGTTTCTTTTAAAATTAGTTATATTCGAAAAAAAGTGAACCGAATTTTCAGCGTTAACTCTGCAAACTTACTTGCTGAACGGCCCTCGTATGCATTCACATACCTGGACAATTCTAAAAAAATTGTCCAATTTGACCTCCCAGACATAAAAGAATCAAGTTTATTTTGTTGTGATCTAGCGTTTGTGTTTCTATCTCTGCATAGTATATAGTATCAAGCTTAAATACTTAATACCAATGCCTTTTTTACCAGGCTTTTTTCCCTCATGTTTTCCTTTTTTTGGTAAAAGATAAATCCTTGCAGAGAATTGTCACTATCGTCACGGTGATTATTTTGATCTGCCAGCGAGAGAAATGGATGAATAAGCCTGTTTGATTATTAGAGTCATTTTATTTAATCTCATTGAAAAAAAGGACGAAAAAAATAGGGGCTTGAGTTTTTTCCACCAGAAAGTAGCAATTTGTGCTAAAAAAACTAGCTTGACATTCCCGACGCACAAAAATGTTCAACAGGTCGGTTACACACAACAAATAAGCCAAATAAATATACTCTGTCCGGGTAAAATCTGGTGGCAAGGCGTGAATGGTCGATTATCGATATTTCCCCATTTGAAGCTGTGGTAAAGAATCGATTATTAAGGTGTTCCATGCGAACACCCCGTTTATCGATCCTTTTCCATTGATTTAAAAGGCAAATCAATCGATACATCACAAAACACGCCACGCCGCACGGTGGATCGAGTCATAGGGCAGGCCGGACATGGCACATCACGCGACTTGGTTTGCTCATTTACGTAGTGTTTGCGCTCATAAAACAAATCAGGATACATGCTTCTTATGTATTTTTCGTCGCAGATTTCATTTTTGATGACTATTTTCCTGATTATTGGGTTTAGATATGTATTTTGGCACAATTTCAGATAAATAAAGAGATATTGTTTAACAACAGATAAGTTTAAACTTTCTACACTCATTTCAATCGGAGTTTTAAGTGTTCAAAGGACTTTTCTCTCCGGTAAAATGTTTAAATATCGTATATAAAACGTATATTACTCATCTCTTTTACAATTCCCCCTCCTCTCCCCCAAAAAATGAATTAATAGAAATCCGAAAATGTTGAGAGGAAAACAGAGGATCTCCTTTCCCCTTCACTCCTGGGGCACCTTTTTAGCTTTCTAACAAAAGAAAATGACAAGGGGGAAAAATATGAGAGAAAAATATAAATCAAATACACATCAATCAACACAAATCATGTATTATCCGAGCCTTCCTAATTAAGGGCCCCGCGAGTCACCATTGTACACTGCCTTTATTTATACTTAGGTATCTAATGGAGCTTCTTCGGCTTAATGATTGCTGCTGAAGCTCAAATTACCTCAATTTTCTCTATTAACTTCTAATTTTCCGAAGAAATTAAACATTAAAAAAAAAAAAATCCGATGTCAAAAAAACGCGAGTTTTTGGGAAATAGTTAGAAGATAGAAAAGAATTTAGGCCATTTTTGACTTTAGCATCAAGTAGTAGATGAAAAATGCTCCATTAGACACCAACTTGATATAATTTTCCCGTCTTTTCAGACGCAAAACAAACGGATTAGTATCATATGCGTCGATTAGGACATTTGAGAGGAAAACCCCGTTATCTGAAACAACGTGGACATTTTTTTAACCACGCAAGGCATGTTTTCTCATGTATTTTTGTCTCCTGGATTCGAAAATGACCTTGGTTTCTCTTTACCATGCACCAGTTTTCCGGAAAATCACATTTCCCGAAAAGTCCATTTTAAGTGGAAAATCTCAATTTTCCGGAAAATCGGTGGGTGTAGGAGAAAAACCAAGGTCATTTTCGGACTCAGCACTAAAAATTACATACAGATCACCTATCAAATGCCCGGTGTTTATTCGCCACAGGCCTGTGAAATTCGAATTCTCTCGAGCCACCATTTTATGAACTTCACTTTTTCAAAATCATTTAAGCTTTATTCCCAAAATGGCACTTTGGGGCAGCCAATTTTTCTTGATAATGAATCTTCAGGGATCAGTTAACACTGCTATACAAAGGTTTCCCTGAAATACGCTGAAATAGCTAGTTAAAAGTCTAGCTATATTATTATTTTTACGGTATTGAGGAGGGTACTTTTAAGCAAGAATACCGCTTATAAAAATAGCGATATTTTAACTTGTTATTAGTGAAATATATTCTACTTAAGGAGGAGGACAAGCTACTTTAGTCAGAAATTGTCATAAATCTATCGGAGGGAAATACCAACAGGCGAACGGTTTGTCCCGAGTGAGGCAACATTTTTCGAGTGCCGCCTGAGCCACTTTAGGAGGCTGTGTGCGTTAAACTGGGGTTAAAAAATTGAAAACCAATACCTGTATCATAAAATATAACTCTTTGGGAAGACATTTACATCAATGAAATGACTATTTGTGAGAATCGCCCATGTCCGACTTTTTGCAGGTTTCGATCCACCGTGCGCCGCTGGTAAAATCTCACGAAAATCATGATTGGCACGTGGAAAAAGGGTGAAATCGTTTTTGTAGCATGCGATCTGCGTAGTTTGTAACACGCTATTTAAAGTTGTTCACAGTCACCGCCGAGTAGGTTCGCACAGGCAGAGGAGTAAAAAATCTGAGTTAACAAATGATTTCACTACATTTTTCTATTACATGATTTCCATAGATGTCAATCATTATTTTTTCACAAACCGATTGCGGTAGACGCACGGATCATAAGACAGTATGTCAGGATTTTTTCAGCCAACGAGTGTTAAAAATCAGCACGTAGCTGAAAATATCAATTCAGAAAGAAAAAATTCACACACAGGCAAAATTTTCCTTCTAAGAGATACGCTGTTCACTGCAACACTAGCAACGACACTGCACTGCACTACGGATTGGCCCCATAAGCAGTAGCGTGGCCGCGTGGCGTACCTTGCGATATATCGATTGATCTGCCATTTAAACCTGTGAAAAAGGATCGATTATCAGGATTTTCGCAACGAACGCCTTAATAATCGATTCTTTACCATAGCTTCAATGGAGGAATATCGATATACGTCGAAGCACGCCACGCCACTGCCAATAAGGCCGAAACGCGTGTGCAGTTGCCCTCCTGAATGGTCGTTACTAGGTTGCACCAAAACAACGTATCTCTTTGAGGAAAAATTGTGCTTGTATGTGAGATTTTTCCCTCTTCATTGATATTTTCTGCTTTATACTGTTTTTTAACGCACGTTGGCTGAAAAAGTCCAACACACGGCATCATTTTTTCCTTTTTTCACAAAATCAAAAGCATTTCATCAACTGAAATCTTTCGCAAGGAGAGCTTAACAGTTCGCTAGGTTCTTACTTTCTCGCTTTACCCTATGGTAGAAAAAGTATTGTCATCCTCCAAGGGGAAAAAAGTTGAAATTTCATCATTTCTAGGCGTTTTAAGGTCCCAGGAGTCGAAATAACCATACTTGAAAAAAATGTGTGTCCGTCCGTCCAGCGTCCCCCAAATCTGTCTACAGCGATATCTCAGAATCTATCCGTTCGACTTCATTCAAAATTTGCAGAAAACGCCATAATCTATGGTCTCCTTATGCATGTCAAACGATTTTGGGGTACGCTAAAATTTGGGGGGGGGGGGGGTTAGGGGCCAAGGTCCATTTCTAGCAAAATCACACGGAAAGCTCATTTTGAAGGACTGTAAATTCATAGAGAAAAAAAAGGTGTTCGCATCTTGAGGTTTGCTTACCCTGTGACGTAGGTCGGTACAACCTGGCCAGCGAAGTCCGGAATTCGAAATATGAAAAACGGACCATAATGTCAGATTTTTTTACTTAAATCAACTCATGATATAATTTCAAGCACTTTTTATAGAGTGACTTTTTTCCATAAATTACACCATTTCGAAAATCGATGATAAACGTTGCTGTACCGACCTACGTCATCAAAAAAATTCCAAGATGCCCGAAATGCAAATACCTCCTTTTTTTTCTCTATGCTGTAAATTTATTTTATTTAGGTTGGGGCTTTCTCCGGGCAGATCTGACTGTTGGTAAATTTGAAAAAGCGTGTCCCAAACCACGCAGGGTGCGCTCAATAAGGAGTGTATTTTAGACTTGTTCGATTTGCCCGTCGTGAATTTCCAGAGAATTCACCCGTAGAAAATGTATTTTGATGGCTGTATCTCTTGCGTAAAACAAACTCACTGAGTAAATTTTCCTTTTCAATTCTTCCAGAATCTTCTAAATTCCGGCAATGACTGCACAATCTTATTTTGATGTGAGCACTTCACTGAACGGAATCAATCGGTTTTACAGCGATTATGTCCGCCCCTACACTAAGAAATATTCGTGGTGATAAAAACAATTCATTTGTCGTCACTACCGATAAAAAAGGCTCATATTGAACACCGTTAATATTGGTCTCTGGGACATGTATTAACGGTAAATAATTAGCAGCCGGTCTGACAAACAAAAACAGCCGCGCCGGTCGTAACGTCGAAACTTAATGATAGCATATTACCGAAATATTCCGAGTGGAAAATACATTTTTGTTAAAACAAAAATCAATTACATTGTTTATTCGACAACGAGTATTTTTGGTGTATTTAGTCCACAAATCCGATCAAATTATCAGAACAAAAAAAAGTTATGAGACTGTAAACATTGCAACCTAACACTCATGATGGTGACGGTTAAACGGAAAAGCTGAAAATAAAGCTCAATATGTTGAATATTACAATCGAGTTGATTAAAAACACTTGTTTTCCACTTCATCAGGTAAAACATGAGATTTTTTATCGCACATTTTCAAAATAAAACACTAATGACTGAAAATACGTAGAATTACCCTCTTCAAAATGTAAAGTGGAAAATGATTCGTGCAATGATTATGACTGTAATGAAGTCCCTACTGATTGTTAAATTAACACGTGTTCAGTTTACATCGGTTTACGTTACATTGACGCGCGCTGGGGAGGTCATAGGACGGCTTCATCCTGCAAATTGTCAAAATGGAATTTCTTGTTTGAAATTTAAAATTTCCATGTTTGTGAAGACCTGACTTTACTTTTCCACGTAATCCCCGTCTCGTCGGACACATTTTACATACCATGACAAGAGCTTTTTTATTACATCAGCGTAAAACCGGCGATTCTGTTTTTGCAAAAACTTTTGTACAGTTTCTTACACCTCATCGTCGTCCAAGGAACTTTTTTCGCCAAAACTCTTCTCTAGCTCAGCTAATAAGAGTGATATATCACTTGGGGTGAGATCCTGACAATAAAGAGGATATGGGAAAGATCTCATTTTAAGGAGGTCAACAACTGATTGGTCACATGAGCTGTATGGAGCCTAACATTGTCATGAAGCAGCATACTTTGACGAGACAAAAAGCCAAGGTATTTTCTTTTGAATGCTGATTTGAGCCTATTCACGACATCACAGTTTCTGTTTGCATCAATATTTGTGCTTCTTTCTAAGAAATAAATTAGTAACACTCATTGAGCACCCATAAAGGCGCGCGTAAATTTTGGACACGCGGTGGTGAGAGACGGGTGTGGGAAAACTGATGTCACTCGGCCCTCAGAAGATCAAATTTAAAAAAACTGAAGCTTTTTAGAAAGCTGAGGGGATGACAATTCAGAAACTTTTTACAAATTTAAATTATTTTTATTAGTTTAGAAGATATGACAAATATTAACTTACTTCAAGAATACCCCTCGTAAAATCAGACACATCAGGCGTCTAGGCATACCATATTTTAGTTCTTTTATAACTCAACGAATGCAGTATGCAATCTACATCTATACTAAGCTCATGTTCATATGTTCATTATTTTATAAAGGAAATTACGTACTAGGGAACCGACGCGGCCTCTCCTAACAAAATTATTTTTACCTCAACTAGCAGACTGGTAGATAAAAAGATAGACAAAAAGGACAAATTGAAAATAGAGCGATCCTATTGGTGGAATGGGCAGGAGCTGGCATTGGACAAAGGAGCTAATCAACAGACTAACTAACGGCAATCAAATCTCTCCGGGAGACCTTATAGTCTATTATTTTCTTCCTTAATCTATTGAAACCAACTGGTCCAACCAAAAGAATCGCTCCTTTTTATCTTTGACTTCGTTGTCCATCGCTCCGTCTCTATAACAGTTTCTATACTCAGCCAGCAGTTATGAAGCCATGAGTCTAAGAGACCCATTTTGGTCCGACTAGCATTAAATTGCGGCCACGAGCTTAGGCTACATAGCGGGCTGATTCTTGGCATCGATGGACTAAGAAGAAGACGAGAAAATGGAACAATCCATTTGGTTGATGAAGATGATTGTTTAGACGACGCACAGTGGACCGAGTCAAAAGGAGAGGTCGGACAAATTTTGGAAACTTTAAACGCTTATAACTCTGTCTATACAAAATTTTGAAGTTCTAAAAGTGGTTTTATTGGTTTCCTCGTGAAATTTTCTCCTTGAAGCACCTCTTGAAATGTTAAAAGTAACTAAATAAACACCATAATTTGCAGCTGTAGTCAAACATTTTATGTCCGACCTCTCAAATTGACTCAATCGCTGTTTTGACGGGGGAAAATAATGCACTGGTAATAAAAAAACCTCTTGGACCAATGCCGCGGTGCATTGACTTAAGGTTAATCTTCAGCTGTAGTTCCGAAAAAATCCACCACGTCGCGCTGCTAAAATCCGACTCCGAAATCAGTGATTATTTAAATATCACAATAGGTATCTTAAATTCTAAGACTCATAAGTTCTAGCAGCATACGTCTGGAATCCTTAGAAACAAACGCGAGCTTTGAAAGTCTAATAATAAAAGCTGTAAATTGATCCCAGTTTCTCTTACGGGATATCTGTAAGTGCGAGAGAGACAGCTCACGGTGGGAGAGAGATATCTGCCAACTGCTGAGAGCGATCAAGCGCGATTGGTTGCATCAAGGTCATCATGCTTAACCCTACTTTTTTCTGGGATCAAATTGCAGAACTTCTGAAATGACTTTTCACGTTGTTTTTAGGGTCAATAGGAAGAAGAATGTTATAGCTAGAACTTATTTATCTTCGATTTAAACAGAAATTCCTTCAACTTTTATAAAAGCTCAAGGACTCACGTGGAGCTGTACGGACTCTAAAACACAGCGGTGGCGCCCCCTGCGCGGAGAAATTTCTTACTTCACGCAGCTGTAGATACACCTTAAGAGTGCAGTTTCTTGTCGCCGGATTTAAGAGTCTTGAGCTCTTGTTTCAAGCGGATATTGCATTTGATTCAAGCGGATTTTGCATTGAAACAAGAGTCCAGACTCTTAAATCCGGCGACAAGAAACTACACTCTTGAACCAAGAGGTTTTCTTTTACCAGTGTGGATTAACTGGACTGCATTTTGCAATTTGGACCTATAAATTCTGGCTCATCTGAAAAAACACTTATGTGCATAGGGAAACTAATGGCACATACGTTGTTTTAAAACTGGGCCAGAATTTATAGGTCCAAATTGCAAAATGTAGTCCAACTCTGAGGCCCCTCGTGGATTACCGTTGGTCTACTGTGGTCGAAATCTAGAATTCGGTCAAAACTAGTAAAGCAGTGACCAGTCAAAATCAGTTCTGACCATCACCCAATAGCCGAAAGCCGAATTTATTGTGAAAAACTAAGTTGTTTGCCATTATTCCTATTTCAAATGATCAGTCCAGAATCATCGGGCAAATGGGCCTGTTGCAAACTTTTGCTAGAGCAAAACTAAGAGTTGTTTCCTGCAGATAATGCCTCAAAAATCACGATGAGCGCATCGGCAAAGTCTGAAACGCACTCATAACTTCACAATCTGCGTAAAAAATTTGCGGTTTTTTGAGCTTCCCGCTTCGAAAACGATACTACGGTACAGGAGAACATTTTGTTAGAGGAGTCGTTCCATTGGCGACAATACTCATCATGGCCGACGCCAGTCCGCCAAAACACGTGTGATGGGACGAGATAACACCTGAACAGGATTAAACCATATAACAATCGGCGTGTTTACGTTCATATTTTCCTCGCCCGCCTTAATTGACCTTGAACTCTCCTCGAATTACGCGAGGAACTGCGCAAGCGTCGGCCATGATGAATATTGCCGACGATGGAGCGACTCCTCTAACAAAATATTCACCTGTGCAGTAGTATCGTTTTTGAAGCGGGAAGCTCAAAATAACGCAAATTTCTTACGCAGATTGTGAATTTATTAGTGCATTTCAGACTTTGCCGATGCGCTCATCGTAATTTTTGAGGCATTATCTATATGAAACAACTCTTCATTCTGCTCTAGCAAAAGTTTGCAACAGGCCCATTGAATAAAATCTATGTGAAAAACTGGCTCCACGTCGCGTTAGTTCTTTAATTTTAATGTGTATTTATTTTTGAGTATATTGAATGCAGAGCCTTAGTATGAGAACCCGAAGCTCTTATTGAATTGATCGAATGAGGAGGAAACGAAACCACTGAAAGTCTTCCTTGGACTCTCTCCCATCTGGAAAGCCCTGCATCAATTTCTACTCACCTCTAAATGAGTATCCTCTGCTCGGAAACCCTGTTTGATCTGGCAACCCCGCATTCGGATCTGTGAAAAAAAAGTTGATTGGTGAATCACAGTAACGTTGCAATTAAAAGAGTCCGTAAGACGCATTAGAAATCTCCGAACTGATGAAAAATGGAGACACGATTAGTAGAATTTTTTTTTTAATTCTTCAGATGACATCAACATCACGTTGACGTGCTAGACACCTGAACGAAAACACGACACACGTCAACGTTCGAATTATGGGTATAATTCGAACCCATGGAAATGATTTTATAAAATATTCAGCAGTGCTGAAATTATACAGTTTTTAATAGCTATCATAATTGTAATTATAATAACGACAACAAAGAAGTCAGTGACCATTTTCAATTCTAGTAAAAAACGAGGCAGAACATTAGCCCCGGTGCCTGAAAAATCTTTGTTCGGTGAAAGTACGAGAATTATGCCGAAAATCTGATCTAATTCTAATGATACAGTCATACGTAAAAAGGGCGAAATTTGGAAATAGCTTATTTTGTAGTCAGAGGCGCAAATTTTTAGCGTTGAATCCTCGTTTTCTTTGGGGGGGGGGGGGGGGTTGAATCGGAAAAAAATACAAATAAGTTGCAAAATTAACGAAATTTGTCCATCAGAAAATGCGATTCAGTGCGAAATCTAGAGTTTCTCGTGATTAGCACCGTTGTAATTTTCTTTTTCGAAACCGATGGCAACAATTCAGGAAAATTCCGACGATGCTCTCGAAAACCCTCTTTTTTTAAAAAAAAATGGCGCAGGTTGCTTGGGTATCGTAAATCGTTGCGTGAATGGATCACTAAACCTTGTGTTTTTTTCATTTAATTTTCTTGAAAGTATCAGGCCAGTAGATTACTTGGCGCTTTATTGCGTATTTTTGGAGCCAAAATCCCGTACAAGCCTGGTTTTAAAATGTTTAGAGACTAGAGGGAATCTCGAACGCCTCAGAATGACGAATCAATGATAAGAGTGATGCACTGTGGTAGTCAAATCGCTATTTTCTCTCATATTCCACTGGTGTTTGTTAAAATAAAACTTGTTTCAACGTGGAATTGTTCCTGTTTATATACTATAAATAAGAGATTACACGAATGAGATTGGATTTTTTGGTTCTGAAGATATAGTTTTGACTTCAGGGGCGTCTCTAAATTACGAAACGCTCTAAGATAGGGGAGGGGGTATTTGTTAGCGTTACGCGGTGTTACAGGGGGAGGAGGGCTGAAAGGCATACAGCGACGCGTTATGTAACGAGTGTAAGTGATTTTTCCTGGTTTCTTTTGAATTTTTTGTCGGTTGTCTTTAGAATGTTTAAGGTATTTCGAAAATATTCCCTTCAATACTTTCTTTTTTTCTCACTGAATAGAAAAGCCAAAACGTTCAGGAAATGTACGATGATATTTAGATTCTATTTTTCATTTAAATGGGGGATGGGGTCCGGGAAGTATTATACGTAAGTTCTAGGGGGGTCCAACACAGTGTGATGGAGCAATACAGGGGGGGGGGGGTGTCAAAAAACCGCAAATTTAGCGTTCCGTAATCTATGAATAGTCCCTTTGTTATTGTTTTTATGTATGAGGAGAAGAAAGACGTCAGATGGACGTCGCAGAAACCTGTGCTCTGTTCTGATCGGTGCCGGGTGACCTCATTCGGTTCGGCCCAAAACCGGGGCGTTTCAAAGTTGCGGAAAATTTGCGTTTTTTGAACTGCGCATTTCTCGGTTTTTTTAGTTACTTTTTGAGAATCGACCGGTCTCAAGATGACCCAAGCAACGGAGTTGAGAATTTGAGGAAAATTTTGAAAACTGTTTTAATCGACCCGTACTAAATCTCAGATCAGAAAAAAAGAATGTGAGAGAAGATTGCGATTAAGTCGGGATGTGGCTGTTTCAGAAATTCGTATATGATTTGAAAGGGAAAGGAAGTAAAGACAAATTATGGTCGCTTGTGTCTATTTGAAAATGAAGGGACCTATTTCAACATATTTTGCCCATTTAAAGTCACATTTTTAGTAGTCGTAATATGCACGAAAACTTTAATTTGCACTTCCTCAATATAAGATACGATGATAATTTACTCATTAATAATTGAATGAATGATGATGGCTTGCGAGTGCAAAAACGGACTAAGTCTCAAATGAAGAGAATGCTTGGCCTGAAAGAACAGATATTAACCCCCTCGTTATTTTAAACCGAAATAGGTAACTGTGTGAAGGATCCTGAAAGGATCAAATCAAGTAAAGCAATTATCACTAAGCGCTCTTGCAATTAAGTATTTTTGAGAATGACTGGACTTTTAAGATGTTTTTCAGGCCTTAAAATTTCCGTTCTTTTGCTTTGTCTCTTTGTAACAACCCGTAACTATGTCGAAGCAACACCAAAGTATCAAAAACATTTTCACAGTTATCAATACATTTGTGAATTGTTTGAAATTTCGAATCGCATAGTTTTACCTTCAAGTATTAAACAATTCTGAAAATTTTGGGCATGTCTAGACAAGCATCACGCCCGCTTTACAAAGGGGCAGGGGGCGTATACAAAAATCTGGAAAATCTCATTACGTGATTTATGGACAGTCCTTACTGTTCTCCTCATTGAACGCGGATCCGAAAGCCTGAGAGGAATTGCTCTTAAAAGGCAAAATTCAAGGGAGAACTCTCGGTCAGAAATCCATGAAGAGGATGCATCTATTTACCACATGAGTAATGCAATGTACAATCTTAGCAATACCTGATATGTTTTGAATTTCCACTCTTCAAATGCTGACTCATTTTTGATGCCCTAAAGAAGAAACCATCCGTACGGTTTTGAGGGGGTTCATAAATTACGTAACGCAATTCCTCAACATTTTAACCTCCCCCCCCCCTTCCACGTCCACCCCTTGTAACGCTTCGGTGACGGTGACTATCCTTTAACACGAAAAATCAAAATGTCGTAAAGCTCTCCTTGACCGTGGAACACCACCCCCCCCCCCCCCCGGACGGGGTTGCAATTTTTCATGAAAAATAAAATCTTGAAATTTCATTTTAATTTCAGAAATATATTGAAAAATATGTTTCAAAATTAAATAAAATGAGACTGGTTTTTTGCTTTTTGGTGTTTTCAAGTGCGTGTTGCATACCCAGCCCCTGAAAATATGTATCACCCTTTTCATATTATTCACAAGTTTTTGAAATATCATGAAATATTACACAGACATTTTCCACATTTCATATGTTCATTTCATCCGCGCAACCCTGCGCCCAGAACGTTACTTGATTTATGATCAGTCCCTATCTTAATTATTAAAATAATTCATTCCAAATGTCACGGTTTACTTACCACTGTAGGCTAATGAACGGAACACAACTAGGATGAAAAGACAGGTATGGGGCCACATTGTGCAGTGAGACTTGGCTGACGTTTACAACTTTTCAGGTCGATATCCTACGCTCTGAATGATTTTTTCAAAAGCTGACGCATGGTGCATCGCTGTGCTTAATTGTCATGATGTGTGAAATTTAGCGTCAGTTATGCTGTACGCCACTCTCAGTCTCAACCGGGGGGGGGGGGGGGGAGGAGTCAGGTAAAACAGCCTTTTTAGCGATCACAGTTCGGAAAAAATTTCCGCAAGAGACATTTCGCAAGTCCTTTAATGGGAATGACCTTAAACTCTTTTCTGATTTTTCTGTTTTTGAAAAATAGAGATTGCGCTAGACAGCTCACAATAATTTTCTTGGATTGCTTGGGACAACATTAACTCGCGAAACACGATTCCACTTGACGCGTTGTGCGCATTCATCTAGTAGTAATTAGCGAATGCATCAAAGATGGCATGACAAAATATCCTCCTTGCGGCAAGTACACTTTCACTCGCAAGGACCTTCTGCCATGATTGATGGTTTATCCAGCCAAAACCAATGCTCAACGACCCACAAGTGCTCGGGACTTCGTGGTAGAGGTGCCGTAGTAGGTTGAAATTTTGCGCACGTAAATTCTGGGTACCATACACGACTAAAATGTTTTACACGTGATTTCTATCACATTTGACGCTCGTTTTTTGCTAAAAAGAGTTTTGTTTCGACGCAAGCTAACGCAGCAACTTCACCATACTCATCTGAATTCAACGAGCGCAATTTTGCTAATATCAGGGCCCCAACTCCTCGACACGTGAAAACATCCCTTCAGAAAAACCATGATGACGTCATCAACGGGATTTTCCGATGACACATCATCATGTCTCTCCCATGAATTCATCAACAGGCGTTTCCGAAGACCTCTTGAATATAACTTCTAATGACGACATCGAGGGAAGTTTTCTATGAATCAAATTTTAAAATAGTGAACAAAAAAATTAAAACATGAAAATATATAAAAATTACAACTGGACAATGAAAATAAAAAATTAAGAAATTACAATGAACAAATTAAAACCCGGGGTTGAGCCACAGAGTTCAATAGTCATTTAACCGACAGTTTCGAGGTATGGATTATGTTGTGAACGGATTAATTTGTATTCTTAACGTCAATGTTTTTATTATTAAATTTCGAGTCTTCTCTCCTATGGTATTTCGATCTCATTTGAGTGGCAATTATTCTAATTGTATGACATATCATTTTTATTTAGTATTGTTTTATTAATTTTTAATTTCTTCATAAACCTCCGCTCACACTTTTATGAAAATATTCCTAAATATTATTTTTATTATTTTTATATAATATTAATATTTAATATTATATTTATTTTATATTTTGATGACTGAAGGAAAGTTCGGTAAAATTTGTGAAGGGCTCTGCTCCTTCTTTTTTCGATAAAAAATTGAACAAATTTGAGTTTGCCAAAATACTGCTTCAGCTTAGACGTCACCTGCGATATTCTAAGAATTACTTACTGCTACTTGGAGGGGCATACCATATATCTCCATCAGTAATGACAGCAGACGTCCAAATGTCATCAGATAGCTTAAAAAATGATTAACTAAAAAAATTCTCTTCCAGGAATATTTTCCCGTAAAATTTTCCCGAAATACACTGTAATGCGCAATATGAGACGGTTGTGAACCGACCACCTCGACGCCATTGTTGCCAGATTGTGTGGAATCTTCAGCACATTTCTCCATTTAACTCAAGGTTAAATATCCATATCAATTCACGCAATATTTCAACCTCCTTCGACGCCCTATTTCGATCGTATAACCGCTTATTCTGCTAATTTCGATGCTATTGATACTCCGTTTACGTTGAACAGCATCAACGAAAATCAAATTCAAAACCATTATACTGATGACATATTAATTGAGGTAAACTTTTCAAAAATTTAAGAATAATTGATTATTTTTCAGTCATGCGTCACCTCGCAACATCTTGTGTTTTGATTCTCGCATTTATTTCTTTCTTCTTTATACCTACCTTTAAAACAGTGTTTGCCAGTGGCGTGGCGTGCTTGGGGATATATGGATTGATTTGCCATCTAAACCTATAGAAAAGGATCGATGAACTGGGTGATCACAACGAACACTTTAATAATCGATTCTTTACTATAGCGTCAAATAGGGAAACATCAATAATCGATCATTCACGCCTCGCTACAAGTGTTGGCACGGAGAGAAAAATTTGCACGTAAAACCCAAAGTTCATGTCATATGGATCTCTGTGGTCTTCGGGTCTTGCATCCGACAACCAGTGGCGAGGAGTGAATGATCGATTATTATCGACATTTCCCGTTTTGATGCTATAGTAAAGAATCTATTATTGAAATGTTCGTTGGGAACACCCTATTTATCGATTCATTATTTCCATACGTATAAATTGCAGATTAATCAATATACCATAGAGCGCGCTGTGTCTCTGCCGACAACTTAAGGCCCAACTGCCGAGGTTCAGGTTATACATAAGGTATGAACCATTATTGTTACCGTTATAGGTATACCGTTATAGTTCGGACTATGCAGAGACAAGAGACCCTCCATTAGTATCTTGGCCATGGTGGAAGCTTTTACTTTCGGGACTTCAGCATTCTACTGTTGACTTACCTACATGGTTGATGTTCAACAACGTGTTGGCAGTTTCCTTTTGCAAACAAGCCGAAAATGGCCGACGTTTGGGAAAGTTGTTTGGCTCATGACGTCATCCGAAGCTCATCATCGACCATGTAGGTAAGTCAACAGCCGAAAATAGGGTGATGACTGTTGCTCGCTAATAATTGTTCATAAGGAATTGTTGAAACCCCGAAAGTAAAAGCTTCCACCTGTCGCTAGGAGGCCAAAGGAGGGTCTCTTGTCTCTGGGACTATGGCACGAAGTATGGTACTGAAGTATGGTACTACGGTTGAAACTTTTGGTTTTTTAAAACGCACATTAGGATCTAATTCAAATTCAGACTATATAAATTATTCTTTAAAAGCTTTTTTTATGTAAAGCAATACCACATTGATAAAAATTTTGATTTTGTTTGATTTTCCAATTGGAAAGGTACGCCCTCAACTCAATATTCATATTTGGTGCTAAAAATGACGTCAGAATAGCATCAAACCTCAACTCCTTCAGAGTGACATCTTCAAGTAGTTGGTTGCTGTCATGGTGCAATGGAGATGTTGCATGTGTGAGGGATTTGCGATTTGACCATTGATTCTTACGTAAAAGTTTGCGAGAAACGCGATGGTGCCACTGGTTTTCCATAAAATCATCTCCCAAGCTCAAAAAAAGCTCTCAAAATGAGGCCAAAATGGAGGGGATATGCCACTCTACCCAGAGAGCCCACCTCTACATCAAAACAAACTCTCCATGCATAGATAGGGAGCAAATACATTAGCTGTGATGCCGTACGTGTTTTCAGCACAGATTAGTCGTTTTCAGTTTTGGAGTCCCCAAATAAAGTGGCATCACTGCTAATGTATTTGCTCCCTATCTTTGCATGGAGAGTTTGTTTTGATGTAGAGGTGGACTCTCAGGGTAGGGTGGGATATCCCCTCCATTTTGGCCTCACTTTGAGAGCTTTTTTTGAGCTTGGGAAATGATTTCAGGGAAAACCAGTGGCACCATCGTGTTTCTCGCAAACTTTTACATAAGAATCAATGGTCAAATCGCAAATCCCTCACACATGCAACATCTCCATTTGGGCGTATTTTTGTAAGATATATGACATTATTGTTAGGCATCGTAATATGGTACCAGAGTTTAAAATATTGTTTATCACTAATATCAACCTAAAAAGTAAAAAAGTAAAATTAAAGTAAATTCTATTAGCCTATAATTTCGGGAATTTTTTTTTCGGGAAACTCCGGCATTTCTACGAAAAATCCTGCTTTTTTTCTAGCAGCATCCAACTGCTCGTTTGGCAACCCTTGCTTACGTGATATTTGAACGGTCTCTAAGGTCCCACCTTCCGATGCTAACACAAATAGCTTGTACTTAAGATAAGTTGCGTGGATGGACATTATTAATTATACTAAAAGGAACTATGTGCATAGGGTTTGCGTGGAACACAGTACCTTTTAGCATAAAATGGAGTTCCTTCGCAATCAAATTTTGGAAGTGGAGAACAATGAAATTGATCCTCTGCATTTCGTCTCAATTATTTCTCACAAAAATTCACCCAACATCTTACACTGAAAAAGAAAAGTTCGGTAAATCCGAACTAGTTAGGATCATATGGAACCAGGTTTTGTTCGGTACGCAAAACCGAATTATTCGGTCTGTTCAACCAAATTGTTCTGTTTGTGCGACCGAACCATAACAAATTCTTATAGTTCGGTTCAGCGGACCGAACAGTTCGGTTGAGCAGACCAAATAATTCGGTCGTGTGTACCAAACAAAACCTGGTTCCACATGATCCTAACTAGTTCGGATTTACCGAGCTTTTTTTTCAGTGTATAATTATTATGAATCTATTTTTACGTTTCAACAATTATTTTGACGCGGACTTTAAATTGCTAAGTTCCACGAATTGTCAAATCAACGAGTGACCCTTTACGCCTCTAGGACATTTTAGCACGCACGCCATCCAGTCATCACTTATTTGCAAGGTAATGTATTTTTAATTAATTTTTAAGTCTCATTTATAATTGCTACGACGTTGCCAATTGGTCATCTTTTTCTCACAGACGGAAGGAAATCCGGGAGGGAATCGGTCCATCGGGCGGTGGCCGTCACACAGTGGATCGAGTCAATAGGAGAGATCGGACAAAATTTGGAAATTTTAAACACCTTCAACTCCGTTTATACGAAATTGTGAGGTTCAAAAAGTGGCTCTATCGGTCTCCTCGTGAAATTTCCTTCTAGAAGCACTCATTAATATTTAAAATGCGACGAAATGAACATCAAAAGTTGCAGTTTTAGTGAGAAATTTCACGTCCGAGCTCTCTAATTGCCTCGACCCACTGTGCGCCACCACGATGGCGTGCTAAATTGCTACAGCGATTTTTTTGGAGTGGAAGGGAGTAAGTGCAGGCAAAAAAAATTTCCCGGTAAGCTGTATTTCGAAATGGTACGGGCGCACGGCGGTTCAACTACCAACTACTGAGGTGAAAAGTTAATGGGTTTATTACGCAAGTGGGTCTCATCTCTGACGGTAATGAAAAATTTTCATTTCTATGAAGTTGAAAGGTTCGATCGACGTCATGGTCGAGTAATGATTTTCTGATTATAAGGCCACGTGCGACGAAATTAACGAGAATACGTTGCAAGTACACTCATCACTGAAAAAAAAAAAAATCTTGAAAATGCCGCCAATAAGTATTTCTTCTTAAGGTGAATCCAGGCTTAGAACTTCACGATTTGGCCACCACGTCACGCTGCTCAGAATAGCCGTATATATTTGCCAAAATAATAAAAACCGTAATACTTATTCAAGATTGGGGATCCAGGGGATATAGCAACATACTTGAGCAACATTCAGTTAAAAAATCTTCTCAAAATTCCCAAAAATAAAGTCGTAACTACGGCGGAAAGTAATTCCCATTGCGGCAATGGGAGAGAGAGAGACAGGACATGAGTGATTCGGTTGCGTGCTCGGCCGCCGCCGCTGAGCTGAAAGTTTCAGTCCCACTTTCTCTGCGCTTGTAAGTCTGATTGTCAATATTTTTGGCTCAAAAAATCAAGCAGAAAATAATCTAGATCTTGTGGATCGGCTTTTTGTAATTTGAACAATATTATCTCAGTAATCGTCGAAGGAAAGTGAAATTCTCAGTGGTGACTGGTGGCGCTATCTCTAATCTTGAATTATCCCTAATCGAACCCTGGATTCACCTTAAATCAAGAATTTTTCTAATTAATATAAGTTACTTTTTTGCTTAACCCGAACATTATTTTTCTTGTATCAAGAAAAAGTCAGCTTCAAGCAAGATACCCTAGTAGCAGAACCATAGAAGGAAAAGATAAACATTATGTACGAAAGTAAATTTTTTTTTTATATAACGCATGCATACGAAAGTGTTCAAAGTGAACATGTTTATGTAACCATTATAAAAAAAGTCATAATTTTCGTGAGCTTTTCTCAAACGTGCTAAAAAATCTTCTAATTCGCGAAAAGCTCACGAAAATGATGACCTTTTTTAACACACTTTTGACACTTTCGTATATGCATGCGTTATATGAAAAAATAAAAAAAATTGTCTAATAAAAAAAAAAAAAAAACCTTATCTAGTTTTTATCATTTTCCATATATTATGGTCAGTTCTAAACTTTGATTTTTTTTATATAAGCGTTACACGTTTTTTATATAAAACTACCATTTAGATAACAGATATGATTTTTTTAATACTTTTTTTTTAGAAAAACAAATTTTTTTTTTTTTTTTTTTTTTTTTTTATTGAGAGTTTAGTGGCTTTATTCCTTTAGGAATCTACAGCCATCTATAGGCATTATTTATTGTCCGAAGACATCAGGGAGTTTGGTAGACATCCATGCTCGGGCTTACAAATTTTTACGGATTAAGGCCGAGCGAATTCTGCTTACAGATCCACTCGTCAGTTCCATGAAAATTTGTCGCCACCACCGGGATTCGAACCCGGGACCCGGGAAATTTGATCTGCTACTAGGGTAAAAAAAATTCTTGGCGGCAAATTCAAAAATAATCATGCTTGATCCAAGCTACTTTTTTTTTCAGTGATCTTTCTTTTTCTGCAACGAGTCCGGCCAGGCAGAACTCTTCTTGTTGAAAAAGAGAGTTCTGCCTCATTTCCAGATGAAACAATGGGTCAATTGCACTGCGGTCACAGAATCATGTTTTGATGCATGTCTCTTGTAGATTAGTTGAAAATAATAGGATCTGTCCAAACCGCAACTTTACCCGTTCAATATTAACCAAAATATCGTCCTTTGAAAAGTCAGGTTTTTGACGTCATCCACCGTGGCAGCGACATCCTTGGTTTCTTCCTCCTATGTTCGATCAGTGATGCATAAGGAGCGAAGCGAAACTTCAGCGACGTTAAACGTTAATAAACTGACCGCCTAATCTCTTCGCGGCAAGAGCGTCATCTACTCATAAGAAGATCTTAAGAGTATGCAAATCCGTCTGTTTCTTGAATTTGTTTACATTTAACGTCGTTGAAGTTTCGCGTTGCACCCTCTGCATCACTGATCGAACAAAAGAGGAAGAAACCAAGGGTGTCACTGTCGCAGTGGATGACATCAAAAACACGACTTTTCTAAGGGCGCTATCTCGGTTAATATTGAACGTAGAAAGTTGCGGTTTGGGCAGATCATAATCTTTTTAGCCAATCTACTACAGTCAAGCATCAAAACACAGCATTTTGGCGACTATAGAGCTCTATTGCGGCTGGCTGCAACGGGTTTTGCAGGACCAGAACTCGATTTTAGGAATCAGGATGAAAAGTTCTGTTAGTAAAGTGAGTTCTGCCTTATGAGACAGATGAGACATTTTCCCCGCATCAAAGGTTACTCCTTTGCTACATACTATCCAAAAGCGACGAAACGCTCCGCTCCGTTTCGTTTCATCTGTCTTAGCACGAAGTTTGAAATAAAAATTACAAATTGTTCATTCGATTCTTATTGGTCCAATCGCTCCCGGCCAGAGAGAGGATACATAAGAGTCGGGTATGAAAATGTTGTCATCTTTTTTGGTCGTTCTTTAATCGAAGCGGGCATACAAGAGCGCAAAACGTCCTCTGAGGGTTGAGTCGCGTAGCGGCGAGGGGGCATAGCCCCCTAGTTGTCAATGAAAAGGCAGCATTTCACTTCACAAAAAGCCTGTCACTTGTGTGCTCATTTTCGAAAGCACGTCACTGCTTGCAAGAAAAAATTGATTGACATATACCGCCGTATTCAACACTCAAAAAATGAAACAAAAAACCATTCTCTCCAATGCAATGTCTATGCATTTTTGAATCTACGTCAATGCTTGAAAGGAAAAGCTGATAGACGTACCGCCGTATCTCATACTTAGGAAAAAAGAAAAAAAAATCCACTGCAATTTGTAATGTTTCAAAATTTCTGATTCTGTTTCTATTTTTCAAATTGAAATGAACCAAAATTTCTCCTTGAAATTTTCTGTTTTCAGATTATTGAATAAGAAAAATAATAATTCTTAAAAATATCGAAGAAACCCATATAAATACTCGTGTTAAATAGTACACCATAGGTGGATATTTCAAACGCCGCAGTCAGAATTACGCATTTTGTTAGGTTAGTATTAGCTAGATTGAACCGGTTATGTTCCCAACGATCTAAATGCCAGATAAGAAAAACTAAGGTCAATCTTATCATCCCAAAAAGCCTCTCCATACAGAAATTTAAAATTTAAAGGCTGCTTGAAAAAACTGGCAATTGCGACCCTCTTACGAAGAAATAAAATACTCGTAAAAAGAGTTCACTCCTCTTTCAGACTGATTCACAATCTTGTCAAGTAAGGTGTTCAAACATTTCCTTTTTCAAAACATGCACTCAATCGAATTGGCTCCATCGTTTTTCGAAGTTAAGTTTCGATTTTCAACCTAATGCCATTCATTTGCAAACAAAACTTTATTTTTGAGAAAAACAGTGATGTTAATGTATGTACATCACTAATTCCTCAGCGCACAAAATACTCAATGTCATATGGTTCAGTGGTGTGGCGTGCTTTGCGATGTATCGATTGAGCTGTCATTTAAATCTATGGAAAAGGATCGATAAACAGGGTGTTCGCAGCGAACGCCTTAATAATCGATTCTTTACCATAGCTACAAATGAGGAAATATCGATAATCGATCATTCACGCCACGCCACTGATATGGTTAAACGAAACGAAACTCCCCCAAAACTTCAGAATAATTTCAATTAAGCTCTAACTGTGTTTCGTATCATAAAAAATATCAATAATATTTTTCAATTTCAATTTTTTTAGGACCCGACAGAAATTGGCGCTGCCGTCATTTTTTACAAGGCCACCAGCAGGAGAGCAATTCTACAATATAAATACAGTCATGAACGTTTTATTTGTAAAACGTGTGATAAAAAATTTCACAAAGTACCAGAGAGAGTGGAAAGTAAGTGTATTTAACGAGTTCTGATTATTGAATTTGTGATATTTAATGCACGAAACTTCATTTTTAGTTTTTACTGCTTAAATGTCATGAATGTCACTGTCATGATAGTTGGGTAGCTATGTTATCAGTGGCGTGGCGTGAATTGCGATGTATCGATTGTTATACCATTTAAACCTATAGAAAAGGATCGATAAACAGGGAACATCTTAATAATCGATTCTTTACCATAGGTTTAAATGGCATAACAATCGATTTATCGCAAAGCACGCCGCGACATACTGCTATGTTTACTACTTTATAACTTTTTTTGGTCGGATGAAACTCTTACGATTTGTAAAAAGAAATATTCACACTATTTCCAGAAACTTTTTCATTACAAGAAATTTGAAAATGCTTGAGTGTTCTTACGGCGCCGGCGTTTCTCTTAAGCGACTTCGAGTTACGCTTGTAACGCGTGTAGAGATGAAGCGATGCAGGGCTTGTTGCGTCGTTCTTGTTTGAAGGCGTTTTATCGGCGTCTGATTAAAGGTATGATCGTGGAGAGTGTTGTTCCTTGTTCGAGACGACAGTCAATCGAAAAAACCTGAAATTCTGCGCTCTATTTGTCTGACGTCATTTTCGCAGGGATAGTAAATGCAAGAATCAAGATGGCAGATCCGCTGTCGCAGTTTAAAATTGCGCGTAAATTCAGTTGGCGCGGACTCGCCTTTAGTTACCGTGTGACGTGCATCAAGAGGATACGAGATGCGACCACCATTGCTTATCCGTCTTGCTTCGAAAAAAACAGTATTTCGATTGTCAGTTTTCCTTTTTTCCCTACCTCGCTATACCTCTAGATAGAGATGCTCTTCCCATAAAAAAACCGTGCTGTCGCGCTGAGGAAAACGCAGTATCATCCACGAGGCTTTGCCAAATTTCGTTTGAAAAACAATGCATTTTCAAGGATATGTGGACCGCGAAAAGCAGCAAGGAACCAAGCCACATCAGCCATTGCCAAATTTAATCGGGCAATGTAATTTTTTACATGAAAACGCTTCTGCTTATTTTCGTACAAATTTCAGTGTATTTTTTGCATAGAACAAAGCAAATTCTTTAAAATTTTCAAAGGAATCCGCACAAACGTTCCCTTGTAAAAAAATAAAGTGCCAGGTTAAATCAGGCAAAAGCCGGTAAGGTTTGGTACCTTTCTGCTTAACGAGGTCCATTTGTAAATATTTCTCGGAAATATTTTTCGGGGGATTCCGTTCAAAATTCGATCTAAAATTTCAAATAAAAATATGCATAACTTTCTTCATAAGCTCATTTATAAATAAGCCGTAGAGTACTAATAGTATCATGTGCCTAAAGTTCGTTTGAAAATAGAGCATGTTTCCTTTTTCGACACAACTCGTTTCACTGGAACTTAACTGTGCTGAGGAAGAACTCAGCATGAGCCATCAGACATTGTCAAATTTCCTACGAGAAATCAAGAATTTTCAGGAAAATTTGTGAATATTTTTTTTTCCGATTCTTCAAAGGATTTCGATCATAATCTTCTCTCAAAAGCCTGAAAATTCCAAGTAAAACTATTCATAATTTTCTTCATAAATAAATATTTTCTGAGAGGAGATTTGGCAACATTCAAATGCTTATACGCTGGTTTCCCTGAACACGACAACCTAAGCGTATAGAGTGACAACAGACAACGAAGCTTGGACTCCTGAAGTCCTGAAGGAAGGAACACCCCTAATGAAGGTTAATAAGAAGTGCTCTGGAGTATGGAACTAAGCGCAGCAATTGACGGAGGTGTTCCCAATTTTCGTTCGAAAAACAATGGGTTTTCAGGAACATTTTTGAATATTTCTCAAAACTATTTTTCGGAGGAATGTTATGAAAGGGTGAAAATATACATTTCCCCTCAACTTTGCATTTCCCTTTACTTAGAACTTCACTATTGCATTACTGTGCTAAGAAAGAACGTCGTATAAGCCATCAGGCGTTGCCATATTTCCTGCGACAAATCATGTATTTTCCAGAAAATTTGTAAATATTTTTCTCCCGAGTTTTCATAGGATTTCGTTCTTAATTTGGTGTAAAAAGTCTGAAAATTCAAAAAAAAAAAATTCATAACATCGTAATTGATTAGCCAGCCAAATTTGGCAATAAAATCTGATACTAGTAACTTCCTTCAAAGATTCATATTTTCTGAGAGGAAATTTGGCAACATTCAAATGTTCATATGTCGTTTTTCCCTATAACGTGGCAGCATGAGCGTGGGAAGTGACGACAGACAGAAAATTCCAAGGAAAACAATTTATAACTAGAGTCCCTTTATACTGAGAGTCAAGACAACACCCCCTCATGGAGTCACAAACGGGAATAAAGATTACAGAAATTGAACTTTTTTGTAATCTTTGATCTGCTCATTCTCAAATTCCTTTCTCTGGTCCTTCTCTCATTCCGTTTGTTCCTTGCCGAACCCGTAATTCCCTGATCTATTCCAGATTATAATCTTTGGAATCGGTGAAAATGTAGTCTTTATTCCCGTTTATGACACTGTGAAGGCCTAAAATACGGGAACCAATCAGCAATGGATTCAAATTGTCTTGACTCTCAGTATAAAGGGACTCTAGGCAGCATGAGCGTGGAGACTGGAGAGTGACAACAGACAACGGAGCCTGGACTCCTGGAGTCCTGAAGGAAGGAACACCCCTAATGAAGGTTAATAAGAAGTGCTCTGGAGTCTGGAGCCGAGCGCGGTTACTTACGGAGGCTGCAGGCCCGAGATGCTGATGTCTCATTATTTTCTAGTGTCACGTTCCGGTCGTCCTCCGAATCTTTTCCTTTCTCCTTCCTCGAGACACCACTCCCCCTCCTCCACCCGTCGGCGACTCTCTTGAGGAATCATTTGACAATCGGTTCCCAACGGCAATCATCGCGATACTTTCGCAGCGAGTCCCGCTTGCGCATTGCGCTTAAAGTGCCTCCTCGGTCTCCGATCCGAGTCAAAACACTCGGCGACTTAATATTCTTCCTCTTTTCCGCTGCGTTGCCGCATCTCGAGAACACGGAAAAAATGGAATGGAGATGCTGCATTTGTGAGGGATTTGCGATTTGATTGCCATTATCATTTTTTCATTGTAAAATCTACATTGAAACAAGTCGGACACTTTTTTAACTACAAAATTGTAAAATCAACAATCCATTTTTTCCGGGAACCTCCACGACCCTCGTAATGGATATGTTGCATGTGTGAGGGATTTGCGATTTTACGACTGATTCTTACGTAAAAGTTTGCGAGAAACACGATGGTGCCACTGGTTTTCTCTGAAAACGACTCCCAAGCTCAAAAAAGCTCTCAAGTTGAGGCCAAAATGGAGGGGATATCCCACGCTATCCTGAGAGTCCACCTCTACATCAAGACAAACTCTCCATGCAAGGATAGGGAGCAAATACATTGACAGGGCTGCCGCTTTATTTGGGGATTCCAAAACTGAAAACACGGCATTACTGCTAATGCATTTGCTCCCTATCTATGCACGGAGAGTTTGTTTTGATGTAGAGGTGGACTCTCAGGATAGCGTGGGATATCCCCTCCATTTTGGCCTCAACTTGAGAGCTTTTTTGAGCTTGGGAGTTGATTTCAGAGAAAACCAGTGGCACCATCGTGTTTCTCGCGAACTTTTACGTAAGAATCAGTCGTAAAATCGCAAATCCCTCACACATGCAACATCTCTATTGCTGATTCAACAGTTTTGTATCGATCCTTCTTTAATGGTTTAAATGACAGATCAATTGATATATCGCAAAACACGCCACACCTCTGAGCTCTGCCTTTAAAGGTTCGCGGAAAAAATGGATTGTTGATTTAACAATTTTGTGGTTGAAAAAGTGTCCGACATGTTTCGATGTAGATTTTACAATGGAAAAATGATAATTTAACCACCCCTGGGATTAAATTAGCTTTCCATTTTTGTAAAGTGTACATTTGAAACATGTCGGACAAATTTTTTTACTACGAAATTGTTGAATCAGCAATCCATTTTTTCCCTCTAACCTTTAAAGGCAGAGTTCACTGGGGTGGCGTGTTTAGCTATACATCGATTGTTTTACATTTAAACCTATAGAAAAGAATTGATAGACAGGGTGTTCGCAACGAACACCTTAATAATCGATTCTTTATCATAGCACAGACATTATCCACGCATTTTGGATGCGAAAATCAAGCGCTCAACTATTCGACCTCCGAACTCAGCCGTCGTAAGGAAAAACGCCGTATGAACATTCGAGAGTTGCCAAATTTCCTTCGATAAAATATTTATTTTTGACGGAATGTATGAATATATTTCCTTGAAATTTTCAGGAATTTGAATAGAAATTGCCAGAAAAATATCTTAAAAATTAGAAGAAAAAAATGCATACATTTATCAGGAAATTCGACAACGCTTGAAAGTTCATATGGCGTTTTACTTCAGCATGACAGAACTGGACAAGTGATGTGGTATCATGCGGAGTAGAATGAAAATCAAGCGATGCGAGCATAATGCTGCATCGTCGATTAAAACGTCGATAATTTGAAAGAAGAAATGAGCCAGGGCTTTTCTTCACAACTTCATGAGATCAAACCACGTACCAAATTTCGGCGGGGTCCGGGGTTCAAATAGTTGCGCGCTTGATTTCCGCATTCAACGATATGAGTATAATGCCTACATTCATCACAGTCGGTGAAAAGCTAAGATTTTCCCTCAATTCCGCGTGATACCACATCACATACTCATGTCGCGATTCCGCTAGGTGTTCGTGGGCGAATTTTGGCGCGCGAATGAGTCGATCAGTGGACGGCCCTACACAAAATAGAACGCAACACCGCTCTCCAAGCAGTCATCAAATTCCTAGCAAACATCCAGCGGAATCACTCCTTTAGTTCGGGGCTTGTATCGTTGCATGCGGAAATCATAGCATTCGAGCTCCGGACTTTGCTAGAATTTGGTATGTGGTTTGGTATCATGTAATAATGAAAAGCTTTAGCTTTTCTCTTTTTCCAAATTATCGACGTTTTAGAATGCAGGCTTTACACCCGCATCGTTCGATTTTCCTTCAATTCCGCGAGATACCACATCACATACCGACGGTGTAAGTCGGCAATCACATAACGCGGTTTGCGACGTCGCACACTTCTTGTCATACTTTATTTTTTATACAGAAAACTACTCAACGGCAATTCTTTAAAATTGCCGTGATCTGTTCTCTCTGTGTGAAGATAAACTTCAAGGCATGATGTCAATTTGTTCTCCTTTAAGAAAATAACAGAGAGGCGGAGATTCTCAGACACCGCAAAGGAGATATGTGATTGCGGACTTACGCCGTCCATACCTAGTTCGGGGCTCGAATAATTGCGTGCTAGATCTCCACATCCAACGAAGTGAGGATAATGCCATCGTCCATATACGCTAGTAATTTGAGGAAAGTGAAAAGCTAAAATTTTCCTTCATTTTGGTGTGATACCACAGTGCATACCCACTCTGGAGCATGGCCGGAACAAATAGGCCGTCGAAGATGCTACCTGAGGCACCAAATCTTAGACCTTGTCTCCACGGGACTTTTTCATGGGATTTGTCAAACTTTCTGGTTTTATTCGAATAATAATCGAATATTCAATTTCACAAATAATCAATTGTGGTGCGATAATCTTTACGTCGATTATTCGATCAATGAAGTGTAATTATTCGACCAATCCTGGAATGAGGTAGCGACTAGCGTGCGAAAAAATGCCCTTGTGAACCCGCATGCATTGATGCACGCTGGCGCCAGTGTCCCGTGCCGCCCTCGCGCGGCGGAAGCTGCAACCCTCGATCGCTGTCTGGCCGGCGTTTTCTCGGCGAATTCAGTCCCCCGTGGGTTGGTTCTCGCGCCGGTCTTATCGCGAGCTTGGACCATATTTTTTGACGATCTCGCGGTTTCTTTTTTGTCAACTCGACGTTCGATCTCCAGGAGGTTGTTCCAACGTAATCCTCCATCATTTTCGGGTTTTAAGACACGTGGCGAGAGTGGAGTTTACCCGTGTATTTAGGGGGAAATTGTTTCAAAGTAGCGACAGGAAGCTAAGAGAAGAGTCTAATTTTGGAATGGCAAAATTCAAGGATCTTACAGTCTCTCTATCTCTGATTGTTGCCTAATCGTTGAACAGTAAAAGTTTGTGGTCAACCTTCCTGCGTAATTAAAATAATTAGAAAAGTGTAGTTTCTTGATCACAATATCTACTTATCTCTGCTACTTATTGAAAAATAACTTTGAAGTATTGCTTTTTCTCACGTGATTTTTCTGTAAAACTTGCAGCATTTTCCATAACTTCAACAAGTATCATAATCTGTACTTGTTTCTCGAAACGTGAGCCAAACCGTACAGATCATTTCGCGAGGACGGCGTTTTAGTGAAGTGTTTTTGTTTCGTGTGAGAATCTTGACCGGTTCCGTTGAGTTGAGTCATTTCAGTGGACATAATCACAAGGCTCAAGATTCATTGAGTGATTAACATGCAAATATAAAAGCTGAGAATTTGAAGTTTGAATAATTTGGTGAGTTTTCTTTATGTTGTATTACTGTAATCGTACAATTCTATCATTGAAGATCAATTAAAACTAATGTGCAAGAAATGGTTCATGAATGTTCACCTAAACTAATGTTTACCAAAATGGTAAACAGTACAAAAATATATTGAAAAGTGCGAAAATGCACCGCCTAGTGACGTCATCTAGCGGCTTTTCTCATTTAAACACATGCATTTTAGCAGATTAGATAATTTTCTCATATCTTTTCAAATAATTGTTCAAGTCATGAACCACGGGTATCTTCGTGTTCAGTTCACTCAGTAGTTTCCACTCAAACACGAAATTCATCAAATTTCCGACACTTGCAAATTCTCTATTTGCCGACGGTGTCAGGTTTGTATCTCTATCACTTCTGCAGTCGGCTTTCACTTCGAGGAGCTGATCTGCTGAAAACTCACATGTTATCAATTTACATTAATGTGTTTTCTTCCTTGGTCAAATATTTGAACGAAATCGCCGGGATTATGTATGTGCACTCACTGAGCAGTGTCCTTTCACATTGTTACATCCATCTCTGCTCATTGACGTTTAAAAATGCACCAATATTTACGGTGCTGGTAAAACTGTACCGATATCATACTTCTGGTGCTATACTTATATTATGCTTGTAGGTACTATACTTATACTGTGCTTGTACTTAACTAAGATTTTTCTGTTCACGGAACACGAGTCGGATCAAGAGACCTTCATTCATTCGTGTCCCTGTAATACACAATTGAAAGGGACACCTCCACATCAAAACAATTGACGTTCTCACCCTTCTCAATCCCTTGCTTCCACCCGCTTTTCACTCGGTCCAAACTGCGGAATCCGTCAGAGCAAGTGATCGCTATCCGCAGTGATAGTTGTCACACCTCCAAGCAAAAGATGACATCCTTGAATTGGACAGGGTCAAGCAGAAAGGAACCAAGCCACATATCAGCTATTGCTAAAAACTGGGCTATTTAATTTTTTACAAGAGAACTTTTCTGCGGGTTCCTTTAAATTTTAAGGAATTTGCTTCTTACTATGCAGAAAATTCACTGTTTGCATGGACATCCGCGCAACCGATTTAATGTAATAAATTAAATCGCCCGATTTAATTTGGCAATAGCGGAGGTGGCTTGGTTCCTTTCTGCTGAACGCGTTCCAATTTGCATTAGGTTTTGATGCGAAGAATCGGAAAAATATTTTTCTTCTGAATTTTGCATTCGATTGAATCGGCACTGTGCGTGTCCCAAGAGAGGAAAAATATCGATGGCTAAAGTGCAAAACCACGTACCTCCATTGTTGTGTTTCGAAATTTCCGGTCCTAATTTAGTCTTTCGCCGAGGAACAAGTCAACTGCATCGATTGAAATTTATACAGAATGTGCTCATAGGTAAACATTTTAAATTATTAGAAGATATCAAGCGTCATCCTACTGTAACATGTTTGTGTCAAGTAATAATTGGCAAATTGTCACTTTTAAAATGGTCATCATCGTCGGATGAACTCAACCTCCTTGTTTTAAAGTCAAACTATATACTCTTGAAAATGTGGTCTGAATGTCCTTCTTCGCACACGTCACAAAGATTACATGGATTATCCTTTCATTATTTCTCTTAACCGTACATATGAAAGTTTAATACCTACATAAGTGCTTCAATCATTTAACTCCTTGAGTTATACGACTCACTGCTTCGAAAAGGAGCATAAAATATACCTCAATAAGAATTTGTTGCATAAGTACTTGCCTTGTTTGTAACAGGTCTCGTATCCTTGGCATTTTTTATTCAGGCATCAATGCCTCTATTGCGAATACACGTCTCTATAAGCATAGATTAAATTGTGAGATTGAGAGTGAGAATCGAGAGACTACACTTTTAATTAATCCTTCAAAAATTAAAAAAACGAGTGAAACTTTCTTTGAGTGCCTGAGTTTTACGACTGAAGGATATTAATTAGAGAGTTTGAATAATACGTTGATAAACAGGGTGATTTCACTTGTTTGTTCCACAATTTACCTGTCGGATATTTTCATATTTTTCTTTGGGGTCATTTTCCTTATATATAATAAAGCATCCCTATAAATCATCCTCCAAAATCTTGAAAAAGATGATCAAAAGAAAGAAGATGATCAAAAGAAAGAAGATCATCAAAATGATTTACTCATCTCCAGACTGAAATTTAGAATTTTCCAAAATGATTCACCTAAAAGTTAGAATTCGAGATTTATGAATCGCAACCAAAATGCATCGCCCCAAAAACTGAAGATCCACCTTAAGCTCCTCTTCAAGTATGACTGCGCCTTTATGTCGTCCCAAGGTATACTTCCGTGCTAAGGATAAACGCCGTATAAACCTTCAGGTGTTACCAAATATCCTTTGATAAAACGCGCATTTCCTGGTAAATTTTTGAATATTTTCCTCCCAATTTTTCAGATTATTTAGTTAGCGATTTTACCTAACTTCCTGCAAATTTCAAGGAAAAATATTCATAACTTTCCCAAAATAAATAAACATTTCATCGAAGGAAATTTGGCAACTCTCGATCGTTCATACGGCGTTCTTCCTTATACACGGAGAAAAAAACCTCGTGCGTAGGACCGGAAGTTTAGGTCATATGGATCTCTGAAGTTTTCGGATTGAGCATCTGAACACTTTAGGTCTAGCTGTCGAGGTTCGGATCACACATCTGGAACTTCAGTTCTTACATCTGAAGTACTTCGGTTTTCACATCCGAAAGACTTCGGTTCTCACATCCGAAAAACTTCGGTTCTCATATCTGAAGTACTTCAGATGTAAGAACTGAGGTTTCAGATGTGTAATCCGAACTTCGACAGCTAGACCTAAAGTGTTCAGATGCTCAATCCGAAAACTTCAGAGATCCATATGACCTAAACTTCGGGTCCTACGCACGAGGTTTTTTTCTCTGTGTAGCACGGCAGCATATTATACAAAACACCCTGCGTGCAACACAAATTACCACGTCAATCACTCAAGGACCAGGGCAACACCCTGTAACAACCCCCAAGAGCGAGCCCCACCCCCGCCCCGCTGCAACATTTGCAAGGTAGGCGAATCCGGGGACGAGAAGAAAGTTTAGTCTAACAACCTTTTAATTGCAGCCCCGAGTGATTTTTTCTCAACTCCGGCGCGGACGTGTTTTTCTCGAGAGCGCGAGTGTCTGGAAATTAGCGCCCCTCCCATGTTTAAAGTATTTAGCACAAAGCTCATAATGAAAGGAAGAAAGAGAGAAGGAGAATTAGTCACCGGAGAGGGAGGATGCCGAGGCAGGTATTTCATTCCGCGAGAGGAGAGAGGAGAGAGGTGGGAGCTCTTCAAGCCTCGGATCATAGTGTTATTAATGAGCGAGCCTGTTGCCAGCGGAATTATGCCTCGCACTTGGTATTCAATCCGCGCGAGGTTCCTCCGGTTGATACTGTGATAACGTCGTTCCCCGGGTGAAGGAACGTAAGTCCATTTCAACGTTGCAAAATTGAGTCGAAAAATTCGATTGCTTACAAAAATGTACGTCTACTCCAAACTTTATCCAATTTTTGCATCCGATTTTTGCACGTCGTTCCGCGGACGAAGAAATGTAAGTCCATTCCACGGTTGCAAAATTGACGTGAACGATTCGATTTTTTACAAGAATGTATGTGTGCAATTTTTGTCCAAAATTTTTCCGATTTTTGCACGTCGTTTCTCGGACGAAGGAACGTAACAAAACGTTGCAAAATTGACTCGAAAAATTCGATTGTTTACAAGAATGTACGTGTGCAATTTTTCTCCAAGCTTTTTCCGATTTTTGCATCCGATTTTTGACGTGAAAAATTCGATTTTTCACAAGAATGTATATATATATAAAGTCGCTTTATAACGCACTCTGGCGTTCTACGACACCCAAGCGCCACATATGCCTGTCTTCCCAGAGGTTATCGGGCAACTGACACCGCAACATCTCTTTGTCAACGCCCTGCCGCCAACCCTTTACGGGACGTCCCCGTCGCCTCTTCCCAGGTGGTACCCAATCCAAAACTTGTTTGGGCAACCTCTCCTCCGACATTCTTTGCACATGTCCATACCAGCATAACTGCCTGGACATGACGTCGTGCACGATATCTTTCTCAACCTTCATCACCTGGCGAATTCTCTCATTACGGACACGGTCCCGTCTCGAAATGCCGGCAGATCGCCGCCAAAAATCCATTTCAGTTGCCCTCAACATTTCTTGCGTTCTTTTCGTCAAAGGCCACACTTCACTACCATAGAGCACGATACTTTTAACGATGGCGTCATATATCCGGTGCTTGTTTGCCTTTGAGATGCTCTGATCCCAGAGCACCCCGTTCAGCATCGCGATGGCTCTCCTGCCCTGGATGATCCTGTCCTTAATTGCTCTATCCATCCTTCCATCCTGATCGAGCCAAACACCGAGATACTTATACTCGTCACACTCTTCGATGCGCCGTCCATCCTCAAGCTCTATGCTTTGCCGTTGATGCGCTGCTCCCACGACCAGCTTCTCTGTCTTGGACACACTAACGTCCATGCCCCATTTCCGATATTCTTCGACCAACTTCCGCGTCATGTAATCTGCATCTTCCTCATCTTGAGCTACAACGATCTGGTCATCGGCAAAGCATAGAGTATAAAGGGTCTGCCCATCAAGGAGTGGAACGCCCATTCCTGCAACCTTCTTTTTCCATTCCTCTAAAACGTGCTCTAGGTATACCTTAAATAGTGTTGGTGACAAACAACAGCCTTGTTTTAGCCCTTTTGTGACGAAAAAACCTCCGGACAACTCTCCACGACATTTAATTTTTGCTATCGTCCCGTTATAAAATGATTTAATTGCCCCCACAAGTCCTTTGCTAAAACCCCTTTTTTCCAAGGCTTCCCAAAGCTTCACTAACGGCACGCTGTCATAAGCTTTCTGAAGATCCACAAACACCAAGTGCAGCTCCTGGCTGACCGCCCTTTTCTTCTCGATGACCTGGGTAATGGTGAACAAATGGTCGACGGTAGACCTACCGGCTCTAAAACCAGCCTGTTCTTCGGCTTCCTGGCCGCTCCAAACCTCTTCGACCTTTGCCTTGAGAATTTTACCGTAGACCTTGCTCAAGGTTCCTGTGACCGATATACCTCTGTAGTTGTCGCAATCTTGCTTACTACCTTTCTTATGACTGGGAGTAATCCAAGATTCCTTCCAATCCTTTGGTATTTCGGAACCATGCAAACAGTCTTGCATAAGTTTCCTCAGATGTTCAAATAGTTTACCGGTACCACATTTTATCAACTCCGCCGGTATACCCCCAGGTCCAGGAGCTCTGCGAGTTTTCAACTCCCTCACAGCCTTCACTACATCTTGGAGCTGGATCTCCACGTTGGAATCTTCTTTAGTGCTTATGACTTCGCCTTGAAACTCGGGTCGCCTCTCCGTTAATAAATCTTTAAAATAGTCCTCCATCTTGTCAATTGGTATCGGAGATATGATGTCGCGCATTTTATTCCGTCGCAACCCTTTGATCACTTTCCAGCCTTCCGTACTTTTCCGGCCTCCAAGGTAGGTATTTATCTTCATGCAGCTTTCTTCCCAAGCCTCATTTTTCTTCCGAGTGATTACCCGACGGACTCTTGCTTGAGCCTGTCTGTACATGATTTTATCATCCAACTTTTGGGAAGAGAGAAACTGATGATACCTATTCCTTTTCACATTTATTTCCTCCTCTACCTCCGCATCCCACCAGTACGGTTTTCTGTTATCATTTTTTTGATCAGAAACCCCCAGGGCCTCCGCTGCCGCCGAGTGAACGCAATTCTTAATGAATTCATACCGCTCTTCCGTACTGCCATCGCATGCATCTCCTAACTTTTCATCCAGGCGCTTTGCGTACAGAGCCTTGACACTCGGGTGCTTTAGGCTATCGATGTTGTACTGAACTTGATGTACGCGTTGTCGCTCCGGTTGTTGATTGTCGCCTTGATCGTTCTGCGACACACGAGCGGGAAAGGCTACATCCGCTCTGAGGAAATAGTGGTCACTACCGCAGGAGAGTCCTCTACATACCCTCACCTGCTGGATCTTCAGGTTTGTTACCTGTTTAACGAGCACGTAGTCAATGATGGATCTTAAGCCGCGGGTAGGTTGGACCCAAGTATATTTGTGAATATCCTTGTGTTGGTAGAACCCGTTCAATACTTTTAATTCCCTCTGCTCGCAAACGTCGATAATGCGGCTTCCGTTGTCGTTCACTGTAACTTCACCGAACGGGCCAACGATTTTACTGTTAACCCGGGATCCCGTTCTTCCATTTAGATCTCCCAACACAAGGACTTCTCTCCCAGGTCCTACCTTCACTACCTCCTCGTCCAGTTCTTCAAAAAACTGATCCTTAAGTGCGATGGTAGCATCATCATTGACCCCGTATACCCCCAAAACAGTGACTCTGTGACCGTGCATAGTTAGGTTCATCTTAATCATGCGAGCGTTGATGGCTTCCCAGTTCTTAATATTTTTTCGAAATTTTTTGCGGATCAGAATTGCGACACCCTGCTGTGCACGCTGATGTTTTGGCACTCCACTGTAGAATAAATCATAGTCCCCAAGGCTCTCTGATCCGTGGCCTTTTTTCTTCGTTTCCGTTATTACCGCCACGTCGATCCCGTTGTTCTTTATCTCCGATACCACTTCCGTCAGTTTCTTGGAAATGCCTTGCACATTCCAAGTACCAAAAGCGAGGGTCGTTTTCCGTAATCTAAGTCGAAGAGTCCGTTTGTTTCCATGGTTACCGAGGCATATGTTATTGGGTTTTTTGACATTGTACATTTTTTCCGAGGATCGGGGAGTCAGCCCGATGCCCCAACCCCCAACCTGGAGGACCAGGGTTTGATTTCGGAGTTACCTCTCCTAGACAGGTTGCTTTCACTACAGCTAAGAGCCCTGTCTACCCACCCCCTTTGAGGCAGGGGCTACCAGCTGGGGTCCGCAGGATTGCTAAACCTGTGACAGTACAGTCCCCCATACGGTTTAAGAATGTACCTGTGCAATTTTTCTCCAAACATTTTGCGATTTTTGCACGTCGTTCCGCGGACGAAGGACCGTAAGTCCATTCCAAGGTTGCAAAATTGACTCGAACAATTGGATGTCTTACAAGAATGTACCTGTGAAATTTTTGATCAAAATTATCTGATTTTAGTACGAGATCAGAGGAAAAATCAGGGGAATTTTCAGCTAGAAATGTCCATAATTCTCTGCGATTTGCTAGGGTAAATTTGGCAACATTGAAATATAATTACGTTCTTTCGTGGGGGGGGAGGGGGCGACGACAAAATATATGCAGTGTTGCTTACTTCCGTATCTTGTCTATTGATCCATTCCTGTGTGCGCAATATGTTTATCGTTTCCGTGAAATTTTCATGATAAAATTGTCGTTTCCTGGACGAAAGAACGTAAATCTGTTCCAAAGTTGCAAAATTGACTGGAACAATTACATTTTTTACAATAATTTACCTGAAAAATTTTTGTTCAACATTTTTCTGATATTTGCATTAGATGAAAAATCAGTGACTTTTTCAGTTGGAAATGCCTGAGAATCTACTTATAAAATCGCCATTTCTGCCGTGCTCAATAAAAACTCCGTGAAAGCATTCAAATGTTGCCTCTCTGAAAATATTTGATTTTGAAGAAAAATATGAGTATTCTTTTTTTTTGGAAATTTTCAGAATTTTCAGATCAAATTAAGAACGAATTCCTCTAAAAATTGGGGGTAAAATATTTAAAAATTTTATTGAAAATTCATGATTTTCGAAGGAAATTTGGCAACGCCTGGTGGCTCATCTAAACAGCATCTTAAAAAGGGCAAGTTTAGTCAACCTTGAGTAAAATTCAGCATTGAAAGTTTGAAGGGTCACCGATAGGGATAACAATTATTTATGACCGCAAAAGATACAAATTATTGAGGAAAATATTTTCCGAGTTTTGGGAATTTGAAGGTAGGCTCGCTTATACCTTTCCTTAAAAATGTCAAAATCATAGAGTTTTTTCCTTCCTTATTTGTATTTTTTGTAGTGGCAAATTATTAAAATTTCTAGTCAAGATCTATTCTCGAAGTCAAGCTGATTAATATGACCCTAATTCTGTAAAAACTGTTTTTTTCTGCAATGCCACGTTAAAGGGCTCGTTAAACTTCGAATAAAAACCGCGTCAAAATGCCAAACGTACCTGAAGAAACTGTTGCTTTCTACAAGTTTTGAACGGTTGATATGTTTTCGAGTGGCCCAGAGAGATGCGGCTAAGCGCAGAAAAACGCCTTCAAATGATCGGTTATACTTAACCGTCACTCCGGAGCTGGTATAGTTGTATCACCAAAACTGGCCGTATCCGGCCTCGTGTTCATAGGACTGATACGTTAGTCAAAAGAAAGCAAGTGACATTTTGGGCAAATGAGTTCCAAAGAAGTCTTGGAATTACCTTGCCGCACCCTGAAATAAATTCAAAGCCGAGAAAATTTATTTGAGTAGGTAAAATGAGAAAAATATTTTCAAGTTTTTTTTAAAATCATAGAATTTATCTTGCGTATTTGTATTCTGTACTTTTCGCAGCATCAAGCCAATCGTTTTGAAATACTAAAGTATGTTTTTACAGAGAATTCTTTCCGATAAAAGCAATGAATTATTTTGTCTAAAATTAGGCTGACGATCAGAATTTCAATCTCAGTTAGAATATCTGTTGACATATTCAACATCAGGCCCGCCACAAGGGGGGGGGGGGGGGGATACTGGGTCCTTGGTACCGGGGCCCGGGCCCTGGAGGGGCCCGTGACGCAGGTGACAAACCACTACGAATTCATGTATAACCCTTGTCTCGAAGGGAAAAGTGAGCAAATTACCCTAAAAATTCCGCAAAAGGTGAATAAAGTTTCAAAAACACGCTAGGGCACTATAAAATTTGTCTTACTTTTTTAGAGATTTTCAAGATTTTGAGTATATGTAGAATGATATTTTTAGTAACTGTGTTTCATTTTCTTCCGTTGTCGGATGCTAAGAGGCTCCTTTCTGGGCATCCTCGACTTCAATGGCTTAACTCCCTTGCCATAGACGTACGAAAGGGGAGTCCAGGGGGGCCCGGCTCCCCATAGAATTGAAAATTATCATCTGCCCCCTCAAAAAAAAATTTATAGATGTTTTGAATGCAACAATTCGAAAGTTTTTGGTGTGAAAGTAAACAAAAAGGCGTAATTATTCTGCAAAAATTGATGGAAAATCTCCATCATAAGAGCTTCATAATGCGTCCAAATAGATTTAAAATTTCAAAAATTTCCCGGGGGAGGCCCCGCGGACCCCCCCCCCCCCCTCTGTGCTAGGGGCGTGGGCCAGAAAATTGGTACCAGGGCCCGAGATGGGATGTGTCGGGCCTGTTCAACATAATGCTAGATTTTACCAATTGCTCGCGGCACATCGATTTTGAAGGGGTCACTCCGTAGTCTGTCAAGAATATATTATTCAACACAGGTTTTTATGGAGGAAACCCGGTGTTGCTAATCTACTGGATTCGTCTCTGATTTGACCACTTGTGTACCAAAGTTAATTGATAACAAAACTTGCAGTCCCAGCTCTTGATAACCCCGTGAGTTCCCCGTAATTTCACCGTGTTCCCGTTATTTTTATCAGGTTCATTTTCCTCAAAACCTTGTATACCTATCGTAGCACCCCAACCACTTGACGTAGCGGGCGCACGCCCTCAACGCGAGCTCGGAACGGGCGCCGCGCGATAACCGGGCTGCAAATTGCCGCGTCACTTTATTAACCCGAAAGAAGTAAATACCCGAACGAAGCTCTCAGGGCCCCGGGGCGCAAAGGAGATGTTGCATGTGTGAGGGATTTGCGATTTGACTGTTGTTTCTTATGTAAAAGTTCGCGAGAAACACGATGGTGCCACTGGTTTTCTCTGAAATCATCTCCCAAGCTCAAAAACAGCTCTCAAGTTGAGGCCAAAATGGAGGGGATATCCCACCCTACCCTGAGAGTCCACCTCTACATCAAGGCAAACTCTCCATGCAAAGATAGGGAGAAAACACATTGACAGGGCTGCCACTTTCTTTGAGGACTCCAAAACTGAAAACACGGCAACCCTGGGAATGTATTTGCTCCCTATCTTTGCATGGAGAGTTTGTTTTGATGTAGAGGTGGACTCTCAGGGTAGGGCGGGATATCCCCACCATTTTGGCCTCACTTTGAGAGCTTTTTTTGCGCTTGGGAGTGGATTTCAGAGAAATCCAGCGGCACCATCGTGTTTCTCGCGATGTTTTACACAAGAATCAATGGTCAAATCGCAAATCCCTCACACATGCAACATCTCCGTTGATGACAAAACTTGGAGTCCTAGCTCTTGATAACCCCGTGAGTTCCATGTAATTTCACCCTGCATGTTCCCGTTATTTTTATCAGGTTCATTTCCCTTAAAACCTTGTAGGTATCGTAGCACCCCCAACCACTTGACGTAGCGGCACGAGAGGGCGCACGCCCTCGACGCGAGCTCGGAACGGGCGCCGCGATAAACGGGCTGCAAATTGCCGCGTCACTTTATAAACCCGAAAGAAGTAAATACCCGAACGAGGCTCTGGAGGGCCCCGGGGCGCAATTGGAGACGACTGTCTAGACGCGGCGCGGATCCTGCGCCACTCATAAGTCGCATTAAAATAATATTTATTTTCGCGACGTCACCGTAACCTTATTTATCGCGTAATTTATACAGGTGTAGCGGCTCCGGCGAGCACCCGCATCGCGGTGCTTTAATGACGATTCGGAGCGGTGAGGCTCGCGCCGCACTGTGTACGAAACTGAGAGTTTTTAGGCCCGAACTGCCGTCCTAAGGAAAATCACACTGGAAAAAAAACATACTGGAAAAAAAAACACAGCGGAAAAAAAAACAAATTGGAAAAAAAAACACATTGGAAAAAAAACACATTGGAAAAAAAACACACTGGAAAAAAAACACACTTGAAAAAAAAACACACTGGAAAAAACACACTGGAAAAAAAACACACTGAAAAAAAACACTGAAAAAAAAAACACACTGGGAAAAAAAACACACTGGAAAAAAAAACACTCTGGAAATAAAACACACTGGAAAAAAACACACTGGAAAAAATACACACTGGAAAAAAAACACACTGGAAAAAAACACACTGGAAAAAACACACTGGAAAAAAACACTGGAAAAAAACATAATGGATAAAAAACACACTGGAAAAAAAACACGTCGGATCTAGAGTCCAGACTCTTGAAAACTTTGACAAGGAAAAATACTCTTGACTCAATCGGATTTTTGCTTGAATCAAAACGAAATCCGCTTAAATTAAGAGGCTTGGTTCTTGATTTAAGCTAGATTCTGATTGAATCCAAAGTACTTTTTCTTGTCGATGTTTTTAAGAGTCTGGACTCCAGATCCAATGTGTTTTTTTTTTTCCAGTGCACCGTATGAACATGCGACGGTTACCAAATTTCCTTCGATAAGATTTTGGTTTTTGAGGAGAGTTTTGAATATTTTTCCAAAGAATTTGTCATAAGCTTTAGGTAAAATTGCGAACAAAATTATCTGAAAAATTGAAAGAAAAATATTAACTTTTTCCGAAAATTCGTGATTTACCTGTGGAAATTTAACAACGCCTAAAGTATCATACATACGGCGTTCTTCTTTAGCGCAGCAGCAAAGTTCGGTGTATTTCGTCGTTTTCCCAACGAAGAATCGAAGAATGGAGAATTTGCTAGTGTCTGAAATTGAAATATTTTCACAGTCAAGTTGAAACTACTTCGTGAATACTCTGCACGAGTACACCCTTGCTTTATAAGTTGAGCAATTACTGGAGAAGATATGACATAATTATCTAATTTCCTAAAATGCATGTCTTCAATTGGAAAATTCCGCCTATGATGTCGTCAAAAGGTAATACATTCGCTCACTTTTAAACTTTTTTCCACATGGGGGGAAAATGGTAAAAAATACTGCGTGATTAGCTCACATAGCACTCTCGGATGAATGCAGGTGTAATTGCAAAATGTCCATTCAAATTGACTCGGACAATTAGGTATTGTACAAAAATTGGAGCGTTTATAGATTACGTAACGAATTGTTGCGGCATTTTTGACTCCCTTACCTCTTGTAACGGGAAGAAACACCTTAAAATGTCTAATAAGGTTGGAGCTTTATCAGGACATGAGAGTATCCGTTCTATTATATAACTTTTGATACTAAACGCACGCTCAGGGTGCAAATATACTTTTAATCGGTTAAAATTGTTTGATAAGTGGATTAAATCCGAGTTATGGCCATCAAAATTCTAACCTGTGCCAACCGCGCGCTGCGGGTTGCCTAGCTGCCCTTGCCAAGGAGCACTGCCTGCAAACGACGGCTTAGAGGAAGTTACAGCTGTCACGGATGAGAAATGTAGCGAATCTCTGAGATATTTCTCCAGCACTTCGTTCTAAAACTGCGCTATCCTCGAAACAGTTTTGACCGTGTTGACACGGGAGAAACGTCTTTATCACAAGTGAAAAAGGTTCTTAACATTACACCATTACCATTAGCATCATTATCTATCTTGTGGGAATTCTCACGAACATTTTTGGATCTTTTGAGCGAAAAATATACCTTACAAGACTGCTTGGAAAAAGGTGTGTTTATAATAAATCGATAAAAGTCAGTCTTGCCTTTTACGTATACGTTTTTAATAAAATGACTTACGGTCATTTCAAAACGTTGAATTGATTCTAACTTGATTCAACGTCAGAATTGAGTCTTAATTAAGTCTGACAGTCGATTGCTCACAGTACCATGAGTAGTTCAGATTGTCTTGTTTTTTAAAGACGATAGAGATTGATTTATATGAGTAGAAATCCTACTCATATATTGAATACATGAATATTCTACTCATAAGAGTAGAAAATTCAACTCATATGAATTCAATTTTTTTCATTTTTCAGGAGTGCTGTTTCTGACCAGGAGACACCGACACATTATGTAAATTTGAAAAATAAAAACATTTTGCTCTTATGATTCTTTTGATGCGGGGACTACTTAATTTCTGAGATATCGGACACGGTATATTCAACGCTGAATTCGTGTGAGTTGAAATCTCTAGTCATATGCATTGGCAAGAACTGGATAGAGAAATTCTGCTCATATGAGTTAAATTCCATTCATATGAGTTGAAATTGTATTCATATGAATTGAAATTCTCTTCATATGACTTTGATTTTCTACTCATTAGTACTCAAAATTTTTAGCAGGGGCTCGTTACATAGTTTCCCTTGCAAAAATCTGTGCGCTTAGCAGGTTTATGCCTTCTAGTTCTATATGTTTTCCGCCTTCCAGATGCCTTTACATTTTCTTACCCTTTTCCAGGCTCCTTTACATTTGCATTGCGACCGGTCGATCGAGCACTTTCTGCATCCTGGATAGTTAAATCCATCCAATTGAATCACGTTGCGTTTCTGTTCCATTATTTAATTTAAATCGAAAACATCGATGGATCGAACCGCAGCCACACTAAATCCAACTGTTTTTGCACTAATCCTCTTCTCCGGCACCGCAATTTGCGGAGTCCGTTCCCGACGGCTGCCCGAATCGAACGTCTCCACAGAGGTCGGTCTAATGAAGGAAAACGCCAGTTAAAATGGGGACCCGCTTCGGAGCGAAAGACCCGAGCACACCCCCCCCCCCCCCCCCCCCGAAACGGAAGGGCGCGCGTCGAAGCGTGGGAAATTGTGGGTAGGAGGGGGAGGACGCTTCGGTCGAGTTGGGCAGAAGCTCATTTTCTGAGGAATTTGAATCCTGGCCCGGGATGGGCGACGCTCAGACTGCTTCGATGTCTCGAAATCTCTCGAAGTTCGATATTTCGCCTGGAGGCGGGACGGGCGAGGTTCAGACGGCCTCGATACAGTGGCGAGGCGTGAATGGTCGATCATCGATATTTCCCCATTTGAAGCTACGGTAAAGAATCGATTATTAGGGTGCTCGTTGTGAACACCAGTTTATCTACCTTTTTCCATAGGTTTAAATGGCAAATCGATCGATAAATCGTAAAGCACGCCACGCCACTGCCTCGATATCTCGAAATCTCTCGAAGCTCGATATTTTGCCTGGGAACGGGATTGGTAACGTTCATGCGGCCTCGATATCTCGAAATTTTACGATGTTCAATATTTAGCCAGGAGACAGGGCGCGTGACGTTCTTACGACCTCGATATCTCGAAACCCCTCCAAGCTCGATATTTTGCCTGGAGACGGGACAGGGAACGCAAAATTCAGACGGCTTCGATATCTTGAAATCTTCTCGAAGTTCGATATTTTTCCTGAAGGCGGAACGAGCGACGTTCATACGGCCTCGACATCTCAAAATCTCTCGAAATTCGATACTTCGCCTGGAAACGGGACGGCGGACACCCGGACACCTAGACGTTCCTCGATATCTCGAAATCTCTCGAAGCTCGATATTTAAACCCCGGGAAAGTTTTTCGAGCGGCGGGGAATCGCGCTCTGAGCCGAGCTCCATCAAAGATTTTCCGATACCCGCGCTTTCGAAGTGCTCCAATTCTTGCGGCTGGCCTCAATAGCCCAATGCCTCAATCTTGGACCCGGTGGTTGCGGGGGGGGGGGGGGGTGGCCGGCGCTGAATGGGGCTATCACCCTCAGTCGGCCAAACTTGCATGTCAATACATTTTTCCCTCGCTCGCGTCTCTCTTCTTGCTCTTCGTGGGCCGGTCGGGAACGGTGTTGCCACGTTGTGAAGAGAAATTTATATTTAAATGAGATGCTGCGAGACGAATCGTTGCTCTTAAAAATGGTCATTTTGGATTCCAGTGTGGCTGATTATCATTGAAATAGATAGACAGAAAGAAATCGGCCACTGGACAAGGTCTGAAGTAGAAGGAACGTCACATGCTCTCTGTTCAAAAACTTACATAGAAAACAATTCACACGTCAGGAAATTTTGAAATAAACTCCTGAACAAGATATTAAGAAGTTTTTAAACACAGATCGAATGATGCTTTATTATACAAGTGACGTCATTTGCGGTTTTGCCATTCGAATTTGTTTCAGAAGTTAACATTTATAAAATCTGTAGCATGTTCTGAACTCTGTCAACATGTTTGCTCATTGGCTCAAAATCCGTCGTTTCCTGGACGAAGGAATGTATCTCTATTGGTTGCGATGGTTGTAAGGTTGCATAATTGATTCTAACAATTTAATTTTTCACAAGCATGTACCTATGCAATTCGTGTCCAAAATGTCTCTGCCTTTTACATGAAGTCAGGAGAAAAATCTGCGAACTTTTCAGTTATAAATACCTACCCACAATGTTCTTGGTAAAAATACAATTTGCGAGGGAAATGTATTCACATTAATTTAGTTACGCTCTTTCGCGGGGAGAATGATGAAAGGAGCGTGGGAAACTTACGCCCTTTTTTGAGCACTTGAATGAATTACTTAGACCACTCACATTTTTACTCCACAGGACAAGAGAAAAATCTCGCATCTAACTCCATTTTTTGACGAAACTCGACTCACTATTGGAAACTAGGGGGCTATGCCCCCTGACCGCTACACAGCCCAACCCCCAGAGGGCGCCTCGCTCTCTCTTAGGCCCGCGTCGACAAAAGAACGACAAAAAAATGATAAGATTTCATACCCGACTCTAATGTGTCCTATCTTTCTGTCCGGGAGCGATTGGACCAATAAGAATCAAATGAAGAAATCGGCATTTATTTTAAACTTCACGCCAAGACTGAAACGAAACGGAACGGAGAGTTCCGTCGCTTCTGGATAGTCTGTAGCAAAGGAGCATGCACACCTTCGATTCACTTACCTTACTGACAGACCAAGATTCAACATTTTCCGCTTAGTTCAATTTTCCGCTAAATTTCAAAATTTGCCCCCCTTCTTAAGCTCTTTGGTCTACTCTTATATAAAAAACATGGGTCCTATTTTCAAATTCTGAATAGAGCGGGCTCATCTAGGGACCATAGCCTGTCATTAGCCACAAAATCATGGAACTCGGCCCACACTGAGAAAAAACTATGGTTTATAAACCTATTAGAGGTAAATATGGAACACCTATAATAGTCGTAAATAAACTAATGATTCTCGGTCTGTGAACCATACTAAGGTCTCTGTACCTAATTAAGGTACCCCGTACCATAACTAAGGTATATGTGCTATTATTATATGTAGAGGTACTACTATTAGTGGTGTTCCATATTTACCTCTAATAGGTTTATAAGCCATAGTTTTTTCTCAGTGCAGTAGAACGCTCAAACGAACTATGACAAAAAATAAAAATTTATATTGTTTAAATGGGAGAATTCGCAACTTTATCACGTAATATAAAAGACCTGGGTCAAATTTTCAAAATCTCAATAAAGCGGGCTCATCTGGAGATAATTGCCTGTCGATAGCCGCATGCAAAAATCATGAAAATCGGCCCAGTAGAACGCTGGAACTAAGCGTTACCAGATATGCAAATTTAGGTGGTATTGGAGCTTATAATATAGATTGTGCCGCCTTGTCCTAAGGTGTTTCCCCTAAGAATGGTTCAGTATGAACACTCATAAGTAATTTAACCAGCAAATGTGCGTGTTTTTGGCATCGCCGCTGAAGGAGCCTCGTCGAGGCGACCGCTGCTCACTTCGCATCCGTTCTGCTCCTCACGTTGTAAGCTGAATCCAGCATCATCACGTAAGTTCGTGGGAGTAGATAGCTCGCAGAGTGGTTGGAATTCAATAAGTGGTCCGTGTCCACTTTGGACGGATCTCGGACGGCCTGCATTCATGCATTTATTAGCAAGACGAGGAGAGAGAGTCTAGCACAGCGTTAGGAATACACATGAGTACTCGCCTAACTTATCTAGCGGTGATAAATTATTCGTTGAAAATGTGTAGATATTATAAGTATTCATCGTAGTGCACTGAGAAAAGCTACGGCGAAAAACCAATTATTGGTCCATATGGAACGCCACTATTAGTACACTGGTATATTTACCTCTTGGACCAATGCCGCGGTGCATTGACTTAATTAAGAGTGCAGTTTCTTGTCGCCTGATTTAAGAGTCTTGAAGTCTCGTTTCAAGCGGATTTTGCATTGATTCAATTCAAATTTGAATCGAATTAATACAAAATCCGCTTGAAACAAGAGTTTAAGACTCTAAAATCCGGCGACAAGAAACTGCACTCTTGAACCAAGAGGTTTTTTTTACCAGTGTAGTAAAGGTAACACATAATAATTGCACATATACCTCTGTCGTGTTTCGAGATACCTTAGTATCACAGATCGATGGTGACACCAGTGACCAGTGGGTGATGGACCGATAATGTCATGGCTCACGGACCAAGAATCATTAGTTCATTTCCGACTGCTAACGGTGCACTATGGTTCAAAACTCAAGAATAGGAAGAAATAAGTCGGATAGTGACTGAAAGATCAAGAAAGTTTAAAAACCGATATTTTTTTGAGGCGCTATTTTCGAACTTGATGTCAAATTGCCTACATTTATTTAACACCCTGACCTGTTAATTGTGGGCAAGTTTATGGCACGCTGCATCAGCCGCTTCCAGCTCGAAACGCGCACTGACGCCTACAAACCTAAGGGGATACTTCAAGCATTGCGCAATGCGTGAAGTAGCCCTTTAGGTTTGTAGGCGTCAGTGCGCGTTTCGCGCTGGCACCACGCCGCGGCGCGGTGTTCCGTATGGACCATTAATTCGACGGCGTAAGTCCGCAGTCACACATTTCGTTTGCGATGTCTGAAAATCTCTGTCTCTATGTTATTTTTTCAAAAGAGAACAAATTGACATCATTCGTTGAAGTTTTCGCAGAATTTTCTTCGCACAGAGAAGAAAAATCACGGCAGTTTTAAAGAATTACCGTTGAGTAGTTTACCGTTTAAAAAGTAAAGTATGATAGGAAGTCTGCGACGTCGCATACCGAGGTGTGTGATTGCCGACTTACACCGTCGATTTATACCTTAGTTTGGTACGAGATACCTTACCAGTGTTCGAAACTCACCTTTGAGTTTTAGGAGCCACGTGGCGCATCGAGCCTGATTATTAGGCGCCATTGAATACTATTAGGGGCCAGATTGACTTTTTGCCTATATATTACGGCATATTTAGTGAAAAATTAGACGCAAGATGTTTTCGTAAAAGAACTAGTAAGTAGCTGTAACTTGGGGAAGACAACAGCACTAAGGATGAAATCGTGAAGAATGGAGAGAGCTTTCACTTGTTGTGCTGAAAATTTCGAATAATCACTTAATATGAAAACTCATATTTTTAAGGGGCAGTTTTTAGGGGCCACGTTGGCGCAGAGCCTTCATTTTTAAGGCACAGTGGCCGATTTTTTAGGCGCATTTGGCGCGTTGGCGCCTTTGAGTTTCGGACACTGTACCTTACTATGGTTCACAGACCGAGAATCACTAGTTCATTTACGACTGTATGGTGTTCCATATGAACGACTATTTGGTGTATAAAGCCTTAGATATTTTAAAATGGGTCACTATATCGTGCACGAATTGCGGACTGGACGTATTTATGCTAAAAGGAGATATGTGCAAGTGGAAAGATGGGGTGTGCTCGTTTGGGTCATTAGAAACAATGTAAAAGTGGATATAGCTCCTTTTGAGAAAATTGAAAAGCGGGATTTGACATTAATCAAAAGGAGCTAAGCGCCAAAATATGCTAACTCATGAGCCGCGGGCATGGTAAGAGAGCGTTGTGGACAGGGCTCATGAGTTAAAGACACGGATCCGCGGCTCGGAGTCTCCATCGTCGCCGCTGACGTCACTGGCGCTTTATATTCCCCATTCATTCTTATGGCCCGATCACTAACGAGCACACCCCATCTTTCCACTTCCACATATCTCCTTTTCGCATAAATACGTCCAACTGTGAATACTTTCCTCTTAAGGCGAGTAATGCTTAGAACCTCTTCCGATCGCATCACAGAATCGGCAACCTTGAGCCGGGGTTTAGTGGTAAGGTTGAAGAGGTTTTCCTTGGCTCGGAATCACGACCGCGGAGAAGAGTTTGAAGTCGGCTGACGGGGAACACGTTGCCGTCCGGATTTAAGGGATCTCAAGCTTCGACCCCCTCGACCTGTGATCGCCCCCCCCCCGCCCCCTCCCCTCCGTCTGGCTCTCACCTGCCCGTCTGGACGATTTCCTCCCCTAAGCCTCGGAAAAACATGCCGGGTGGATACGTAGGATTTCCGTTTCGCCCGTCCCGAACCAATCGTGGGGAAGAGAGGGTGCCCCGGACCCGCGTCAACCGGTCATTAAGTTAATGGCATGTTTATTCTGCCGTACTAAGGAAGAACGCCGTATGAACATTCGGGAGTTGCCAAATTCCCCTTGATAAAACATGTATTTTTGGCGAAATGTATGCATACTTTTCCTTGAAATTTTCAGATACTTTAGATAGAATTGCGAGCGGAATAGTCTGAAAAATTGGAAGAAAAATATCTACAATTTCCCTAATAAATCCTTATTATATCAGAGGAAATTTGGCAACGCCTGAAGGTTCATACGGCGTTTTTCCTTAGCACGGCAGAATGGTGGTTGTATCTTGTATCCTCTTGACGTCACGTCACACGGTGTCGGGTACATTTCGGGTAGAGTCCGCGCCAACTAAATTTACGCGCAATTTTAAACTGCGACAGCGGATCTGCCATCTTGATTCTTACATTTACTATCCCTGCGAAAATGCTGAAAAGTTAATGGCATGTTTATTCTGCCGTACTAAGAAATGACGCCGTATGGACATTCGGGAATTGCCAAATTCCCCTTGATAAAACATGTATTTTTGGCAACATTCTTGCACATTTTTATTTGAAATTTTAAGATATTTTAGATGAATGTGCTGGAACGGATTTAGAGTAGTGCATGTAGTATAAGTCATAGGCACCTGCACCGGCGTCGCGGAGTCGCGCGGGACGACGCGGATTGGCGACACGGGTGGCCGAGTTCCTTGCCCGAGATGCCAGAACTACCCAAAATCTAAGTACAATCAAGATCAGAAGCCTGGTGGCGCGTGAAGGCGCTTCACCAGAGCCGGCACCCAGGCGGAGTTCGGGACCTGGCCGATCCACCGGAGATGCGTTCGCGGGTCTGCTTACAAGTTCCTTTGGTCAGCAGATTTGGAGATGCATCTTCCCGTGGGAAAGGACGCCGTGGTCAAATCGAGGAGGCCTGGAAAATCTAGGCGAAAGGCGCGGACCTCAGTCTCCTCGTACCGTTCACCGCGTCAACGGGCTAAAGTCGCCACGGGCACTTCCCTCCTTCTGGCCGGTCCTGGAAACTCCCCTTTAGCGCCACGGGCCTAAGTGGGCCGCTCACGTCTTAAGTTTTATCGTATTAAGGTTTATAGGAAGTCGTGCCGTCACGGACCCGCGATCCGGGCCTTAGTGTTTAAGTTGTAGAGTTAAAGTTGAAGTTATTTTTGTGTGTTAAAGTTGAAGTTTTAAGTTACGAAGGATTAAAGTGTATGTAAACCTATCTAAGCCAGTGTTGGATTATTACCATCCCGCTTCCCCTCGCCCAGAAGCAAAGGTTTGTGGGTATTTTAGGGATCTGGGGTTAACACTAGGAGGTCATTCGGAGAGTAGAGTTAGAGGCATTGCAGTGCGTACGGAACTGTCTGCAAATTTGGAAAAAAATATTCACAAATTTCCCAGTAATTTCGATTTGTATCGATGGGAACTTGGCAACGTCTAAAGGCTCATATAGCGTTCTTCCTTAGCACGGCAGTATTCGGGTGAAGGAATTCATGGTCGACAGAATTTCTGCCGTGCAGAGGAGAAACGCCGTATGAGCCTTTAGGCGTTGCCAAATGTCCTGCAATAAAATGCGAATTTTCAAAGGAAACTATTTGACAGTTTTCTTTAAATTTTTCAGCCAGTTTTGTGCACAATTCAATCTAATATATTTGAAAATTCAGAGGAAAAATAAGCGTAATTTACCTCAAAAATACATGTTTTATCCGAGTAAATTCGGCAACAATTGAATGTTCATACAGCGTTTTTCCTTAGCTTGGCAGATTAAGCTTCAAATTTTTTTTTTATTCCGTAAGCAGGACGATGGCGAATTTACTAAACCGTGTCATTTATCGAGGTGAAAAAACTACGAAACAACGCATTCTGAACTTGAATGTGGTTATCTCGAGCTTTTAGAAATGTTGCGTATTCTGCCATGCTGAGGATGAACGCCGTATAAACCTTCAGATGTTGCCAAATCTTTTTCAATAAAACGCAAATTTTTTTGGAATTCTGTGAACATTTTTATTTCAACTTCTAAGAAAATTTTGTTCGCAATTCGAAGTAAAAAAATTTAAAATTTCAAGTAGGTACAAAGATTCGTAACTTTCCTCAAAAATGAACCCTACATCAAGGGAAATCAGGTAGTGTTCATATTCATACGGCTTTTTAAAGTCGCATTTGACTTAGCTTTTGCATAGATTGTCTCATTATTGCGAAAAGACGCTCATTTGTGAACGCTCATGCCCATCTTGGTTAGATATTGGAATCCACAGTTTTGTAGCGGCATTTTTCTGGTGCTGTCCGTGTCATGAGGTTGGCAGCCTTTTGGTGCTCTAAGAGCTCCACATTTTCTGCAAAATATACCATCGAATGGCTATACGCGAGAAAGATCCCCTTTTAAGCTTCGACTCGGCAACACTGGAAGGTCGCCTCTGCCGAGGGCAAAACACGAATGACCAGGCGATAAAAGTAAAAACAAGCAGGAGCAAATGTGATTAAGCGCGAATAAATAATTTCCCTGGCCGGGAAAATACGGTTCGTTTTAATTAGTTCTGGATATGGCCGCGGCGGCGTTCCGGCGCGCCAATCGGCGGAGGCGCCATCCTGCCGCGCTGAGGAAAAACACCTTATGGGCATTCAAAAATTGCCAAATTTCCTCTCAGATAATATTTATTTTTGAAGTAAGTTATGCCTATTTTTCCATGCATAATTTTCAGAAGTTTTAGATCGAATTACGAACGAAATTCTTTAGGAAAATGGAAAAAGGATATTTACAAATTTTCCCGGTCATTAATTAATTATCAGAGGAAATTTGGCACCGTTCGCAGGCCCATACGGCGTTTTTCTTTAAAGCGGCAGCATGCTACCGCCGCCGGCTCAAATTTCCAGCGCTCTGTAAGTCGCGCACCTCTGACGTATCTCCAATTATACTTGAGCCCTGGGATACATGGAGGCGTATAGGCAATAGGGCTCAATTCGAATAACATTTACGTTCTTACGTCAGAGGAGTAACGAAGTATGGAGTGACACAGGAGAGCACTAGTCGGGCCGAGCGGTTTTATCACCGCTTTACGCTAATTTCGTTAGGTTGTTTGGGCGCGCCCTCGCTAATCTAAACACGGACGCTCGCTCTGTTTTGAATTCGCGACAAAATGATGATTGAAAGGAAAGCAGTCGCTTTCGGCCTTTGATTATGAAATGAGGGGTAGGAATAGGTGATGGGTTGAGTAGCGGAACTCGTGAGATATCCGTTTAGAGACTCCGTGCGTTGGATCGTCCGTAAGGAGAGGGATCTTGGTTCAAGGAGAAGACTTCTCAGTAAAGCGATTTTTGTTGAGGTGAGTCAGATAGACAGATTTTGAGTTTTCAACAGCTAACTCTCCCCACAGTCGAAATATATCGTGAGAAGACGTAGTTCATTTTTGTGCCGACCGATGGTGTGAAATTACATTTATATCCGGCAATTTTACGCATTGATCAGGCCACATTAGAATGCGCCACTGGACAAGACAAAAATCAAGGCACCAATTCCTTCACAAGATAAAGGTGTTTAAAATTGGACCGTGTCAAGCAGAAAGGAACCAAGTCACATCAGTTATAGCCAAATTGAATTTGGCAACTTAATTTTTTACACGAAAACGGTCGTGCAGATTTTTGTGCAAATCTCTGTGACTCTTCTGCATAGTACGAAGCAAATTCTTTAAAATTTGCAAAGGAATCTACACAAACGTTCTTTTGTAAAAAATAAAATGGCCCAGTTAAACTTGGCAAGAGCTGATGTGGCTTGGATCTTTTCTGCTGAACGCAGTCCAATTAACATTGCATAAATGACAAAAATAGTAATGACGTCATTTGTATGATGTATAACTTCTATTTGATTTGCGTTAAAAATGCTTGTTAATATCACATTCAGGAATTGATTTCCAAGCTTCCCGTTGTGTGAACCGTTTTTCCCGGTTTTGTTTGACATATTTTGGCATTTGTCGTTCTCAAATGTCCTTAAAACTATTTTGAGTTCACGGCACTCATAATTTTGCTAGGATGCAGCCTATTACGAAAACAAAATAAAGGAAGGAAAAGGAACTCTCGCAAAGATAAAGAAATTCCCTTCTCCAAATTTGTGAAATTCACTCAAGACGAACTTTCAGAGTTACTTAAAAGTTTTGCCAATCAAGTTCTATCAATATCTGACGCAATACATCGTGCTGCAAAACCCAAGGATCTGTGCAAAAAAGTCTTAAATCCAAAAATGTTGGTTGATCGATCGACTGTTAAGTGGACCACATTTAACAGAAAGGAACCAAGCCACATCCACTATTGCGAAATCTAACTGGGCAATTTAATTTTTTACGAGAGAACGTTTTTGCGGATTCTTTTAAAAATTTTAGGAAATTTTCTTCGCACCATGGAGAGAATTCACTGAAATTTGCACAGAAATCCACACAACCGTTTTCACGTATAAAATAAAATTCCCCAATTAAATTTGGTAATAGCTGATGTTCCTTTCTGTTTAACGCGGCCCATGTCGAACTCGGAATATTTTAGATTCATCTGTAGTGCTATAAAACTGTGTATTCTCCATAAGTTTTCATTTTGACTTGTTACTGAACTCTCATCACCGATTGGTAACTAAAATTCTTAAAAATGAAGCATGAGCTCGATCTTAACATGAGGAGGGAAAGGTTGAAAGTGCTCTCGGATAATTTCCCAAAACACCGAGTTTCCCGCGGGAAATGAGCGTGCCTCCGAAGAATCAACATCATGATCTTCATGAATGAGTGAGTGTGTTTGTGAGGAAATACCCGTGTGTCGGGGGATTCTATCCCCTCATATTATTGTTGCAAGTTCATGATACACGCGTGAATTATAATGAAGCAACAACAGAGGTTTTGTTTCAAGCATATCCGCTTCGACGTTCAGCTGCCCGCACAATGAATTTTCACTCTGTTACATTTCTTTGCTTTCACATTTTTATTGCAATGATTAATCAGGAATGTCAAGAGGGCTAAGTGAACATTACAGTCACATATCATAGTTTTTCAAACGAGCAAAAGCTCGTAACTATATTCCGACGTTGCAAAATTTCTATCTATATATAGTTCGTATTTTCACCTGAAAATGTATTGAATTTCTGACGGAAAAATTCACGGACTTACCTTTGGATTAACAGCAAATATCTGAAAAATATATCCGTACATGATGTGCAATATTTTCAGCCTTTCCATGCGCTTCCACCTTATTCTTCCTTTTCTTACTTCTCGGGAAACTTTCTTCCTCGCGACTCGCACGGATTGCTTAGAAAATTAGGAAACCCAAAACGCCTTCAATTTGAATGTATGCAACACGCACATCCATGGAGCTCGAATAATTGTATCAAGGCGATATTAATAACGTTGCATTGAGTTCGGCATGGCACGACCATTGAGCCCCATAATGAATTCTGCCCTTATCGATATTTTATGTTAACTACGATGGACGCGTAGAAATTGTTTTTACCAGCGCACTGATTATTGAAATTTATTATAGACAAGGCTATAGACAAAGACAACGTAGGGAGTATGGAGCGATCTTGTTGGTTGGAACGGGTGGTTTTTATAGATTATTAGAAAATGATCGACTAATTGTACGACCTATTGTCCCGGTTGCCGTTAGTCAGTCCATTATTTACCTTAATTTTATTTACAAATTTGGCTTTTTAAGCTATATATTCATAATTACTGATTAAAAACAATCGAGCTACAAGCCGAAAAAATATATAATATAGTATTTCAAACTACATGTAAATAAGAAAAACACAACTTTCACAACACAAAAACACACTTACCACAACTTACTTTTGCTTTGTTTTTTGTAAGTTATGATTTCCTCATCTGCGTGTAGTTTGAAATACTGTATTACCTATGTGATTTTTGGCTGCTCGATCGTTTTTAATGTTTATTTTCCTCCTCAGTCCATTGCAACCACCCGCTTCCACCGATAGGATCGCCTCATTTTCCCTCTGCTTTTCATGTCTATCGCTTCATCTATCACTTTTAATAATCAGTCCACAGGATTCGACAATGAATTAAATTCGATTAGGATTTCGTCATCCAACTGGCGACTGTGTGACGGTTGACGAGCAGAGGGAACATGACCCATGCTTGGTTCCGGTTCATTGTTGGAGAGGCTTCCGCTCTGTTTAACTGGATTCATCGTGTTTGAAAGATCCTCCCCGTAATTAACTGCAGTTCATTCGTTCTCATCTCCCCCCTCCTCCTTTCATCTTCCCCTTCAACGCATCAGCGAGAGCCCGGCCTTCTTCAATCCAAAACCATTCAATGTTGACGGAGGCTACTGAACTTCCCTGTGACTTTGGACCGTCTTCTAAGTCGTTTCCTTCACTGCCGTGCGAATGAAAAACGGCGTATGAGCCTTCACGTGTTGCAAAATTGAGGCGTTTAGTGCAGAAAAGGCATAGCTCAGCTGCGCAATCTCCGGTGCTAATTTTTATTTTAGAGAGAAAACTATTGGGTGAATTTTCTGAAATTTTCCGTTTTCAGCATGGTAAAATCATGAAGAAAATTCAGTAAAGGTTTAAACGAATTCCATTACAACGAATTCAATCTGCTTCGATTACGATGAAATAAATTTTCGCGGACATTCTGGGACACCGCAATCAAGAAATACTCTTTCCGTTTCCAGCATGACCGATACAAATGACGCAAACGAAACCAACACAACACGGCGATAGAGCAAGGAAAAGGTCGCGCACTGATGACGGCGCAGAGATACAACTATTCGTACTTTATGGATGTCCGTGTTGCCTCTGCAAAGTTGAAGGCGCGCTGGCGCGAGACGTGAACTCGCAATGCTCCGCTTTTTGCTGCCAATGAAGTGTCGTTCAGATTCGAAGAGAAGTTACAAAACGAGGCCGAATTACGTCTCTACCATTTTCGACTGTATTGGCACTCGCTTTTTTTCAATTTGATTTTCGATTCTTTTTCAGCGTGTATTTGTAGATTTATATCTAAAGCTTATATGTACCGGCCCTATACAAAACGTGAGGCACGTGTATGTATTTAGGCAGAAACCTCTTATCAAATTAACCTACTCTCGGCATCAAAGGGTTAAGAATCGGTGACAAAATGAGCTTAGAAGAATTTTTTTTGATATCATTGGAAGTCAACTGCAGCTGACGTAGAATTAAAAATACATACGTTAGTTTTACTATTCATCTTGGATTCTTGATTGATTTATAATATTATCTTTCAACGAACTGTTTTAACTTTTATGTTCATGCATAAAATTCGATAAAGAAGAAGAACGTCCCGGGTCTAATTGTCTCAAAGTAGTTTCAGGATCCGAGAGAGGAAATTATGGTGAAAGATTATAGTGTGGTTCTGATGAAAGCACGCGTTGAATTATGCAGGAGCCATAAGTGGAAGCTGCGATGAAAGGTACGGAGGGAGGGTTAGAGGCGAGCTGAGGGAGGGAGGTTATCTGGGGAGGGATTTAAGTAAGAGAGGATACCTCAAATTCATTTTGCACTGAAATGGAGCGATGACACGATATCGAAACTTTAGTAAATCCAGGGTAAATATCCACAGCTGCTCAGTAGAAGTGCTTTTTCCTACATGAAAAAATAAGGCGATTTTAAACCCTATACACAACTTGAATCGTGTGATTGAGTAAATTGTAAATTTAAAATAGTTTTTTCGTACGTTTAAAAAAATGCTCAGCTTATTTTTCTGAAAACGTAATTATCATAGTTAAGAGTTGCATTATAGTCATTTTCGTTACGCGAATCGTGTTTTACGTATAATGGTCCATAACCAGATTTTGTTTGAGAACCGAAATTTTACGTAGAACACGATTCGCGCAACGAGAAATACTGAAATCAACTTCTGACCAAGATAATAATGTTTATCGATGCATGCATTCAAACCTCCCCCACGTGTACAAAACAATTATCTGTTTGAGTTTAATCGCAGACCAAACGTTACCGTGGTAGTCTTTGCGATGTGAAAATATAGCAACCTTCATCTTGACATTTTTGCTCAACTATGGCAAGTTATTTTTCAGTTTGGACAGCGCAGGAACAACACAGGGAACACAGGGTGGGAAAGGCACGATCAGAATTGACTTTCAAAAACTTTGTAGTCTTGGCCGAAACCAAATATGACTGTATGCTGTCGAGAAAAATGGACAGACAGCCATCTCACTAAAAGGAAATGGATTTTCACCCTGAAATAATTTGCTTGCACTGAATTTGTTCGTTTTAATCTTCAGTAGGCGGTCATATTTGTTGTTGGGCAAGACTGCAAAGTTATTGCAATTCGAATTTCGCGCGCCAAAACTCTAGCGGCTGGAGCCGAAAGCCGAGTTATAGCCGAAATGGTCGGAAAGAGTATACCTAGAGTTCCTTTATAGAGAGAGATTTATAGGACATAGGACAACGCTGCTCATGGATGTCACAAAAGCGAATAAAGATTACAAAAATTGAACGTTTTTCGTAATATTCGATCAACTCATTCCCGGAAGCCTGTCTCCGATCTCTTTTTTATTCCGTTTGTTCCTTGCCGTGCCCCAGATGCCCTGGTCCATTCCAGTTTATAGATTTTACATTTACAATTGGTGAAATCGTAACTCTCTGTAACTGAAATTGTTTACTCTCGTTTGTGACACTGTGAAGACTTAAAATACGGAAACCAGTCAGGAATGGATTCGCATTGTCTTTACTCTCAGTATAAAGGGACTCAAGAGCCCCTTATTTTTAAGGAGAGTTGAAACAACGAGGATGGATGTCACAAACAGGAATAAAGATTACACAAATTGAACGTTTTTCGTAATCTTTGATCAAGTCATTATCCCAAATTCCCGTCTTCGTTCCCTGTGTCATTCCGTATGTCCCTTGCCTTGTCCCTGATTCCCCGGTCGATTTCAGTTCATAATCGTGGCAATCGGTGAAAATTTAATCTTTCTTTGTGACACTGTGGAGGTCTAAAATACGCCAACCAATCAAATGGATTCGTTTTGTCTTTACTCTTAGGTCGTGGCCGAAAGGGTCGAGAAGAGCATACCTCCGTTTCACCCTTGACCCTAGATCACTTAGAATCACATTTAGTTATATTTGCCTCCGTCCGGAATGACGCACCTAAACTTCAAAGTTCCTTGAGTATACAGGAGTCGAGCACAGCCCTCGTCTATAAGAGCCCATTACACGGAGCTCGGTCCACCGTGCGAAGGCGGGAGCGGCGGAGGCTCGTACTGCCGTGCTAAGGAAGAACGCCGTATGAACGTTTGAGCGTTGCCAAATTTCCTTCGATAAAATGTTTATTTTTGAGGAAAGTTATGCTCTGAAAAAAAATTCTCAGCGTTTTTACCAAGGTCCGTTGGTACCTTTACCATCTCACTTTTTTTACCAATTATTGGTAATTTTACCAAGACAGACTGGTAAGCTTACCTAAAAACCGGTATTTTTACTGTTTTTTCAGGTAAGAATACCACTTTAATTGGTAATCAATTCCCAGTAACTTTGCCATTTTATCTCGGTAATTCTACCACAGTTGATAAAAAATATTGGCGTTTTTACCAAGGTCCAGTAAAATTACCGAGAAAGTTCAAATTACCAATTCCATAAATGGTAATTTTACCAAGAAAAAACTGGGATCAAATAGAACCCTGAATTCTTGGTAATTTTACCCTTTTCCCAGTAAATACACGGAGATTTTTTTTTCAGTGTATTTTAACCAGGAAATTCGTGCTTTATCGAAGGACATTTGGCAACGCTTGAAGGTTCATACGGCGTTTTTCCTTAGCGCGGCGGCGTAGCGACCAGGGCCTTGTCAGCGCTGACGTCACTTCTCTCGACGTTGATTGTTTTCGAGAGCGAATAAAATCCTCGAAGGGACTCGCTCTTTATTTGCCTCCATTTTTCCGCGGCCCCGTCCGAGGCCGCGACCGAAGCCGGGGGCTTTTATTATTTCAGAGGCTCTCGGAATCTCAACGGCGGTCGCGTTGAAGCGCTTCTCGGCCCGGCGAAATCGCCCTAATGGAGTTTAATGAGAACGAACGTCGGTTTTTAGCATTTATTTTATGTTCCTTGTGAATTCTTAATACCAGGCTCGCGGTGCATTAGTTATTGAAGAGCTCGCACTTCGCTCTCCAGTCTATCGAACGCGCCTTAGGTGACCTTCACCGCCGTGCCGAGGAAGAACGCCGTATGAACATTCGAGAGTAGCCAAATTTCCCTTGATAAAAATGTATTTTTGACGACATTCATACATATTTTTCCTTAAAATTTGCAGATATTTTTGGAGTAAATTGCGTACAAAATTGTCTGAAAATTTGGGGAGATAATACTCGCGTTTTTCCCAGTAAATTCAGTTTTTATCGGAGGAAACTTGGCAATGTCTGATGGCTCATACGGCGTTTTTCCCTAGCAAGGCAGTACAACTCGCAGTGGTTAGCACTGCCGTGCTAAGGAAGAATGCTGTATGAACATTCGAGAGTTGCCAAATTTCCCTGGTTAAAACGTGTATTTTCGACAACATTTATGCATATTTTTCCTCGAAATTTTCAGTTATTTTTGATTAAATTTCGTAAAAAATCGTCTGAAAATTTTGGGAGAGAATATCCACAATTTTCCGAGTAAATTCAGTTTTTATTGAAGGAAACTTGGCAAAGCTGAAAGGCTCATACGGCGTTCTTCCTTAGCACGGCAGAGCAGTGCTCCCATTTCCCGGAACTAGTCACAGATTTCGGAACTTTTGAGATTTTCCTGAATTTTCGCAGAGCGCTGACCTTGACATTTTGATGGAACGCTTTGATAGTGTGACACAGGCAATACGTGGTATTGCATTTTAGCCATCAGTACGATCCTTTTTTCCGAACTACCTCCCACGTGAATATGGAAGAGAAAACCAGGAATATTCAAGAGTGCAATTGCAACGCCGAGCTAGAGCGTTTAATTCCGGGAAATGTTTGTGGACCCCTGGATTCTTCTGGCAGATTTCGTGACGATAAAGGACTGGAATCGGGAGCTTTGGGTCGCTCGGGGCCCGGGTGAGCTCCTCGAAATTATTCACGCACCGGGACCGGACGATCGGAGCTTCGGATGGATGATTCAATTACCGCAAAATACGAGGGGCATCGCCACGTCATGATACTTAGTGCTTTTGCGTGTTTGATTTCGGGGCCATCCAAGGCGTCTGCCCGGCCAACGGCGGGACAAATCACAGCTGCGTCGTTGCCAAAATCCTCACATTGACTTTATCACGGGTAATGTTTCGTGATTGCTTTCAAGTCCTCGCTATCGCAATAACGAAAAACTCAAATGAGCATTTGAATATTGAAGAAGGTTCTCCGATAAATTGTTTACAAAGTAATCGCGGTAGATGCACGAATCGTAAGACAATAAGTTTGAAGTGTAGCCAACGTGCGTTAAAGTACAGAAAACTGGAATAAAAAATACCCTTTTTATGTAATGGAAATAAAATCAGTCGATTTTTAATCATCCATACGATTTCTAGGATTCTTCCGGACGATTGGCAATTTGACAAGGAACGGAGGCTTCTTTCAATAAAATGTTCCGGTCAGAAGCTTCTGAGCCCGTTTTCTCAGAACTTCATTTTTGCACTTATATACTTCTTATACTCTTATACACTTATACTCTTCGCTATCACGGCAGTATTTTTGGTCCATTTTAGAAACAACATACATGCCATGCCGAGGTTTCCCTATGCAGATATGTGCTTTTATGGGAAAGATAGAGATAGTAATTCCATATTGCAAAATTTAATCCAATTGTTCGAACCAGGAAACCAAGGAGACCCTCGTGCTCAGTTTTTGCGGTAGTTTTATTTTAATCAAAACATTTACACTATTTCAGACACCTGCAAATTCTCCATTGCAGGCCCAATCCGTCAACAGGGCGCGCTATGAAACTCCATTCTCTCAATTTTATTCGCATGCAAGTCCGAGTCGGGCGAGCATCAAACCACAATCGGCGCCCGCTTTGCACGCCCCAATGGCTTTTGCCGGCTGCCTGACACAAGTGATTATTTTCCATAGTTATCTAATTAGTATGTAGATTACTCAGGGCTCAGATTCACCCCCCCCCTCCGACCCCCACGTAGGATGAACCAGTCTTCACTCCAGTCTGGGTATAATCCGGTGACCGCAACCAACCCCCCACCCCCACCCCGCATCGTCCACCACTAGGGCACCCACCGCAACTTTTATCATGACCGCACATTGTCCGCTGAGGTCTCATCTGGAGTACTGCCGCCCTGAGGAAGAACGCCGTATGAGCCTTCAGGCACTGCCATATTGCCTTAAATAAAGAAATAAATAGGGTCAAATTTTTGAGTAATATTCACTGGAAAAAAAAAACACATTGGATCTAGAGTCCAGACTCTTGAAAACATTGACGAGAAAATGGACTCTTGATTCAATCAGATTTAAGCTTAAATCAAAAGGAAATCCGCTCAAATTAAGAGGCTTGGTTCTTGATTTAAGCTTGAATCTGATTGAATCAAGAGTATTTTTTCTTGTCGATGTTTTTAAGAGTCTGGACTCCAGATCCAATGTGTTTTTTTCCAGTGTTCTTTCAATATTTTAGGCAGATTTGCTCACGATTTAACCTAAAACATCAGGACATTTGAATGAAAAACATGCATAACTTTCCGCAAAAATATGCATTTTATGGAAGAGAATTTGGCAGCTCTCAAATGCTCGCACGGTTCTTTTCCTTAGCAAAGCAGAGTACCTATACGGGAAGAGTATACGGACATGCTTAAATATGAAGCTCTGGGGCAGCCTACATTATAGCACAAAAAACACTAGGGAAATGAATGTGTCAATATTCAGATTTCAATATGGAATCAAAATGGCCGAGATTGTACATACATGAGCATTCTCCAACGAAAATGAGTGGATTTAATATGACACAAGTGATTATTTTCCATAGTTATCTAATTAGTATGTAGATTACTCAGGGCTCAGATTCACCCCCCCCCCTCCGACCCCCACGTAGGATGAACCAGTCTTCGCTCCAGTCTGGGTATAATCCGGTGACCGCAACCACCCCCCACCCCACCCCCGCCCCCGCGTCGTCCACCACTAGGGCACCCACCGCAACTTTTATCATGACCGCACATTGTCCGCTGAGGTCTCATCTGGAGTACTGCCGTGCTGAGGAAGAACGCCGTATGATCATTCGAGAGTTGCCAAATTTTCCCGGTTAAAACCTGTATTTTCGAGGAAAGTTATGCTTATTTTCCCTTGAAATTGTCATGATATGTTAGATTGAATTGCGAAAAAAACTGTCGGAAAAATTTAAAGAAGAATATTCACATTTTTCCCAGTAAAGTCACTTTGTATTGGAGGAAATGTGGCAACGTTTGAAGACTCATTTGGCGCTCTCCCTTAGCACGGCAGTACTACCCTCCTAAGGGAGAACGCCGGATGAGCCTTCAGGCAATTACCATATTGCCTTCAAAAGAATAGTTTAAGGCAAAATTTTTGAATAATATTCCTTCAATTTTTCAGGCAATTTCGTTTTACAATTTAATTTAAAGCATCGGAAAATTTGAGGGAAAATTTTAAATAACTTTCCGCGAAAATAGACATTTTATGGAGGGAAATTTGGCAACTTTCGAATGTTCATACGACGTTTTTACCCCACCACGATAGAGTACCTATACGGGCAGAGTACCGACATGTTGAATTATAGAGCCGTGGGGCAGTCAACATCGTAACACGAAAAACACTGGAAACATGCCGATGTCAATCTACAGATTTCAATATGAAACCAAAGTTATCAGGACTGTACGTACATGAGCGTTTCCTCTCAGATATGAGTTTATTAATGCAAAAACTAATGTAAGTCGCACACGTGCTTTACGAAAGACGGGTCGTAACAATGATGAGTCACCAAACCATGGACGAATTTTGACTCGCGAATATATTTTTCTGAAGGTAAATGACGCCTCGAACACGATAGGCACCCAAACAATGAAAAAGTAACTCAAAACCCGAGAAATGAGCAGTTTATAACGCGCATTTTTCCGGGATACTAAAACACCACTGTTTCGCGCCAAACCAGTAACTTTGTCACAAAAAATGCAACCTATCACTGTGCAGTTTTTGTCCAAAATTTTACTTATTTTTGGGTGTAGCAAGAAAAAAAAATTGAGATTGGAATGATGGTTTACAGAATCTTTGAAAGTATCAATATCATTGCTTTTCCTGCAAAAAAATATAATCCTAGAGGAAATTAGACAACACGAAATGCAGTTATGTTGATTACGGTTAAACCCGTCCGGTTATGAAAATATTAAACGGTTTCGGTCGGCGGAAATCTGCAGATTTCCGAGCGGTCCGCGTCACTTACAGTTCAGACGCCAGCGCCCCCCCCCCCCCTCCCTCCCCTCTCGGTGACACCACGAAGCATCTTTAATTCCGCTATCAAACGAATCCTAATCCGCTCTAATTGAAATTGTATCCGCTCTCCCGTGAATCGCGCCTCGGTTCCGCCGTGGAAAAGCCCTGAATTATTCATCTGATTTATCGCTAATCTCCCATGAATATCGGCCGACTGCCCGCCAACAAGAGTAATACGAGGTTGTGGGTTTACTGGTTTCATCGGAAAATCAGAGAAAATGCCATGTTTTGGGGCTCCTCGACTGTCTAAGCTGCAGTTCGATTGTTGAAATCGACAGACAAAGCGATAGATAAAGCGATAGACAAAGCGATAGACAAAGCGATAGACAAAGCGATAGACAACATCGTTCGTCTAATTTATCGCTAATCTCCTATGAATATCGGCCGACTGCCCGCCAACAAGAGTAATACGAGGTTGTGGGTTTACTGATTTCATCGGAAAATCAGAGAAAATGTCATGTTTTGGGTGTTGTTTCACTATTTAAGCGTCAGGTCGATTATTGAAATCGATAGACAAAGTGATATACAAAGAAAACAAAGGACAAATGAAGCGACCCTATTAGTTGAAACGGGTAGTTGAAAGAGTCTTGAAAACTACCAGCTCCCCTTACGATTCCATTAGTCTTTAATCAAAACTAAGGGGAGAATACAAATGGTTTATTAACGGGTCTTTCTATGGCTGCTAGTATACTTAGATTATTACCGACCTCCTTAGTGTATTACTAGCACCCGCTTTCTTAAATATATTGTCCATGACTCTGTTCGGTGCATAGCGCATATTGTTCAGAAAGTGAAGAGACTCAAAGCGCCTTCAATTTGAACTGCGCAACTCGCACATCCAAAGAGCACGAATAGTTGTATCAAGGCGCTATTATCAACGTCGCGTTTAATTTGTCATCGGAACATCGTAACTCAACAAAAACAATCCGCCCGCTGAATAAGCACAATTTCAGATTCAAATCTTCATTTTAGGGTCAAAGACATATTGAAAAATATAGCAACCGTCACGGAATCAAATGAAACGTTGAATTTGTTCGTCAAATTTTTGAGTGTATTCTTATTTTCGTGACAGTAAAATTGCGATCTCAAAATTCGATAAAAATAACAAGTAGCTGAAAACATGGAGCTAATCGATGTGATATATCGCATGTCGTTCCAACACAAAATATGGTGACCATCGAATCAGCATGAACACACAAAACGCACTGCTGCAAATAGTGGCTTCTCCTTCAGATCACGCTTACTCATTCAGCCATCGAGTACCTAACCTCATCAGTATCGCAACACTTCCAGCAGCGTTTGGATTCAACGACCGAGACCCTCACAACCCTCCACCGTTAAGCCGTATCTCAATTTCCACAAGAGCCCTGTTTTACATATGAATCAATGCTTTCTGGGGCTCTTACCGTGATCGATTTCCGCCCTTATGTTAAAGGAGTGAGAGGGCTAGGTCAGTGCATGATTGAATTAATCAAACGTCTCTCGATGGATACCGAGAGGCAAGTTGACGGTCCAAAAGCCGTGCTAAGTAAAAACGTCGTAACAGCATTCGAATGTTGCCAAATTTCCTCTTAGAAAGTATTGAATGGACACATTCCTTTCGACAAAACTCGAATTTTCTAGAGAATCTGTGAATGTTTTCCTTCAGATTTTCCGGTAGATTCTGTTCAGAATCTGATCTGAAGAATCTGAAAATTTCGAGGAAAAAAGTTTACAACTTTTTTTCAAAATTTGAACGTATTTCTATCAAACGGAACTATGCACTGGAAAAAAAAACACATTGGATCTAGAGTCCACACTCTTTAAAACATCGACAAGAAAAAATACTCATGATTCAATCGGATTTTTGCTTAAATCAAGAACCAAGCCTTTTAATTTGAGCGGATTTCCTTTTGATTTAAGCTTGAATCTGATTAAATCAAGATTATTTTTTCTTGTCGATGTTCTCAAGAGTCTGGACTCTAGATCCAATGTGTTTTTTTCCAGTGTGTGCATTATGGCGTGAGCCCTGTTTTGCATATATTCTTATGGGTGTCAGGGCTCATGTCTCAATGCACATAGTTCCGTTTGACAGAAAAACGTCCACATTTTGTAAAAAAGTTCTGAATTTTTCCTTGAAATTTTCAGATTTTTTAGATCAGATTCTGAACTAAATCCTCTGAAAAATCGGAAGAGAAATAACTTTCAAGAAAATTTGAGTTGTGTCGAAGGAAATTTGGCAACACCTGATGGCTCATACGGCGTTTTTACTTAGCACGGATCCGCGAGGCGCGGCGACATCGGAAGACGACCGCAAATTGCCCTCGGTCCGGTCCCCGGGTCGAGTGAAGTGGAATGAAGCCTAATTTTATACGTATAGGCGTATCTGGATTTCCGTTTGAGCCGTGGAAAGCGTATAGCCGTACGGAGATCAGGGGCTACGAAGAAATCGATTTATAGAGGAGCGACGATTTGTGCGAGGCGGCAGTGCTAATCCCGCACTTTAAAATCAGGCCTCTCGGCCGACCGCTCTTGTGTCTTGGCGAAAATGAGGGATTCGCATTCCGGCGGCTGTGCTTAAAAGCTAGCGCTGCAGCTGCTTCGTTTTCGTAGTGCCTGATGGTAATGGGAACTGAATGGTAATCGGGACGAAGTGAATTGCAGTGGAGCTCTTGCCGCAAGTGCCGGGAACCTGCGATGTGCGTCATGTTGATTATCTTTCTTTTCGATAAACTGAAAAATTACGTAATTTGTTTTTATCACTGGAAAAAAAAACACATTGGATTTAGAGTCCAGACTCTTGAAAACATTGACATGAAAAAATACTCTCGATTCAATCGGATTTTTGCTTGAATCAAAACGAAATCCGCTCAAATTAAGAGGCTTGGTTCTTGATTTAAGCTTAAATCTGATTGAATCAAGAGTACTTTTTCTTGTCGATGTTTTTAAGAGCCTGGACTCTAGCTCCAATGTGTTTTTTTCCAGTGTATCGATGGCTTACCTGGAAAAAAAACACATTGGATCTAGAGTCCAGACTCTTGAAAACATCGACAAGAAAAAGTATTCTTGATTCAATCAGAATCTAGCTTAAATCAAGAACAAAGCCTCTTAATTTAAGCGGATTTCGTTTTGATTCAAGCAAAAATCTGATTGAATCAACAGGATTTTTCCTTGTCAATGTTTTCAAGAGTCTGGACTCTAGATCCAATATGTTTTTTTCCCAGTATAGTGCTTGATGGTATTGGGAACTGAATGGTAATCGGGAAGACGAGAATTGCAGTGGCGCTCTTGCCGCAAGTGCCGGGAATTTGTGATACGTGTCATGTTGATTATCATTCCTTTCGATAAATCGAAAAATTACGAAATTTTTTTATATCGATGGATAAAGTGCGGGACCACGTATCTTCATGGCTGCTTTTCGAGATCCCTGCTCCCATTTAATTTTTTCGAGGGGAAACAAGTCAACTATACTGCCGTGCTAAGGAAAAACGCCGTATGAACATTCAGGCGTTGCCAAATTTCCCTTTATAAAACGTGCATCGAAAAAAAAGTGAAGTTGATTTATCAATCTGGATGTGAAAAAAGTGTGCGAGATCTTTTAAAATTCTGAATCACCCGCTACAGCAGTTAGCTTCTTATCTTGACATTGCTGATGTAACTGCTGTAGCGGTTAATGAAGCATTTTGAAAGTTATCGCACGTTTTTTTCACATCCAGAATGTATATTCAACTTCACTCTTTTTTGCATGAATTTTCTGGAAACCTATGAATATTTTCCTCCCATTTTTTTAGATGATTTTGCTCGCAATTTCACTTAAAGATTCTGAAAATTTAAAGGAAAAATATTCATAATTTTCCACAAAATTAAACATTTTATCGAAATACATTTGGCAACCCTCGAATATTCATACGGTGTTCTTCCTTAGCCAGGCAGTATATGGCTTGAAATTGATGTAGAAATTTCTACTGCAGAGATCGAGGAAGTTTTCTAGTCCTTAAGTTAATTAGTTTCTCAGTGGAAAAATAAAGTATGACAGGAAGTCTGCAACGTCGCAAACAAAGATACGTGGTTTTGCACTTAGGCCATCGATGTGAAAATTACTCATCATTTTGCATTCGATGCAGCGCAAGCAACACGCGAAGTCAAGACATCAAGAATATTCGCTCCGTTGGTCGCCGTCGGACCAATATAAAACGCCTTCAATTGCGATTGATACTGTGCAACGCACCGAAGTTGATATAGTTGTATTCTTAGGTTTGAACCTAACTCCAGTAAAATGATCTATCAAATGGGGCAACTTCGCAAACGAAGATGCGTGGTTTCACACTTTGGCCTTCAATATTGTTACTTGGATATTTTAAAACTGTACGCAACTACAATATCTCGTTGTTTTATAGATGGAAGAGCGTACATACTCCTTATTTTCCCAAAATTGGCTAAATCATTTTAATACCTCTCAAAAAAATGTCTGTAATTTCTCTCCAAAATTTTGCCAATTCTTCAATGTTATTAGATGAAGAAGACAAGCAATTGTCAGCTGGAAATGTCAAACAACTGTGCAGTAAAAACACAGTTAATGAGTAGAAATATTGCAAAGTTGATTCTCAATCGGATTGCATTTTGCAATAAGGAACCGCTTTCTCCGGCCGTTCCATAAAGGCACCTTTCTGCATAGGGAAACTAATGGCACATATGTTTTTTTCTAAAATAAGCCAGAAAAAGTGGTTCCTTTTTGCAAAATGCTGTCCAATTAAGAGTGTGTTCGTCTGAGGAACGAAGAATGGTGCCTTTGACTTTTTTGTGAATAAAATAGACGAAGAGAATACCAGGATAATAACGTTCAAAGTTGTTTTATACTTTCTTTTTCTTTTAAATATTGACCTATGCATAAAGATTCTTGGCAAAACCGCACCGAGAGAAATACCCCAGAGGCTTTACTTCAAGAATCTATTTGAATTTCTCGCTTCAGTTATTTTGGTCCAGAGGAATTAAGTTAAGGAGTCTGAAAGGAATTTTAAATTCCTAAGATCGGAGTCTAGCGTCTCTTCCTCCTCTAAGTAACATTCTTTCGTTGGCCTAGATTTCCTCGCCACCTTATTCTGACTCCCTTTGCTTGTTGGGGAACTATCATGCCCACGATGTTGATTGAAAAATCACGCATTTCTCTGAAAAAGAGAAATCTCAAAGTGCCTTCAATTATTGAATATGCAACACGCACATCCAAGGGCCACGAGTAGTTGCATCAAGGCGTTGTCGTGAACGTCGCATCGCATTCTTTGCCCGGGTTCCTGCCTCAATGATTTTAATTTTTATGAATCGGACCGCGTTTAACTGGAAAATGCCTAATCGCAACAATTTTGAACCGAGGAGAAGGGATTTGAAATTGTACTACTCTTTAAGACTCAATGTTAAGGATTACGTTAAACGACTGTGAATTTTTGCCAAGAGAAAATTTACAACTACTTGAATTCAAAATTACCACCAGCTCGCTTTTCTCCCAAATGCAACATGACACGTTTCTGTCAAGCTGAACTTGGCTCGCCCGTTCTGCCATGTTAAGGAAGAACGACGTATGAATCATCAGACGTTGCCAAACATCCTATGAAAAATTACTAATTTTCAAAGAGATGTGAGAGTATTTTTCTTCCAAATGTTAAGGGAATTCGGTCCGTGATTTGCTCTTAAAAGTCTGAAAATTTCGATGAAAAATATTCATAGCTATCCTCAAAAATTGGTATTTTTTGAGAGTGAACTTGGCAGGGCTTGAACGTTCATACGGCGTTTTTCCCTCGCACGGCAGAGTTAGCTTTTAAAATATCGTTAGTGAGAAAAATCGAGGTAACAAACTCGAGTGAAGAATATGCGTTAGGCGGCGCAGGCACAATCCTTTTATTCTCACAGATGTGCACCTCTCTGCAGCTCCTGTAAGCTCAAATTGGCCAGTAAACCGTGAAGTGTCTCTTGTCCGATACTGTCCATTAGTTTGTCGCCCAGTACCGACGCGAAATAAAACCGTGGTTGCCAAAGTTTGATCGGGTTGCAAAAGTTTTACTCCCTGGAGAAAGTGAAATAACAAGGAAACAAGTATAAGTAAAGAGGAAATCATTTAAAAAATGCGAGATATTTTATTATTCTTTCACCAATTCTGTAACCTTTCCCGCATGTAAAAATACTTATGAGTAAAACTAAACACATTTCTGTGAAGAATTATATTATTAATCAATTATTTATATAGTCCAACTAACAAACCATAACCGAGAAATTATATGAATCATATACAACTTTATAATTTATTTGATTATCTCCGGTTGGACCCCTCGTTCCATCCAACCTTTCCGCAATTGGATGTTACGCAGTATTCAGCATGACCGACGCCAACCCGCCAAAACACACGTGATGAGACGGGAATTTTTCAACCAGTGCGCAAGGGTTGGATGGAACGACTACTCTTACGTTATATTCACCTGTGCCGCAGTATCGTGTTTGAAGTGGAAAGCTTAAAAAAACGCATATTTCTTACGCAGATATTTTTGATTGAAGAACACAAATATTTTTATCAGTAAATGGCATTTATACGTAAATTAATAAAATAATTAAAAACGAATAATCATAGAAAAATGTTATTTGGACTACATTTTGCAACTTGGAACTATAAATACAAGCCTGGTTTAAAAACAACGTATGTGCTAGTAGTTTTTCTATACACATAAGTGTTTTTCCAGAAGAGCCAGAATTTATAGTTCCAAATTGCAAAATGCAGTCCATTTGTTCTACAGCAAAACTTAGCACTGTTTTGAAACATCATATTTTTCCATCGTTTTTAAAGCGGGAAGTCTGAAAACGCACATTTCTTACGCAGGTTGTGAAGTTATTGGAGTGTATCTCAAACTTTTTCGATGCACTCATCGTGTTTATGGAGCCATCTTCTTCCTTTTGCTCTAGCTGAAATTTCCGACAGGCCCGTTCCCGATTTCGATGGAAATCTGGCAGCATGGTTGAGGAAGCATCGGCGTCGCGGACATAAATCTTGCTCACGTCTTTCCTCCGCCTAAAGCAGCTTTTTCGGTCTCGCGCTCGCCGTAACGGTAACCCGGGAGGCGGAGATAGGCGACCCGAAGATAAAAGCATCAAACTGGACGGCCGCGGCGAGGCCCCGCTTGTCAGGATCGAGGAGCGGAATTTTCTGTCCCTCCCTAAGTCCCCGGCTTAGAGGAGGGACAGAGATAAGACGACGACAAACGCTGTCTCCTCTTCTTTTCTTGCCCGCGCTCCGCGAGGTCCGACGGCGTGCCAAGGAAAAACGTCGTATGAATATTCGAGAGTTGGCAAATTTCTCCGGTTAAAACTTGTATTTTTGAGGAATGTTATGCCTATCTGGACCGCTTTTTGTAGGAAGTAACCAAGCCAAATCAGTAATTGCCAAATTTAACTAGACAGTGTAATTTTTTACAAGAGAACGTTTGTGAGGATTCCTCTGTAAATTTTAAGGATTTTTTCTCGTAATAAATTTTTCCGGTTAAAACTTATATTTTTGAGGAATTTTACGCTTATTTGGACCGCTTTTAGCGGAAAGGAACCGAGCCACATCAGCCATTACCAAATTTAACTAGACAAAGTAATTTTTTACAAGAGAACGTTTGGGCGGATTTCTTTGTACATTTTAAGGAATTTTTTTCGTAATATGCAAAAAATCCACTGAAATTTGTACTAAAATCTACACTCCGCTTTTCATGCAAAAAATCAGGAAGAAAATCTTAGTAGAAAGTAACCAAGCCACATCAGTCATTACCAAATTTAATTAGAAGTTGCGAATTTTTTTACAAGAGAACGTTTGTGCGGATTCCTTTGTAAATTTTAAGGAATTTTTTTCGTAATTTGCAGAAAATCTACTGAAATTTGTACTAAAATGTACACTCCGCTTTTCATGTAAAAAATCAAATTGCCCGGTTAAATTTGGCAATAACTGACGTGGCTTGGTTCCTTTCTGCTTAACGCGGTCCATTTTCCCTTGAAATTTTAGAATATTTTAGATGAAATTGCAGACAAAATTGTCTAAAAGTTAAAAAATTGCTCCGAAAATTTGGTTTATATTGAAGTAAATATGACAACGTCTCAAAGCTCATACGGCGTACTTCCTTACAACGCTAGTATGGGCCTGTAGACGTTGCCAAGCCTCCTTTGACAAATCACGGACTTTGGGGATTGGCGAGTGTTTTTCTTGCAATTTTTTGGAGAATTGTGTTCGTTAGTTAATCTTAAAAACCTGAAAATTCTATGGTGACAAATATTATTAGCTTTCCTTAAAAATTTAGTTTTTCCTGAGAGTAAATTTGGCGGCTTTTGAATGTTTATACGGCGTGTTTCCTCAGCACGGCAGTCCGGCGCTGTGGAGAGATGGCGAGAATTTTCTGAGGCTGTGGACTACTTGCATGTCGAACTGCCTTTAAAGGGATAAAGAGGTTGGGGGATGAGGGGAGAAGTTGGAGGGGAGTTCTAACGTTTGTCGCACACGCGAGTGAAATTAAACATTTTTGAGATTGTTTTACCCCGTCCAAAGCAGGATAGTTGTAAGTTTTTTGAGGTTCAGAGCCAGGGTGGATTATTTGCTTTGAAACGTTGCGAAATCTTACCTGATAACTTATCTCTTTGTCCATCTGAGGATGTATTTTCTGGCCTGGTTACACGCTCAAATTTCTGTCAAATTCCGATCAAAATGATGACCAAGATGGCAGTCGAGAGTTATCTAGATTGATGAGTAACATTAATTAAAACAGCGTGTTGATTGGAATAAGCATGAAATAAGCACGGTTGTGTGGAAATCAGATGAAGGGTGAGCTCCACAGCTCCATTATCTACCATCAAATCTTTGCAGGCCGCAGAAATTTGATGGTAGATGGTGCGCACCAGTCACCATTTGATCGGAAATTGATGGAAATTTCAGCGTGTAACCAGCACATTAGGCGATGCCCAAAAGCACGGAATTGGATAGCGCTAGAATCAAATGCGCTCAAGAGACCATCTACTTTCACTGGCATCTGCTTATATCGATATCAGTGGCGTGGCGTGCTTTGCAATGTATTGATTTATCTGCCATATGTATAGACCTATGGAAAAGGATCGATAAGCAGGATGTTCGCAACGAACACCTCAATGATCGATTCTTTAACATAGCTTAAAATGGGGAAAAATCAATAATCGATCATCATTCACGCCTCGCCGCTATACAATATCGAACAATGGTAAATATAAATCGTCCACCTCCGACGAAAATAGTTTTCGAAACCATCTTGAAAACCACGAAATATGAGAGGAAATCTGAAATTTCATAGACCAAGAGGTACGTGTATCTCTAGTTTCATCATCAATAAACAACTAAATTCCAACCGCGACCAACGAGAGAGTAAATCCGACCACAGTTTGGCGTCCCAAAGACTGTTCCGGCGGTTCCCTCGAAATCGTAAACAACCCCCGACATAAATAAACCCCGAAAGACTCCGCGGCAGTTGCTTGTTAAATGCCTGTAGCTTTATCGAAAGGTTTTTTTTTAAAAAGGGCTCAAGTCCAATGAGATACGCATCAAACTCACGTCTTTTTTCAAATAGCCCGTTATTTATCGGTCACAGGTGTCCGCAGATGCCTGAGTCCCCCTCCTCCTGCCCCTACCCTATCGCCCTTTACGTAGTGCACTGTTTGTTGAAAGCTCGAACTGTCCTCACCACATCTTATTGAGGTCATCAACAATGAAATGTCGTAAATGTTCGTTCGGTGAGTTGGGCGCGTTGATCAAATTCATAGTTTTGTGTCAACACTGTTCTCAAACCCGAAATTTGTGCCATTGTTGAACAACTCAACTGTCAACATTAAACGAACTTCAAAGCTAGGTAGAACTTTCACGATAGTATTTCATCAATTTCATCGCACGTCTATTTTCGATGTTCATTAGTCGAGTCCAGATTCACTAACGAGACTTCAAGGTATTGAGTGAAGAGAAAACCCAATGAACTGATTTTTAGGATTTACTTAATTGAGCAGCGAATCTGTATATATGACCCATTGCTTGTTAGTGGTAGTACATCTTTAACTGAGACGGCCTTTTCCCGAAAAATGTTGGGTATGCATCAGTATACAAAAAAATGTCGAAAATGTTCGAGCGCGCAGATCCGGGGTTTCGCTCAGCCTGAGGAACTTTGTGACCTCTTGAGAAAATGTGTCTATCCCAGGGTATTTTTCAAAAATAAAAAAAAAACTTGAAAGTGTGTTAATTTTTTTTTCCAATTTCCTCACTCAACGAGTACAATTGTGACGTCATCACGGGTGCGGATAGTTTATGCTTAAATTCCGACTTACCTATGCCTCCTAGACTTTTATGATTTATACACAGTTGAAAATGTCCGTGTTTAGCGTTAATCTGTGTTGCTCATTGTTACATTTTTGTGTCAGACCAACCCAAAGGACTTGGCCGTTATCTACCATTTCTATCGATAAAATACTAACTAACTAAGGAGTCGCTTTTATAGCGCTTCTGTGCGCTCTGCGACACCCAACCGTCATTGATAGCGATACTGCCAGAACTCCTCCGGCAGATCGCATTTCCTCATTTCCTGTCTTATTTCCTCAATCCACGATTTGGCAGGGCGTCCTCTATTGGGGGGACCCAATCCAAAACCTTCTTAGGCAATCTATCATCTGGCATTCGTTGCACATGACCATACCAGACAAGCTGTTTTGTGAAAATGTCATGCACTATGTTGTTCTCGACATGTGTCGACTATGTGTTTGTATCGTTAAATACTACTTAGTCTAAATCCAATCAAGATGTGTTTTAAAATTGTTCACTATTTGAAAATATGAAAGCGGGTTTTGAAATGCGGCGATTCAAAAGTTTAAAGTCACTAAATTTGAATATACTTACAGGAGTATGATCACTACAACACAGCTTTCTGTTAATTCGACCCAAACCATGGATAACTCTGAGACATCAGGGCATGAGAAAAGTGTCCTGCAGAACTTACGTACCAGTGGCGTGGCGTGCTTTGCGATGTATCGATTGATCTGTCATTTAAACCTATGGAAAAGGATCGATGAACAGGGCGTTCGCAGTGAACACCTCAATAATCGATTCTTTACCATAGGATTAAATGACATAGAGACCAGAGTTTGCGACTTTACCCCTCTAAATGACTCGATCCACTGTGTGACACGGCAGGACGTCAAAACTGACCAAAGACTATTTGAAAATTGAGGGGCCATCTCGCCATCTGGGGTGCTAAGGAAAAACGCCGTATTAACATTCAAGAGTTGCCAAATTTATTTTGATAAAATCTTTATTTTTGAGGAAAGCTATGGATATTTTCCCTTGACATTTTCCGAAACTTTAGGTGAAATTGCGAACAAAATATCATGTCCGACCCCTTTCATTGACTCGATCCACCGTGCGCCGTATGCCCTTATGATCAAGAGTCATACATCGACCCTATTCCTCAAAGACATTCCCAGGCAATTGATACAAGAAGCATCGGAGAAATCAAGATCGGATCCGCGGAAAACCAAGGTTCCCCAGAGGTGAACTATGCGTCCAGTCACGAATGAATGCGCCGCTTCGGAAGATGATTTGTCAAATTCAGTTACGACGAGGGAAACATCCGAATGACAAATCCTTTCGGAGGGATCGTTTGGGCAGAGTCAGAGTCGCAGTCGGTGGTCTCGGGGACCGGAGAGAGCTCGCGACGTTCAGAGGGATTTCGGCTGTCGCGCTTCAGGACTCCGGCACGCTGCCTCTGAAAGTCACGCAGCGCGGGGAGCTGAATGTTGCCTCACATTCCGCCAAACGAGATGTTATGAAAGATTCCCGGGAAATGTTCCCCTCACGACCATACCTCAAAGGATGAAACAAAAACTTTGTTCGTTTGCTTTTTTTTTTTTTTTTTTAATGATACAGTAAACTGATAACACGAAACGATACAAAGTTCGTTAAGTCGAACGACGCTTATGACGAAGATCTGCTTAAGTCGAGATTGTCTTCAGTCCTGGGACGCTCCCATAAGGAACAATGCTAAAAAAAAACAGCGCTTTAGTGGAATAAATGATTTTTCGTGCCGGGTGAGAAGCCGCTTGAGTCGAACATTTTTTCGAAAAATCCGAAAAATTTCGGGTTTTTACGAGAATTTTACGATGTTCATCCTAACTGCGAGTTAAGCGGAGAAACGAGTCGGTCTAATAGCCACTTATGTGGATTTTTTTTTTTTTAATGATACAGTAAAAGCTCGTTAAGTCGAACGACGCTTATGACGAAAATCTACTCAAGTCGAAATTGTCTTCAGTCCTGGGACGCTCCCATAAGGAACAATGTTAAAAAACAGCGTTTTCGTACAATTAGTGATTTTTCGCGCCGGGTGAAAAGCCGCTTGTGTCGAAAATGTTTTCGAAAAATCCGGAAAATTCGTCGTTTCCCGGACGAAGGAACGGAACTCCATTCCAAGGTTGCAAAAAATTCGATTTCGTACAAAAATGTATCTGCGCAATTCTTGTCCAAAATTTTTCTGATTTTTGCATGAGATCAAAAGACAAATCTAAGACACTTTCGGTTGGAAATGGCCAAGATTTTACAGTTAAAATTGCAATTCGCGGGGAAAAATTGAGCACCATTGACACCAGTCAATAGTGACCTGCTGTCGCTCAAAGTTCCTTCAATTCAGTAGGTATGCAAATTGATCTCCGGAGAGTTAAAATAGTTGCTCGTGCCGCGCCGTTGTCCTTCGCTTCTTTTGAACGACTTCTAGTACAGTGTGGGTTAACAAAAGGGTCGATTCCCCTTTTGATCAAAAGTGATCGTAGTCTACATGGAAAGGGGATAAATTGGATAAATGTTCGTACATAGGTAAAATTCTCAATACAGAAATGCTGGTTAACTTTGTTCGAAAAATTGAATTTTGAGGTGCTGATGATAAAACTACAATCGTAGTGGCTTTAAGAATAAGTTGCGAGTAGTGGCATTATTTGTGCGCCAGGTTTCGGCGAAAAAGTAGTATTATAATGAGGTAATTTCATATCCTGCATGAGCACGACAACTTGGAATTTTAAATACGTTTTTCTTGAGGTTGAGTTGTTTTAATTGCAAACTTCAAACTATCATATAGCTCCGATTTTGTTTGACTTTTTTTTTTTTTGGTCCTAGTTTGGCATACTTTTCAATGAAATGGAAATACCAGCATCAATATACACTGGAAAACAGTTTCTAATTATTATGAAATCTTTGACGAGGATTCTCTTAATTGCGTCAACCGAAAATCTCTTCAGAGATACAGGATGTGTTATCAAAATGACAGAAATACCGTTTGAAGCAAAGAGATTTTCTATTGACTGACGAGGTATTCTCGTCCGCAAATTATAAAAAAAAAAAAACATTATTCATCCAAAAAAAAAAAATTTTCTTCGTGTGAATTGTTTTCACACGGTACGAATTTAATGCGAGTCATTTTTAGAAACGTATGCTTTTCGTGAGATTTTCAGAGTAAAGAGTAGCAAAACCAAACCATTGTGTAAAAATACTTCAATTCTGTCAAACGTAATTCATGAATTTACTGTGCGGGAAGGACACTCTTTTATGGATTAATAAATCAATATATAAAGGGCTAATAGATGATGACCATTTTGAAATTTTTTGAGCATTTAGAATTTTTAATCTTTTTTAAGATTAGAACTACGTTTTATTTTGAAAATAATCCCAGCTAAATTTCATGATCGCTTACCGTAGACAAGTTTTTCGAACCTACAAATATAAAAGCAGAACCCATTATTTTAGAAGAATTCTGAGCTCTGATTCCTTGTTGCCACACCCCGTTCCGTTCAGTCATGTTACGAATACTGTAGGATCTTCTTCGAGGATGGAGAAAAACGTAATAAACATATATTTTTACGATACGCGTAAAACTAAACAGTTTGGTCCTGCCTCCTGATACCCATCAGTTCAAGACATCCTGTTTTCGAAGACCTTATTTTCCTTTTGCATAAATAATGTTTCCCCTCTGATGCAGCTTTCTTGGTGAGGCGGTAAAAGTGAATGGCAGGGAGTTCTGGATGAGATGGACGCCGGGGGTCATGCAATTTTCTACGACTTCAAGTCCATAAATATTCATCCGAGAATAACTCCTGGAAAAATACTTAATTTCCTAATCCAGATTCTGGAATGGATAAGCGTATATCGATGGTAAAGCTGCAGAACTACGTACCTCGGTTTGCTGCGTCGCACAGTAGATCGAGTCAATTAAAGAGGTCAAACACGAAATTTTTGACTGAAACTGTATATTTTTACGTTTATTCAGCCACTTTTTAAACTTCAAGGTATGTTTTTGAAGGAAATTTCTCGGGAAAACCAACGGAGTCACTTTTAGAACTTCAAAGTTGTGTATAAACGGAGTCATAATCGTTTAAAGCTTCCAAATTTTGTCCGACTTCGCCTATTGACTCGATCCACTGTGTGTTGCAGACTTCCTGTCATACTTTATTTTCTACATAGAAAACTACAGAACTTCATTCTTAAAAAAATCAGTGATTTATACTCTCTATGAAGTTTATTCTGTGGAAACTTCGAGCCATGATGGTGGCTTGGTCTCCTCTTAAAAAATAAAATAGTAGCGGTGATTACAATTCGCCGCAACTGAGATACGCATTTCGTCGCTCCTCTGACGTAAGGGCGAATCTCATTTTTCACGTGAGCCCTGTCTCCCATATAACTCCATGCATTCCAGGGCTCATGCGGAAATCGAGATACGCCCTTACGTCAGAGGAGCGACGATTTTTGCAGTTCCACCGTCGGTATAATAATACTGATCATTTCATATTTTGCATCGCCATAAAATTAGCGTGGTTCTGAAATTCATTTTAAATCATTGAATAAATGTAATGTTTCCTCTTTTTGGTCCATATTTTCGTAAGTAATGAATTAAAACCCCCATTAAAATTTTGGACACGCATGGGAATGTCATTATTAGGATTCTGGATGGAATTACTTTGTTTAACACAAAACTTTGCATAACTGATACAATTATGATCAAAATTTTAAAAAAAGAACTAATTTATTGAACGTTTGAGATTTTGTTAGTCGGCAACACTGGTTTTCCTACCTTTAAATCCATCAAAAATATTGATTTAAGGCCAGACAAGCATCAACTGGAATCGATTGCTATACGCACATTCAATGGAGAGAAAAAAGCGTTGCCAACTTTCAAGAATCACCACCAGTTGTGAATAATGGCTGAGGATCTATAAAATTCGAATAGACAAAAAACAAAACAAATATTTACAAAAAAAGGAACAAATATTTTTGACCTAAACTGACTCAATAATCTCGTTAAGATAGCCTCTATTACGGATTGAAAAGAGTCCCTGTTTGGAAAAAAACGGCGCTTGGATGTACAGTCAAGAATCTTAATAACATTGTCCAGGAAAAAATACTCTTTATTCAATCCGACTTTTCCTTGAATCGAAGAGCCAAGCTGATTTAGGCAGATTTCCTTTTGATGTAAGCAAAAAGTCCAATTGAATCAAGAGTACTTTTTCTTGCCAATGTTTTTACGAGTCTGGACCCTAGATCCAAGCGACTTTTTTCCAGTGCTTTTGGGGAAGGGGGGGGGGCGTGAATAACGCATCTGGGTCAGCCCCCCCCCCCCCCCCCCCGGGAGATCGGAAAAACTTCGATTGAAAAGAAATCGGCAACCTGTGCAGCGGATTCCTCTACGCGGCGAAACGCCTCAGCATTTCACTGCGCCGGTAAATTCTAATTCGTTTACGTTGAGCGGCGCAATAAAAACCCGTAATCGGAGGAGGCATCTCCGCGCGCGTCTCATCAAAAATTCGATTTGAAGATTTGTCCTCGGCTGCACTTACCCGGCGCTTTACGACGTGCTCAGAGCCGGAGACAAAAACGGGGCCATTAAATATGCATTTGGGAGATCCCTCCCCGAGGGGGCGGGGGTGCGGTGAATCTCTGCCCCCCGGATGGGAGGGATGCATTAAGTTCATTTGCGCACGAAACCGAGCGGCTTATCTGACGAGGCGGCCCGTAAAAAATGGACGATTTAACTTGTCATGTGATGAACGAAGACAAATAAGAACCGGGTTTGAGGAGAAACTATAAGCGGGTCGCGACGAACTAAATCTCTATAGTGGCTGACATTGGCGGATCCAGCAATTTGGCAACGCTGGATTTCCTTCCCTTAAACCAATGGAAATGTATCGATTCTTGGAGGGGCCAGGTCCGCCAGGTGCTCCGACAGGAATCGATTATTTAGCACAGGTTTAAATGGAGGAAATTCGGTGTTGCCAAATCGCTGGATCCGCCTCTGGTGGCTGACTAGTGTTGGAAATCCGTTACCCCAAATAGCATTTTTCAGCGAAATAATTGGGATATTTTGAAATTAAGTTGCAATATTTTTAAAACTTTTTGGCGATTAAAATTGCTAGGATCATCAACTTATCAGCGATTAGCGTCTTCGTAGTCGAAATTTTATGTCTATAAAATGACGTTCGATAAATTATAATTTTATTCCCATGTATCACGATTTTTTGTTTGATAATATTGTGATGGATCGCCGTCTGTAAATCTGCGATTATTTTTCAAGTTTTTGCAATGAAATCGCAATTTTTCATCCGGTAATATTGCAATAAATCGACGTCAATAAAATTGCGATTTATTCATCCGATCAATTCGCAACTTATCGCGATCACTTCTATTTAAAACGTTTTGAACTGACACAAATTGAGACTCAACTCGAACCGTGGAAAATTACGCTAAAGCTGAAGTTCCACTTTAACAGAGAACCAGTACAAAAATAATGCCCCGGAAGTCTCCATTAGTTTGCCCAAGATCATAAAAACTGTGCTCATATAAGTTCACGGGAGGATGTTGCCTATAATCAGGTCTCGGTTAACGAGAGGAAATTTGGAAATGACCGATGCCATTAAGTGAATCTCTAGTGAATCTGTCTGATAGAGATGTTGCATGTATAAATTTCTTATGTAAAAGTTCGCGGAAACACGATGATGCCTCTGGTTTTCTCTGAAATAAACTTCCAAGCTCAAAAAAAGCTAACAAGTTGAGGCAAAATTGGAGGGGATATCCCACGCTATCCTAAGAATCAAGACAAACTCTGCATGCAAAGATAGGGAGCAAATACATTACCAGTGTTGCCGTGTTTTCAGTTTTGAAGTCCCCAAATAAAGTGGCAGACCTGTCAATGTATTTGCTCCCTATCTTTGCACGGAGAGTTTGTCTTGATGTAGAGGTGGTCTCTCGGGATAGCGTGGGATATCCCCTCCATTTTGGGCTCAACTTGAGAGCTTTTTTTGAGCTTGGAAGTTGATTTCAGAGAAAACCAGTGGCACCATCGTGTTTCTCGCGAAGTTTTACATAAGATTTAATAGTCAAATCGCAAATTCCTCACACACGCAACATCTCCATTCGGAAATGACTGATGCCTCTAAGTGAACCCTTGGTGAATCTGTCTAATTTAGGACTGACTTTCAATTTCCCTTCGGTTTAGAGCATAGGCTCGAACAAAACCGGAGCAACTTGCAATGTTTAACACTCTCGAGGGCATGGAATGAGTCAGAAATCGTCCCTCCACTAACGTAAAGGCGTACTCTATCCTCACGAAAGCCCTGAAATACATAGAGTTGTAATGACAGGAGAACTCATCCGGATATTGAGTTACACTTTGACGTCAGAGGAGCAACAAAATGAGGCCCAGATCATCCGTTGATTCCAAGAAAACGGACAAAGACTGAAAGGTCTTTGATGTGTCCCGGTGTCCTGCCGTTTTCCTCTCAGCCAACCAATCCCAATGCTGCCAGGCGATGGAAGAACGCCGTATGAGCCTCCAGGCGTTGCCGAATTTCCTTGACAAATCACTAATTTTCAAGAAAATGTTTGAAAATTTTCCCTCCAATTTCTCCGGTAATTTTGCCTGCAATCTGATCTTAAAAGTCTGCAAATTTCAAGGAAAAATATAGATAATTTTCCTCAAAAATAAATATTTTATCGGAGGCAATTTGGCAACTCTCGCATATCCAGCCGTGCTAAGGAGAAACGCCGTATGAGCCTTCAGGAGTTGCCAGTATAAATTGTTGGATTTCTCGTAATAAAACAGTTACAATTTTAGGAAAGTTTTGAATACTTTTCCTTAAAATTTACATACTTTCAATCAAATTGCAAGGGAAATTCTCTGGAAAATTTTAGGAAAAATATACACCAGTTCCTTTAAAAATTCGTGTTATATTGAAAGAAATTTGTCAACACCTGAAGGTTCATGTGACGTTTTTCCTTAGCATGGCGTTATTGACCCAATTTCGTGGTGGAATTCTTTTTGAGATTCAGATGCGTTCCTAAAAATTCATCAAAAGTTTAACGTTCAGCCACTCTTTCTCTAGAAGTTCCAAAAAGTTAATTTATCCCCTTTTCTTTCACTAAGCCTCTGAAGTACTTATTTTTGGTTTGTCAAGCTGACTCACTGTTAATTTATTTGTATTTTGTTGCAAGCATCCAATTCTCAAATTTTTAGGTCGAATCACACTAGTTAGCACAGGGTTAGCCCTGAGCTGTAACTTAAATTGTACAAAAAACGCTCCAAAAAGTTTAGGTTTTTTGCAGTGCTCTGAAAGTTCCAAAACGTTTCTTTCTCTTCTTTTCTTCCTTTATGCTTTAAATAAATCCATTTGGTTTATCAAACCTGCTCATTTTATTTTATTTGTATTATGTTTCAGGCATTCGTTATGGCGACGTCTTTGAGTAGTGTCGGTGTGTTGTGGGCGTTTTTGTCTCTCGCTGCGGCCATCCTCTGCTGCTCCGGATTCTATCTTCCATTCTGGGTCAAGGTAGGTCAGCAACATTTCATCTTACTCACCGCTCTGACCAGTGCTCCCACTGCATGTCCGTCAAAAGTTCCGGGATCCGGAACTTTTTGTTCAAACTTGTATTGAACTTTTGTTCTAATTCTCCCACTACATGACCGTCACAAATTCCGGGATTCTTAAGATTTTTTCAAAAGTTTCGAGAAAGTTCCGGAAAATGCAAAAGATCTGGATAGGGAATTCCAAAAGTTCCGGAAAATGCAAATGATCCAGATCATTTCGGGAATTTTAAAAAAATCCGGAAAAATTTTACGAAAATCTCAAAAGTTCCGGAATTCGGAGCTAGTTCCGGGATATAGGAGCACTGGCTCTAACCCATGTCTCGGCTCGGGACCAGAACCTTTGCTCCGGACACATTGTCATCTTAGCAGAAACCACCGAGAAGCGCTGTTAGAATCCGGCTGTATGATAAGATATTAGTTTCGTAGCAAAATGCGAAAAATAATGAAATTAAAACAGCACAAGCGTTTACATTCGGACTATATTTCGCATTTTACAATTTCAGGCTCATTTATAAGAGCATCTACCTGCATAGGGAAACTTACTCATATGGTGACTCGATTGATCGATAGATCGACTTGAGCCGATCAAAATCTTTGGTTTAAATCCATTTTTACATCGTTCTTCCCGCCGACTACAATACGGCCAATTTTGAGCGTTTGGTTGCGCGTAAACCACGCTGCAGCACAATGAAAGTGCAAAATATTAAAGAAAAAATTCTGTGCCTTGACAACCACTAAAATTGGCACGAAATCACCTTTTTATTTAAAAAATACTTGGTTTATTTTCCTTTAATACATTTTTTATCGATGTAAATGACCATTGTCCATGCAGAGTGTGCAAGCATTTCAAAATTATGAATTTAAAAATGATAACTCCACGAGTTTATTAGAGCCCAACACAGAGCGACGCACAGTAGTTGGAGTCAATAGGAGAGGTCGGGCAAAATTTGGAAACTTTAAACGCATATAACTCTGTTTATACAAAATCTGAGGTTCAAAAAGTGGCTCCATTGGTTTCCTCGTGAAATGTTCTCCTACAAGCACGGTTAAAATTTAAAATCCGACAAAATATACATCAAAATTTACAATTTTAGTAAAACATTTCATGTCTCGATTGTCTTCTAATTGACTCGATCCACTGTGCGACCCGGGGCGCGGCGTACGGCCAGCGTAAAACGCGTATTGGCGCCTACAAGACTTCAGGAATACTTCATGCATTGCGCATACGCCATGGTGTGATACTTCACGCATTGCGCATCCAACTTAGCATGTACGCGCAATGCGTGAAGTATCCCGGCAGTCTTGCAGGCGCTGACACGCGCTGATCGCACGCTGCGCGTCGCACCGCTCTATGTTAGGATATAATATTCAAACTCACGAAGTCAGCGTTTTTCAACTCATGATCTTGAACTGTGTGTACAATCTGTATAGATTATTGCCATTTAAAATGATGAATTAAAAAATCCAACTAATTTCCTTTCTTTCTCCACATGTTCTAGACTCGCGCAACTAACCTCATGTAACAATCAGTTAAACGGCATTAACAAGAATTAACCTAACCATGCGAAATTTTGTCTTTTTTAAACGCGTTAAATTTATTTTACAAGAAAACTAAACAGCAATTAGCCTTGAAATTTTGTGAGTATATTCTTTATACTCCAAGGGATTGTTTACAGAAAGTTTCAAGGTATTATTTTACTTAGTTTTCTTGCTAAAAATATGAAACATCGGAGGAAATTATGCAACGTGAAATAATACTAGGCAAATTCTTTTCTCTTTTTTCTTGCCTTGCTTTCTTGATCGACAAATTATCAAAAATTGGTGTCGATTTGATCGACATGAATCGATCGAAAATTTAAAACGTGGACCGATCGACGAGATGAAATCGACATCGATTGACGGGTTTGTCGATCGACTCACGGATTTGTCGATCAATTCATGGCTTTGTCAATCGACTCACGGGTTTGTCGATCAACTCATTGGTTTGTCAATCAACTCACGGGTTTGTCGATCAACTCATTGGTTTGTCAATCAACTCACGGGTTTTTTGATCTGCTCAGTTTTCAGATTTTGACCGATCCGTGTCAACCGAATCAGCACCGTTTATTTAATAATTTATCGATCAATGTGAGCCGGTCGATTCATGCCAATCAAATTGGTGCCGTTTATACAATACTTTTTCAATTGACCTACATCGATCGATTCAAGTTTCATGTTTCCGATCGATTCATGTCGATTAAATCCGTATCTTCAATTTGTACTGTCGAATATAGTAAGAAAAGGTACCATATTCCATCGACTAAATTCACTCCTACCTAGCTATATGCCCCTGTTGTAAAGTACCGCCGGCACGAAGAAGCACGGGAATTGAGTGAGAAGTGTACACCACTTTTAGGTCACACGTTCGAGCTCAAATGTAAGATATCGAGCAGTAGGTACGCGGTAAGCTTCAAAGGGGCGGAGAGGCCGGAGGGTTGTCAATAGAGCTCAGTCACCGAGAAATTCAAAGCACGATCCCTCTGGTCCGAGGAGAGGTGGAAGTTAGGTTAACATTGATACTATGAGCTATTAATTATCAGGTTATTCAAATCTAACTACCTTTCAGAAGCCCACTCCTGGCCTATTCTGAGCAACAATGTTGCCGATTAGATTGGAGATTATCTGTTGATTTTGAGTCGGGTCTACGTGGTTTGAATGTACGATTTGATCGAGGATCCAAAACGATAAGTCTGTGCAACCTATATCTAAACTCTGTGATTGAGAGTGTGAGTGTGATTCAGTATCAATCGTGAGGAGAATTTGATTAAAACGAAACTGATTAATTTAATTTTTGGTGTGTAAGACCTAAAATTTTCAATTAGACCGGAAAAATTAAGTTGAATATGTTTTTTCTCCCTCATCGTTGATGTTTAAAATTCCAAGGGTCGAAAATTCGAGATATCTAAGAGAACGCTCTTAGATATCTCGAAACAGAGGGCCAGAATGTACATTATTATTTTTTCTTTTTTTCAATATGTACGACTCTCATTTTCTAAAACTTTCAAGAGAGAATGTTTTGCGACTATTATTTGAGGCAAAGATTTTCAAAGAGGCAAGTTTTGATGGGGGGAAAAAAAAACACTTTTGGTCTTCTTCAATTAAATCGTAAATTTTTTGTTCGTGAGGATAAAACTTGATCGGTAGTGCAAAGAGTAAGAGTTTCTATACAGTTCCAACCTATTCATTCAGACGGGTGCGTCGGGGTATTAAGTTGGGAGACTTTTTGCATTGAAACAAAACTTCCTGATTTCAAAAATAAAATTAATTTCAGTCATGCAGTTTACTCAGTCTTGTCAACAAAACGGACGATATCAGAATCCCGTAGGGACTGCTGCAAGGTTAAGTTTTAGTGCCTACAAAAAGAGCAAAACCGCAATTTCTTGAGATGGGCCGAAACATCTAAGAATAACGTAAGAGCAATGGAGGTGCAAAGATGCAAAAAGAAGATTCAAAATAGAATGAAGTTATGAAAAATTGCTTCAAAGGTCAAAAAACGGGATTATAGTGCAATTGGACGTATTGTGCCAAAAGAAACTATATTACAAGCAAAGCCTTTGCACAAAGCTCCTTTTAGCATAAAGGAATCCAATTGAACTAAATTTGGCAATAAGGAACTACTATTCCTGACTAATCCGTAAAAGTATCAGTTTACTCAGGGAAACTTCAGGCATATACGCTGTTTTTAAAATGAGCCAGAAATAGCAGTTCCTTGTTGCGAAATGAAGTCCAACTTAAGGAAGAAGAGACAAGTTGGCTCAGTTACATCATATAACTATTCCGTAACTTTTAATCCCAATAAATAGCAATCCCCAGTTATGAGTTGGATATTGTTTTACCAACTTGAAACAAAAACGATACAACTGGACACGCTGATGTCCTTTTAGGATTTATGAAAGAGGGTTCAATGTGTAATTACTAAGAGAAAAAAGGCTACGGAGCTTGCCTTTGTGTCTCAAAACCCCATCTTTACATTTTTTTATGAATGAAATAATCATGAAGGGCGGATAACTCCAGGAACCAGCAGCGTTTTCCTTATTCGAATAAAGTCAATAAAGGCACTCGTAAAGAGCACCGAAACTCAAATCAGTGACCTCAAATCTTGAGGAAAAAGGAATCAGCGGGATCCTTTTCGAAAGCGTGGACTTTTCCGTTGAGGAAGATTAGAACGACGTGCGAAGCGAGAGGACCCGAGCGCTTGATATAAAAAGCGGAAAAATCTGTGTCGGTTGAGGACAGGCAGGGCGCGTTACCGCACAGTTAGCAAAATGTTGAGTTTTGTTGGCAAAAATGTTTGTGGGATGTTAGGAAAGGCCTGGTTTAAGGTGACTCGATGGACGCCATATTTTGTGTCAGAACGGCATGCGATATATCGCATCAATTGGTTCCATTTTTTCAGCTACTCGTCATTTTTCTCCAATTTTGAGATCGCAATTCTATTGTCAGGAGACTAAAGCACTCACTTACCAATTTTAATAAAGAAGTTCAACGTAAAAGGCGTGGTTTTTTTTGGTTCGCATTCGATACTGATATCGAAACTGCACTCGAATGCGATATTTTCTCTCTAAAAAAACCACGCCTTCATTACGTTGAATTTCTTTGTTAAAATCGGTAAGTGAGTGCTTTAGTCTCCTGACAAGACAACAGGATTGGGATCTCAAAATTGGAGAAAAATGACGAGTAGCTGATAAAATGGAACCAATTGATGCGATATATCGCAAGTCGTTCTGACACAAAATATGGCGTCCATCGAATTACCTTAATGAGAAAAATATGAACGAGGTCGGGAATAAAACATCTCTCTGATATTGATGGCGAAAAAGCAAAACCAGGTATCTCGGTTTGCGACGTTGTAGCCTTTCTGCACTGAAATAAAAATCTCGGTGTATTTACTAAGAAAAGGGTAAAATTACCAATAATTCAGGCTTCTTTTTGATCCCAGTTTTTTCTTGGTAAAATTACCATTTATGGAATTGGTAGTTGTACCGAGAAATCTCGGTAAAATTATTGAACTTTCTCGGTAATTTTACTGGACCTTGGTGAAAACGCCAATATTTTTTATCGACTGTGGTAGAATTACCGAGATAAAATGGCAAAGTTACCGGGAATTGATTACCAATAAAAGTGGTATTCTCACCTGGAAAAAACAGTAAAAATACCGGTTTTTAGGTAAACTTACCAGTCTGTCTTGGTAAAATTACCAATAATTGGTAAAAAAAGTGAGATTGTAAAGGTACCAACGGACCTTGGTAAAAACGCCGAGAATTTTTTTCAGTGCATACTTAATGTTTTCTTTGGAAACCTAGTCAACGTAATTTCTTGGAAACTGCCTCGACTTTTCTTCTATGTTAGGAGAATATTCTGCACTAATATCAGGTCATAAAATTTCCTCGAAAAAATTTTAGAGGAGCAGAGGTTTTGACACACCGCAAAATAGATACGTGGTTTCGTATCTGGTCATCGATACTAGGAAATAAAAATGTTGGAATTGTGTCATAACCATCGAAGTTTTTCCCTTTAAAAGAGGATTCTCATTAAACATGGGGAAAACTTATTCGGCAAAAATTATCCTTTTCAGAGTTTTGCGTTTCTTGGGGCACTGTTAGTCTCAACCACTAGCGCATTAGAAGAGTAGTAGCAGTATAATAAGTTTATTTTTACAATTCCGGGCTAAGTCGTGTTAGTGTCAGAGCAACAAAACAACATGAGCCTTTTTCACTTCGTAACGTGGATTTCTGTTCTACGGAAATAAGCATCGATGGTTGTTACGTAATGTGACCAAGCCAAATCATCCCTTCTAGTTTTTTCAGACTTCACTTCGCACGGAAAAGAAAAATCACGGAAGTTTCAAAGAATTTACGTTGCGTAGTTAGCTAATCAACACTGAGAAAAAACTATGGCTTATGAACCTATTAGAGGTAAATATGGAACACCACTAATAGTAGTACCTCTACATATAATAATAGCACATATACCTTAGTTATGGTACGGGGTACCTTAATTAGGTACAGAGACCTTAGTATGGTTCACAGACCGAGAATCATTAGTTTATTTACGACTATTATAGGTGTTCCATATTTACCTCTAATAGGTTTATAAACCATAGTTTTTTCTCAGTGAAAAAAGGGATGTTAAAGGAAGTCTGCAACGTCGTAAACCAAGAAACGTGGTTTGAAAGTTTCATTGTCGATTTGTGACAGTACAAAAATTGACCGGCAGAATGGCAACTGTGATATGCATAGCATCATACGTAAATGTTCGCAGACAACTTCACAACCGATTTAACTTCATTATTAACGGTCTCTTACACTGGCCTTTCTTCGATGTATAAATTACATGCCACATTTGACTAAATACCGAGAACCAAAGGTTTCTGAACTCTTGTGCGGCAAAGTAGCGTCGCGAAGAGGAAAAGGAGTGATTAACATGAGAAGGAAGAGTAAATACTACGTTTGCATTTATTCTGTAAATATTTTCCAGCGGAGATGTTTTAAATTCAAAATTAATTTGAAGGGTGGTGCTTACTCGGAGTAGGCGCTGTCAGCTCTCTCGTTGAAAATCTCGTAAGTAAAGCCTGTAATTCTCGTAAACACTTAATATTTAATGAGATTATATGAATTTATCTTCACTATGCTCCAATTTTGAGTACCTATTCCATGAATGCTCATCATGATGCAGTAAGTTTTCAATATAAACCAATGGTTAAAAATTAAGTCTTTTTGTTTTAATGACTACGTGGTTCAGTTGGGAATTCTATAAATCTTAGTAATTAACTGACTTTATATATTTTTATCTTGAGGAAAATTATATGGTGCTTTTCGATGATATTTCATACCCGAGCATGTGACATTTAAAGAAAATAAATAGCAACGCAATGTAAATGTGAATTTAGTAAACTACAAAAATTTGATGCAGAACGAGGGAAAATTGACAATTTGGGGTTTTTATTTTTGTATGTAATATACAATGATGGCGCAGAACGTGCAACGCATAGGGAAAAAATATTTCATTAGATTTAAAAGCATCAGTATTTTTGTATATCAATTGAAAAAAAACTGGACTTCGTCAATGATTCCAGCACAAAACCTTTATATTTACAAATCTTGAAACCTGTAATATAGTTCATTTTATCACTGCTATTAATTTCAAATTGGCAACACTGCCCCAAACGTTATTTCGGCGTTGCCCAGTTCAATCAAAAGAGTAAAAAATTTTAAAGATTCTGATAAAATTCGCCTATTAATTTTACCCATTTGACAACCAGGGCTTACGCGTTTGTAATCGAGATGGAATTTTCATTTTCTAACTTGGGGTTTTCCTCGTTTCCCGAAGCTCCTATCCCATCATTGTTGCCAGACAGTGCTGAAAAATCTACACATTTCCCTTTTACACACATGTACGTAGAATATCCGTACTTTATCGCACAATCTGGCAACCTTGTATCCCATGTTGCTTTGCGGGCGGGGCACTTAAATTTACGATTTTTATTTTCCCCTCTTTTTTCCGTAGTTCGCAAATTGCTCAACGAACTACTCGCGTGGCGCCCAGTCTGCGGTCTTGATTACTTCTATACTCTACGATACAAGTGGATATAATTTTGTTGGATTTCTAATTTGAGTGAATTTTGTTTCGTAACTTCAGTTTTGCATACACCGCTATTCGTATAACGATGATGAAACTGCGAAAATGCGAATAACTGTCTCGTTATTTCAGATTTCTTGTCATAATTTAATTTCAAATCTAGGTTCAGAATTTCTTCATTCATATCGGCACAGATTTAGTGAAACTTATTTTTTTCTAAAATTTAATTTTGTAATTTCGGAGAAGAAGGGCCTTGCCCTAGGAACCAAAAATTTACAAGTTCCAGATGGTAAATAAGATAGCCCTCACACTTAAACGTCTGACACTGCCGTGCGAAGGAACAGCCTTCACATCATGCCTTTTTTTGTTTTCATAAGCTTAAAATTCTTTGAAGAAACCTCGGAACCTCATTGGAGTTCACTCGTTATTTGATCTGAAAATTTTGAGGAAAAATGTTCATAACTTCCTCGGAAAAGCAAGTCTTTTATTGGGAGGAATTTGCCAACAATCAAATGTTCATATATTTTTCCTCAGCTCGCACTGAAAAATGTAGAGTTCACTTCGCTACTAATCCTAGTTCATATTTATTCATATATTCCCACATTCCGATTCCGTGCGCGTTAAAATATCCTGTGATCAAAATTAATCAGAGTTAAATAAACTAGTAGTTTATTTTCTCTCGCGGCCAAGAGAGCTCTCTCACCTCCAGCAGAACATAGTTTTCGTACGTCCATAGTTTTCTTTAGTCGACTCGCTTTCACTACTCTCTAGAGCCATTCGCTCCAGCCCGTAGCCGTTTTTTGTCGGGCTAAGGAAGAACGCCCTATATAGACATTCGAGAGTTGCCAAAATTCGTTGAATAAAATGTCTATTTTTGAGGAACTATGAATACCTTTCCCTAAAATTTTCAGACACTTTAGATCAAATTACGAACAATATTATCTAAGAAATTGGCAGAAAAATATTCAAAACTTTTCCTGAAAATTAGTGATTTGCCGGAGGACATTCGGCAACGCCCGAAGGCTCATACGGCGTTTTTCCTTAGCAGGGTAATATATTGTCCACTCATTTTTTGATTACCGAATTTAACTCCTAATTGGACTACATTTTACAACCAAGACCTACAATTGCTAGAATTTCTAAAATTTTATCCGTGAAAACACTCATGCTCATCGACTAACTAATGTTGCATACCTTGTTCCTAAACTGAGTCAGATATTCTAGTCCCAAATGGCAAAATTCCGTCCAATTAACAGTCCATTTCCAACTATGTATTAAAACCAGCCAATTTAACCAACAGGATTGCTCCATACTCCTTATGTCTTCTCTGTCTATCGATTTGTCTATCGATTTGTCTATCAATTTCAACAATCAGCCCGCTGCTAAATACTTGCAGTTCAATGAGATTGTATCACTTGCGTCAAAAAGAATTGATTAAAACCTTAACGCACTCAAAATCGAAAAACGAGAAACGAACGTTGACCGACGGGCGACGACTAGAAATCCGTGGCCGAGGGCCGATGTAAAGGGGGGGGGGGTGGTGGACGTCCCGAAAAATAAATCATTTTTCGAGGGGCAGGGGCGGGAGCGGAAGACGAGGATAAAAAATTAAGGAGCCTTTATTTGCATCCGCCGATCGGAGTCGTGAGAAAACAATCGGACCCGGATCGGAGCCGGCGGCGGCGAATGATTGATGAGGGACAAAAGTACTCGAGAGGTTAACGAGTCGAAAGAGAGGAGAAATAACTTGCAGCCCGGGTAGAGCCGTGATTAATATATTCTTTCCTCCCGCCCGTCCGGTCGTCGCCCCTTCATACCGCCAGGCTATGCAATTTGCATGGCAAGGATCTCCAGTCGCGGATAATCTCCCGTCCGAGGAGGAACACCCTATGAGCATTCGGAGGTTGCCAGATGGGGCATAGGGCGTGTAGGTCCGAGAGGGTGAGCATTCGATCGGATAGGTGAAGTCCTCATATCCATCGGAACGATTCAAAATCTACGATAATGTTTACCTTTTTCAAAAGAAAGAAATAAATGAAAATTAACTGAAATTCTTTAATTCCATGGCAGATCGGCACGACAACACAGGAAATGTGTCATTAATCTATAAAAAAATAATATCTAGGTAATAATAATCCATCCGGTAAAATGATAAATTCATACGATCTGAAATTCCCCCCTTTTTTCTTCTTTGTGTGTGGGTGAGTGTGTAGCACTAAGTGGTATTAAAATTTCCAAAGAAACACCCAGATCCGTAAAAACATTTTGCCTCCCAACAAAACTGCACAAGAAAAAACGAGCTTAGTTATACTGGAAAAAAATGATTGAATGACACATTTCCTGTGTTGGTGCTGATCCGCCACGAACAAACGGATATAAGGTAGTGCCGATCTGGCTCAATTTACTCAGAATACATCAGGATGGGTATAAAAAGAGGAGCCGACAGGCTAAAACTAATCCACCTCTTAATTTGAATTTTGGTGCGATACGCCGGAACCGCTCGGAAGAACTACTTTGGTAAATTGTTCGGGATTTTGATGTCCTTCAAATTTTTTGTTAATACTTTTGAATCAGTGAAGAATTCGATTACATTTTGCAAATAGGAACTAAAATTTATGGCTCAGTTTAAAACAAAGTGTGTATCATAAGTTTTCCTAAGAAACAATGCATTTTCATCAGTTTTCGTCAATTATTCGAGAATTTGTCACATTTTTTTTGAGATAAATTCCCCCGTTTTGTCTTTAAAATTATAAATGGTCCTCAACCAATAAATTTTTCTTAATCAATTGAAAATGAAACTAAAAAATAAAGCCTATTATAGTCTAAAAGAATTTTTCGAAGCACATGCATAATTTTATTTTGCTTAAATGAGCCTGTTGCAAACTTTTGCTAGAGCAAATATAAGAGTTGTTTCCTACAGATGATGCCTCAAAAATCACGATGGGCGCATTGGCAAAGTCTGAAATGCACTCATAACTTCACAATCTGCGTAAGAAATTTGCGTTTTTTTGAGCTTCCCGCTTCAAAAACGATACTACGGCACAGGTGAACATTTTGTTAGAGGAGTCGTTCCATCGTCGGCAATGTTCATCATGGCCGACGCTTCGGCAGTTCCGCGCGTAATTCGAGGTGAGTTCAGGGTCAATCAAGGCGGGCGAGGAAAATATGAACGTAAACACGCCGATTGTTATCTGGTCTAATGCTGTTCAGGTGTTATCTCGACTCATCATACGTGTTTTGGCGAACTGGCGTCGGCCATGATGAATATTGCCGACGATGGAACGCCTCCTCTAACAAAATGTTCACCTGTGCCGTAGTATCGTTTTTGAAGCGGGAAGCTCAAAAAACCGCAAATTTCTTGCGCAGATTGTGAAGTTATGAGTGCATTTCAGACTTTGCCAATGCGCTCATCGTGATTTTTGAGGCATTATCTATAAGAAACAAATCTTAGTTTTGATGGAGCAAAAGTTTGCAACAGGCCCATTGTTGTAATTGTTGTAAAAATTGTAAATTTGACTTCTGCTAGAGCTTTTTGCTATAGGCTTTATGCATCAATAAATTCTATCTATCTAAAATTCTATCTATCGATCTATCTATCTATCTATCTATCCATCTATCTATCTATCTATATATCTATCTATATATCTATCTATCTATCTATCTATCTATCTATCTATCTATCTATCTATCTATCGATGTATCTATCTATCTATCTATCTATCTATCTATCTATCTATTATATTTGCTCTAATTTATTTTTATTCAATCTTGAATGCAGCTTAAAACGTACAATCGAGTGGGGCTTTTATCTCAGTTTCATCAAAAAATGCCTCAAGCTTTTATAATCTTACATGCCTCGAATTTTCTTTGTCAAAATATTTAGTTTCAAGAAAAGTTTCAGACATTTTCTTTTAAAATTCTCGGGTATTTTTGATTAATTGCGGTTCAAAATCTGTGAGAAATACACAGAAACGCATGCATAAGTTTTTAAATAATTTCAGGGTTTATCAGAGGAGATTTGGCAACGTTCGAAAGCTTATACGGCGTTTTTCTTTCTCATAGCAGTAATCCGCTCCCTTGTTGATTCGAGGCCTTAGAATCCGTCACAGCTTTGATCGATGCGAAATGAGATTCCGGAATTATCCAAGCTGCGATGAATCGATTACTGTCCATGAAATTTTCAATTGATCAACTTTTGATGGGAGATCGAATTTCCAATCGGTAAGGACAGTCGAGGAAAGTGTTTGAGAAGGAAACCCTTTTGATAAAAAAAGAAAGCTAATACTTTTTTTTCAACAAGAGACACTCACTTTGACAGCCGTTAAAGGTGCGCTGCACACAAGGGACGCCAACAAAAATGAACGTTTGTATCTACGTATGCTTTTTTATGTCATAAATTATATAAAATACTTTCCTTCGCTTCAATGATCATTTTTTTGGCTTTCAGGTGTTTTCCTAAAAAGTAAGAGAAAGAAATAGATTAAAATAGTTTTGTGTTGAAATTAAACAATTTTATTTTATTTTTATTCAAAAGTAAGTTATCATAAGTTAAATGAGAATTAGTAATCCGTAAGAAAGTCGGAAACATTTATCGAAGTAAAGAATAGTATTCAATTATAAAAGAAAGTGCAGCCAAAACGATTTTCTAAAAATTAGAAAAAAATCATGAATTTGGAACATGTTCCTAATTATTTTCTTCAGTGAATACAGACTGTTGAGTGTGCTTATTGGTGAAGTTCCACAATAATTACGTCAAACAGACCCTGATTGATTAAATAACACTTAAAACGTAAAGTTTGCGTTGTACATATCAATTATTCTTGCGTTAAGAAGGATATTAGTAACCTTACGTAATTATACAAACAATCTCGTAAACTTCTATCCGTACATCTCATTAATATGTATTTTTCCTTATCTATCAAAATAACAAGAAGAACAATGCTTTATAACATTGATAAAGTACGCAAGAGATATTGATAACAGATCGTGAGAATATTTGTCAAGTAAAGTTGGTTATGCTATTTCTTCCATCCCCTCTACGGAAAACCTCGTTGTTGGTAACTGAAGACCATTATATCTTATTCCTAAGAATAAACGCCGTACAAATCTTCAGACGGTGCCAAATTTCCTTTGATAAAATATAATTTTATCGGAAAAGTCGTAAATATTTTTCTTCCAATTTTCAAGATATTTTTGTTCACAATTTAATTTAAAATATTTGAAAATTTCGAAGAAAAATATTCATAACTTTACTAAAAAATACATACAGTACAATCTCTCTATAGCGGATTCTCAAGGGGCCGACCACATATCGACGGTGGAGGTCGGCATGCAATCACATAACTTTTTTGCAGTGTCTGAAAATCTCCGCCTCCATGTTATTTTTTTAAAGGAGAACAAATTGACATCATTCCTTGAAGTTTTTGCAGAATTTTTTTCGCACCGAGACGAAAAATCACGGCAGTTTTAAAGAGTTGCCGTTGAGTAGTTTCTCGTTTAAAAAATAAAGTATGACAGGAAGTCTGCGACGTCGCAAACCGAGTTATGTGATTGCCGACTTACGCCGTCGATATGCCGCTGTAGAGAGAGATCCGCTATAATGAAAGTATGACCCGAATAGACAGGAAAGCAACAGAAAATCAAATCGTGCGAACACGCCGGGGGGGGGGGGAGGAGGGGGCAATAATGAATATACATACCTCACGCGCTCATATTCGTACAAACATGAACAGTCATCATACGCTATTTTGAAAATTTCCCAACAACACACACTTGAGCCTGAGGGTTTTATCAGGCAAAGCTTTGAAAAAAAGGCCGAATTCATCAACATTGAATATATCCTTCGCTTGGTAATCCTCTCTTATTTTAGGGCATTCGTCGCGCAACCATTGACATAATTAATCCGGAGAAATGTGGCAACTCGCGAATATTTAAACGGCGTTCTTTCTTAGCACGCCGGCATACTTTTGTACAACGCAAAATCAATTCTTTTAAGTGGAGTCAAATATCTGTCCCGAGAATTTTCGATTTGATCCAGCTTGATATTTCACAAACGAGGCCCCCCTCACCCTTCCATCAGAGCATACGTACGAGGCACACCTTAAAGTTTACAGCCTCTAGAGAGTGAATTATTGTTCAACTCTACAAATGGAATTTCGGGAATTTCGTTTTGCTCCCGGCGCGCGCCGGCAAAACACGTCTCGAGATGCCAAATAATTCATTTTCTCCGAAAGTTTCCGGGTAATTACAATGACTGCGCCGAAGTAGCGCGAGCTCATACTTTGACGGAACATTCGGTGCTTACTTAACTTCTCTAATTGGCACTTTAGTTTCGGTGCAGTAAGTTTCCGAAATCCGTTGTGCAGTGTTAATCCCCTGTAAATAATTAAGTTCCGCAGTAAGTGCACAAATGTGTTCCGCGTAGCTTGGCGTCGGATTGACTTTACGTCACACTCGCGGTTTGGCAACACTGCTTTTCTTCCATTGAAACCTTGATAAATAATCGATACTCGGATATCGATTGTTTTACATACATTCAAATGGCGGAGTCGAGACGATTTGGCAACGCAATAATACCCGAGAGACTACTTCTGTTCAGCTTACAGGAGGATTCCTCGATAATTGAGCCGAGTTCAAAGGCGGGATCAGCTTTCGTATGTCCCGAGGGATGAAAGGGTCCCAAGAATTACGTAGAAAATTCCGATATTGAACTATGATGCTTTCATGAAGAGAGCCAGCGTCATCTTGTCTTGAAATATTTTCCCAGTTAATGCGAGAGGCTTTACCCGGAATCAAATTAATTTCGAACAATGCCGTCGATATCCGGGAGACTTTGTTCGTTCAATTACATTGTATGATGTGATTACAGCGTGGTTCACTTGTGAAGGTGAGTTTTGCATGTTAAAGTAAGGAATTTTAAATGTTTATCTTTATGACTGCCGTGGTAACGAAAAACGCCGCATGAGCCTCCAAGCGCTGCCAAATCTCCTTTAGTAAACTACGCATTTTCGGGAAAATTTGTAAATATTTGTCTTCCAATTTTTCAGATGGTTTTGTTTACAATTTCACCTAAATTTCCTGAAAATTTCTAGGGAAAATATCCAAAGCTTTCCTCAAAAATGAAGATTTTATCGGAGAAAATTTGGCAACTCTCAAATGTATAGGCGGCGTTTTTCCTTAGCACGGCAGATGGCCCCTCGATTTTCAAATAGTCCATGGTCAGTTTTGACGTCGTGCCACGTCACACAGTGGGTCGAGTCATTTAGAGAGGTCGCACATGAGAATTTTGACTTTAAACTCAAATTTTGGTACTTATTTTGTCAAAATGTACATTTCAAGGGGTGCCTCCAGAAGAACATTTCACGAAAAAAACAATGGATCCACTTTAAGAACCTCAAAGTTTTGTATAAACGGAGTTATTAAGCGTTTTAAAGTTTCCAAATGTTGTCCGACCTTCACTATTGACTCGATCCACTGTGAGTTATGCCGAAATATTTCAACAAAGCAAAAAAGTTGGGCACTTGTGGGTGGTGATACTTTTTAAATTTAAAAATGAGCAATTTTTTGCTTTTAGTCAAGCAAATTTCTTTGAAAAATGCACAATTTTCGGAAGAAAGCAGAGAAAAACACCACATTTTACTGTATGATATTATCTGTATTACGCAGTACAACTTCAATAATAGCCTCCCCCCCCCCTCTTTTCGGCTAAAATTAAACACAACGAGAAATACAAAATTCGTAGTCTAGAAACTTGTTCATGCACTTTACATTTAACGTTCCTCCTCTCGAGCAACATTTCCAAGAATTTTTCTCGCTTCGAAAATAAAGGGGGTCAGAGGTTGCATCCATAAAGAAAAATAACTCACTGAAAGGATCCCAGCGCTCGAGGCTTCGACCGGCGAATTGCCATGTACTAATGAGCAAACCCTGTAATACAACTATTCGTACTCAGTAGTTGCCCTCATTGCATATCGGAATAATTGAAGGCGTTTTAGATTTTTTCACTTCACCATAAATACGCGCAGCTCAAAGTGTTCCGGGGCATTAAATGGGTGTCCCGATTCTGTCATCCCTTGAAAAAACATCCTTTAAATATTGCAAAACATTTTTCAAAAAAATACATGTACATTGTTTTTGAAGAAAAAAACAGTTATAAGAAAGTTTCCTTGAAAATTTTGAAAACGCTGGATCAAGTTGAGAAAAAACTTCTCCAACAAATTCAGTCAAAAAATGCTGGAATATTTAAATGCTCAAATTAATTTTTTCCGTAGGACAATATTATTGCTCTAATGGGATAACAGAACCTCTCGCAAACTTATTTTAATGTAAGAAAAAAGTTCCTTTCACTATAAAATTACTCAAAATTCTGACAGCGATGAATGTGCTTTTTAAAGTCCTCATATAAAAAGTACTCCTAACCGCGTCGTGTGCAGTTAATGTTAAACATCTTCCGATCTCCGTAAGTCAAAATAAAGTGCATTATTTATTTTCAACGTCTGCCAAATTCGTTGAAATACGAGTATCAGTATGCGAATCACTAATTTTCAGGAAAACGTAACCTCCAAGGATTAAAATATAACCTCGCTCTGTTGATTTTCATATTCATTCAATGGGGAAAGTTGTTTAGTATTCATGGCTGAAATTAGCAAATTGATCCAGCAATATGTTCAGTTGATGAGAGAGAAATGCCAACCATGACCAGTTTCAATTAATTCCCTAGCTCATACCTTCTCTAATTCGAGTGTTAAAACAAGCGGTCAAACAATTGTTAAAACAAGCACCCCTGAAATAGGCTTTAAAAAATCTACCCTATCATCCACTGGACGTATTAATGCTAAAAGCAACTATATTGCATGCAAACCCTATGCTTATAGTTCCTTTTAGCATATATGCGTAGTATTATCAACTGAGTATCTGGATCGCATCAACCGAAATCAGCCTAGTTACACTAACGCTGCTTGGTTTTTTCTCCCCGCCGTATTTCTTCAACAGAGAAGTAATCAGCGCTTTAAATTGAATTCTAGGGTAAATATATCGTCACCTTCCAGCCAAAGTATCATAAACGCCTTCCAACGTTTCAAAATTCTCACCGCCATTTTATTTTTTTCCAGAGAAGCTGTCTGACAATTTGATTGAATTTTTCTTGTGCTGCCGATAAAATTCAGTGACAATTTCAAGCAGAAATTTTTCCAAAAAAAAAAAAAAAAAAAAAAAAAAAAAAAAAAAAAGGCAGCTGAAATTTTAAAACGTTGCATGGCACTTGTGATACTTTGGCTAGAAGGTAACGATAAAAGCGTCATAAGTCAAGGGGCGTATGAAAAAGTTTCAAGGTGCTTTGCTGCTAGATTCTCAATTGAAAGCACAGATGTGAGAGAAAGTTATGCGATTATGTAGCATCGCGTCCAAGATATTGGACTCCATGCTCATCCTTGATATACTTACCTGCTCATCTCGTCCAAGATCTTGGACTCCATGCTCATCGCTAAACGTCTCACTTCTTTGCTTGAGCATGGAGTCCAAAAGCAAGTAGACCTCCCTTAGTTTTAAAGTTCATCATGATAGAAAATCGTATACTTCGCTTATCTAATCTAACCTGAACTAACCTAACCTAACCTAACCTAACCTAACCTAACCTAACCTAACCTAACCTAACCTAACCTAACCTAGCCTAACCTTACCTAACCCAACCTAAGCAATGCACAATTTTTTTCGAGAACACATTTTTTTGTCTTTATTTCACCAAAATTGTCTTAATAAATTTTTGGACCCCATGCTCGTATATTGTCAGAGAATACCTGCGTCCCACAATTTTGGACGCTATGCTCACTTCGATTTTTCGAAAAAATTATCCCTAATTAAAGTGAGCATGGAGTCCAAGATCTTGGACGTGATGAGCAACCGAATATCATATAGCTGAGCATGGAGTCCAATATCATGGACGCGATGCTACATTACCAGTTATGCACCGTGAAATGCAGTCAGGTTGATTCTCGATAAATCCTTTCGTGTGATCTAACAAACTCTCGTTCTCATTCTACTGCCATGCCAAGGAAAAACGCCGTATGAGCCTTCAGATGTTGCCAAGTTTCCTTCGATATACACCGAATTTACTGGGAACTTGGTGAATATTTTTTCCCATAATTTTCAGGCAATTTTGTACGCAATTGAATCTAAAATATCTGAAAATCGCAAAGAAAAATGTGCATGGATGTCGTCAAAAAATATGTTTTATCAAGGGAAATTTGGCAACTTTCGAATGTTCATACGACGTTCTTCCTTAGCACGGCAGTGTAGGTCAGGTACATCTTGAAGTTATCAAAAAAGGCTCAGATTTTGATAAGCCCTCCGTAACCGAGAACTTAACGCTAACGAGGCTAACGTAGGGATTCAGTTAGGTATATTTTTCTCGTTGCTTCCTCACAACGATCCTCTCCGAAAACTATAATTTCCCGCCACACACCGCACTCCTTCATTTCTTCTTCACTTTTTCCCCTCCGCCGCGCCGAACGCAAACTTTATCAGACAAGCAGCTTTCATATTTCACTGTTAACCCTGTTTCTCTAACAGCCCCCCACTTTCTCTCCCCTCTTCAGAGCTGTTTACTTCCTTTCCGCGTATTTAAACCGCTTCACTTTTCTTCCTGCTTTCTTTTAGTTTTCTCTGCATTTAGAGCCCGGTTGAATGATACGGAGCCGTATATTGTTCAGAAGTTCATGATACGGGGTTAAGTGAGTCTGCAGTTCTTTACCCCTGCACTCGCGGATTCGTGCATTTGACAGACGTTCTTTGTGGGCACCACCGCATTAACATCAATGGTCTTCGGAGCAGTGCAACATCCTCCACTCTTGTGAGCGCGTTAGAATTATGAACATCGAGATTCTATAATTAGGTATTTTTACGGGCACAGCAGAAATGATCAGTAATAGGAGTACCAGTCAGGGCAACGAAGGGTTCATAAAAAAAAAAAAAAAAAAAAAAAAAAAAAACAACAACTTAAGTCAATGCGTCAGCAGGGTGGCATGAAACGTAAGAAAGAAATGAAAGATTCGAAATTTCAGTGAAATATTTCATGAAATTTCACGAGGCTGTGAAATTTTTCATATTTTTCAGGGGCAAAGTATGCAACCCTTATGTACTCTCTGAGCGACTCTTATGTATGTATGATCGCCAATGTTTTTTTCCCCGTTTTATAGTTTAAAGTTCACGATTTTGTTACGACACCTTGCCCCCTAATGATATTATATTGTAAAGCTCATCATGTTAGCGGCTCTGGTGCTTGCACTAGAGCTGCTATTCCGGACGGTCCCAGCTGGGGAGTATCAATGCAGCATGTTACATTGTAGAGACCGCGCGTTGGTTGATGGGAATCGGCGCCATTTTCGGCTATGTTCCTTGTCATGACTTTATTTTATTGCATACTGTTTTATTGTTAGTCAATGCTATGTTGTGTATTGTATTTTTGGAATCATGGTGATACAGTCAACAATTCAAAACTTGTTTGTGCTTTTATCTCGTGATGGAAAAAATGTACTTTACGTTCAAAATTTGAAAATTTGAATTTTAAAGTTTTCGCGGTTAAGGAAGCTTTAACCACTGGGTTGGAGCTTCCTAGTCATATTACTTGATATCAGCTGATAGCAAACAAAGGTTACCAGGGAAACCGTAAACGTCTAACAACTATCGTGGCCATTGGGGCGATTATTGAAATGATATCGACTGTATGTCGCCGCTTACGACAGGACATAGCCCTATCTTAACTGTGTAATATATCGCAATTCGATATTGTTTTGATTTTTAAAAGGAGCAATTCATTCATACAGTTCCGATTAGTTTTGGCGAACGGGCCCTTAACCTACGGCACTCGGCTCATGGGAATTTTTTAACTTGTCCTGGACGGACTCGTCTGTAGCGCCTCGTTCTTCGTTGTGTGTGTGATTTCGTGAAGAAGTTTCTATGGCAATTTGCTTTTATTTGTGAGCTGTTTTTTCACGGGATTTTTGAATGTTCTGTACGAATAAATTCGGTGAGTACCTCATTTATCCCTCCTTCCAGTAAAATTATTTCAACTTTTCCTTCTCCCTCATTCTGGACCCACTCATGGGCTGATTATTTTCTCATTCTTGAAACTTTAGACTGGCAATTTCTATGCACAATCTATAGCTCATTAACCTATAGTTCAAGAGTTCCTCAAAGAGTTCCGGCAAATTCTGCAGCAGCGTTTCAAATGTTGACTCTAATGCTTCCAACAGCCATCCGATGTCTAAGGGTTTATCCCTAGATTTAGGGATTTTCCGGAATTTCCAGGGATTTAGGGATTTTTCAGGAAATCTAGGGATTTTTTTTTGATGAGGTAAAGTTACCAAAAATCAACTTTTTAACCTCAATTCTAGCTTCGACAATCGAAAACATTTTTTCATCTATATTTTGTAGGCCTTTTTGGCAACACTATTTTCCCCGCAAATAAGCCGGAAATTAAAACGATTGCGTCCTTCGATGTACTTGACATTCAACTGCATTCAACCTGTTAATAATAAGAAATCAACTAATATTCTTTCATTTTATTGGTCTGGATTAGCACTGCTTTCAGAGAGCGCCAAAATTCAAACGAGCCAATCAGATTTAAATATTGCAAATCGCTACATCGAATGACATCATGATTCTTCGTTAAAAATGGCGCTTTTTGCAAAATCTAGGGATTTTTTAAGTATATTTGAGCAAATCTGGGGATTTAGGGATTTTTAGCGAAATCTAGGCATTTTTTTTCTTCCCCGCTAGGGATTTAATATCGGAAGACTGGCTTCCAGTATCGTAGCGTTGATCGTCGCTGATGTCGAAATGGAACCTAATGCCGGACTTACTGTAACACCTCCATTCCTCAATTCCGGTGAGGAATACGTCTCTACCCTTAACTCAATATAAATATACAAATTGATAAGTGAGTGCTTTAGTCTCCTGAAAACAGAATTGCGAAACTTAAAATTGGAGAAAAATGATGAGTAAATGAAAAAATGGAACCAATTGATGGGATATGTCGCATGCCATTCTGACACAAAATATGGCGTCTATCGAATCACCTTAACTAAATAAAATAACCAAATTTTCAACTCTCAAACTATCAACTATCAACTATCAAATTTCAAACTATCAAAATTTCCAACAATGACAAAAATGATTGTAATATACCTATAATGTAATGAAATATACACGCTCTAATCATTTAATTTGTATTACCTTTATGTTATGTACCTACATGTTATACTATTTTTATAATAAATTTTGCCAACATGCTTTTCAATTCAGTCTACAACATTTCATTCCGACGTGGCAATAATGATTTATAATGCCCCTAATCCATTAAAATGAATTACAATAGTAATGCCGCATTATAATGTCGTATTATACATCGCAACGATTCATGTCCTACTGATTATTGATTATTGTAAGATGAATTCTGTTTTCTCTGATTGTATGTTTCATACGTGCGAAGCAAGTACGGGTCACTAGAAACGTGGTTCGTACGGGTGGCTGATGAAATTGATCTTCGAATACCTTTTGATGAGCTAGGGAAATGGAACCATCTGCATCTCATGGACAATAAATAGTTGCCGTAATTAAGGTCATCCCGTGATTAAGGTGCCGTGATTTAAGTCATAAATTCTTCATCTAATTCTTGATTCATCTCCAAAATGTCTGCTAAAGCTTTCATGCGCTTCTCCTTGTATGCATGAATGAGCAAATTGGGTATCGAACAAGCGGACACTTTTTGAAAATTTAGATGATTCTGGACAATATCGTACAGAAGTCCACGAGCTGCAGATAGAACCATTACCTCTAGCTCATCAAAAGTTATTCGAAGATCATTCAACAACCTCTTTGACAAGTTGCAAAAACTTTTCGTTAACAATAGTGTCACACGGTACTAGGAATATTTACTATTTAACGAACCTTATATTTCCCTGACTCAGTCCTAAATTATAGAAGTATGCGTTACTTTTCCAGCAATCCAAAAAAACAATTATACAAAAAACCAATACCTACACTTTCAGATATAAAAATGCAAATTTTTTGCAGCCTCGCTAAACGACTTATCAACCAGAGATTTTTTAGGAAGCGGACCTCCAAAGAGCTTTCAAAATTAAAAGTATACAACAAGTGATAATGCCATGTATTCGCCATATCAAAGCCCAATACACATTTATACACCGGCTACGTAAATCTGCTAAGTTACAAAACATGAATCGACAGTTGTCGGATTGTACATCAATGACAAAATGTGTCTAGGCCCTCATTCTTGACTACAACTACTGCCCCCAGAGCCGCTCTCCGACGCCGATGCGTTGGAGCTTCCTGCTTGTTTTTCCCTTGCAAATCTACCTTTGAAAGTCAACCTCTACCTTCCCATCGTCCCCACTCAAAACGAGGCGCTGCGTTAAACGGTCAAAAAAAGTCCATCCTCCGTATCCTGCCATGCTAAGGAAGAACGAGAACGCCGCATGAACATTCAAGAGTTGCCAAATTTCCCATGATAAAGTGTTCATTTTTGAGGAAAGTTATGAATATTTTTCCCTGAAATTTTCAGGAGCTTTAGAACAAAATACGAGCAAAATTCTCTGAGGAATCGAAAGAAAAATATCCATAAGTTTACCGGGTAATTCTTGTTGCATGAATGAAAATTTGGCAACGCCTGGAGGTTCATACGGCGTTCTTTCTTAGCACGGCAGTATTATCGTCTGATGAAGCGAGTCCCCTAAACAAAGGGATTTTTGGTCCCGCACGATGAAGGGGAGGGGGGATTCCAGGAGGGGGCGAGAAATTAGGTAAAACTCGGGTGGAAGACAGTGCGTGGACCCGGCAATTTGTTATGGTGTCAGCTCCCGTCGCCCGGTAGCCGGCTGAGGGTGGGTTTTGTTTGGAAGTGCGTGTAAATGCCGTAATGTCTGCCTCTGTTGCCTCGTCGAAATTGCCAGACGCCGAGCTTAACGTCCGAAAACTGTCGCCCATTCTGCCGAGATGAGGAAAAACGCCGTATGAACCCTCAGATGTGGCCAAATTTCCTTGGATAAAGTACGAAATTATTGAGAAACAAATAGAACAATAACGTTTTTTGACTCTACACTGGGGAAAAAACACATTGGATCTAGAGTCCAGACTCTTGAAAATATTGACAAGAAAAGGAACTCTTGATTCAAGCAGATCCAAGCTTAGATCAAAAGGAAATCCGCTCAAATTAAGAGGCTTGGTTCTTGATTTAAGCTTAAATCTAATTGAATCAAGAGTATTTTTTCTTGTCAATGTTTTTAAGAGTCTGGACTCTTGATCCAATGTGTTTTAATTTCCAGTGTAATTGTAATTTGTGGAATTTCTCGGCTTTGATTTCCCCGCGAAATGGTGTGCACCTACCAATATTTCTCCACCTTATTACATACAGTTTCGGGTCATTGTTCAGCTTTTTTTCTCGTTTATTGGGACAGTTGTAAATATTTTGCTTCCAATTTGTCTGAAAATTATGTTCGCAGTTTAATTTAAATTTTCTGAAAATTTCGCGGAAAAATTTCATAGCAATCCTTCAAAACAAATATTTTTTGAAAGGACATTTGACATCATTTGAATGTTCAAAGCTCTTTTTATGTAGAAAAGTTTTGGAAAAATCCGTAATTACACACCCATAACCAAATAAGAAGTAAAATGTGTAGGAAAATGTACACAAGGCAGATGTTTTGTAACGGATTCTGACTAATCTGTTAACTTTTTTTTAACCATTTTAAGAAGAAAGACAAGACGCGGCTATCATCAGGCACACGTTGGATCACGTTGGTGATTTTATGAAAGGATTTTTACCGTTAGTAAAAACCGAAAAAACTGGAAAATATCAGGAAATTTCATGTTATCAGAAAAATATCAGGAAGATCGGTCATGGCTCAGGTGATTATGAAAACCTTAAGCAGTTTTCAATTACAATTCGTCATTAATAGACCAATTTTCACCAGGTCACATATTTTTTTACAATTGACAAACATGGAAATGCTTTGACTTAAGAAACGTGAATTTAAGAGCTTCGCGCTTTTCGACCAATTAAACCGTACATTTCCTTAAACTAATTTGTGCCACCGCACCAATGAAAGGCTATTATTGTGTGCACAAGGTCTCAACAAATTTTGAAGTGAATAATTATCTTTTTAATCAAGTTTCACAAAAGTGTAGCCACGCTCAAGGTGGCGACAATGCGTGATGGCGCTCCTAAAGTTTATTGCCCGTCAAACAAAAGCGGTTATGATGGATGGTTAGCGGTAGGCCCCGCGCACTCCGTCGGGCCGTTTGATACAGCGCTCCGCGTTGTTTGTTGAGGACGTGAACACCGTTGCGTAAGTTGCGTTGCGTGGTTCTGTTTAACCTTTGAATCAGATTGAAGCTGAAAGAGAATAAGGAGACTCCATCAAAGGATGTAAAAATCCTCAATTTTTTACGGTCTGTTCAATTAAATTTTAAATATGCTTTAATTCCTAGTTCTTAGTCGTCGCACAGAGAAAAAAGCACGAGGTTGTTGGATAATATGGACATTTCCAATTAATTTTGGTAGTGCCCCAATTAATTATGGTATAGCACCCCAATTAATTATGGTAGTGCCCCAATAAATTAGGTAACTAACCCAAATGTTGCGGTATTCCCTAACTTAAGTTGCGATACTAATTCAATTAATTAGAAATGTCCATATCATCCAACAAATTGGGGTAGTACCACAATTTTAGGGAATGATCCCTGACACTTTTTTTAACCGTGCTATAAAAGCGAATTTTAGTCCAAAAATTGTGCGAATTAGTTCCCTCGATGCACGTGGTATTGTACTTTATTTTGGTTCTGAACCTCGCTTTGGTAACTTTGCATCGAAATGTTCAAGATTCTAACAGGTTATTTTGGAGCTACCTCGTGAGGTAGTTTCGGAAACCTACTTGAAATTGTTGAGTATCAATTTAAAGAGTAAATCTAGGTTGATGATTGATGAGATAACGATTTTTCTTAACGGTGAAACTAAAAACGCGTATCTCAATTTGCAACGCCGGAAGATTTTCTATTATAATTATTTTTTTTAAATATAAGAGGTGTTCATTGCCATTTCTAGAATGCATCCTTGATTTTTCTTCCCTGCGGGTGTAAAGATCATCTTATACAACTTCTATAGAAATAATGTAATGGAGCAATTTGAAACAACATTGCATACGTGTTTTTTAAGTTTCACCGTATCCTTGATTTAAAATCAGCTGAGACGCAATACACAGTGAGTTCTTTTATATTATCAATTTGGCAACTTTTATACGACGAATCCACCTCTTGAGTACAAAAGCTGTCAGTTGAGGAGCTCTTTAAGTGCCTAAGTAGTGAATAATCATGTCAGCTGAGAAAAGGCTTGGCATACCCTCACCACATACTCAAGAGATTTTCTTGAATTCGCTCTCCATTCATCTGCATCTTTGAATGCAGGTGCACTGTTTCAGCACACGAGCAAAAAATAAACATTGCACCCATTATAGCAGAAATGACGTTGTTTTGATCGTTCGATTTATTAACCTTACAATTTTTTTTTTTTTTTTTTTTTTTTTTTTTTTTTTTTTTTACTGGTTTAGTGGCTTATATTCCGTTGGAACCTACAGCCATCGATGGACAGTATTTATTGTCCTTAGACATCATGGGATTTAGGCACATCCATGCTCCATTGCTTCAGGCTTTCAAATTTTCAGGGATTAAGGCCGAGTGGAATCTGTTTCTGCAGATCCACTCGTCAGTTCCATGAAAATTTGTCGCCACCACCGGGATTCGAACCCGGGACCTATTGGCCTAGAGTCAGACGCGCTGACCACTAGACCAACCTGGCCGGCAACCTTACAATTCAAACTCAAAACAAGCGCGGAAAATTTTCACACGTTGGTTAAAAAGAAGTGATCAGCGGGTTGCGGAATTTCAAATATATCATTGCAATCAGTACGCATTGTGATCAGTTTGCGTTACCTTCACGATTTTATATTATAGAGTAAAATAATTTCATCATCTTTCAACTAAACTTACCGCATGTCAGAAAAAAACCGGAAAAAACTAAACTGTCGATTTAACAATTCAATTGCTAAAAAAAAGTGATTGCAATGTTTCAACGTAGATTTTACAGCAAAAAAATGCTACTCTAACCACTATTGGACGTAGTTCTACCAAACAGACCTATGTGGAAGTGAGAAATATGGGGTGTGCTCGTTAGTCTCTGGCCGTAAGAGTGAATGGGAATAATTGTGCGCCAGTGACGTCAGCGGCAACGAGGCCGCCCGCGAGCGAGGGGGAAATGGTCGTCGGGGCGCTTTAACTCATGAGCCCTGTCCACAACGCTCTCTTGCCATGCCCGCGGCTCATGAGTTCCGCACTCAGCTGCACATAGGTCTGTTTGATAGAATGCAATATCCCGCTTTTCCAATTCTTCAAAAGGAACCACGCCCACTTTTACATTGCTTCTTATGCAGATTTCTAGAGCACACCCCACATTTCTCATCGCCACATAGGTCTGTTTGGTAGAAATACGTCCTATTGTAAGCTAATTAAACCAGGGGGTGGTTAAAGTAGCATTTTTCAGTTGGACGTAGTTGTACCAAACAGACCTATGTGCAAGTGAGAAATGTGGGGTGTGCTCTTGGAAGCTGGATAAGAAGCAATGTAAAAGTGGGTGTGGTTCCTTTTGAAGAATTGGAAAAGCGGGATGTTGCATTCTATCAAAGAGACCTATGTGCAACTGAATGCGGAACTCATGAGCCGCGGGCATGGCAAGAAAGCCTTGTGGACAGGGCTCACGAGTTACAGCGCCCCGACGACGATCTTCCCCTCGCTCGCGGGCGTCATCATTGCCGCTGACGTCACTGGCGCACTATTATTCCCATTCACTCTTACGCAAAGAGAACTAACGAGCACACCCCACATTTCTCACTTGCACATAGGTCTCTTTGGTAGAAATACGTCCAGTTGTAAAATCTACATTGAAACATAGCAGTCACCCTTTTTTGCAATTGAATTGTCAAATCAGCAATTCAATTTTTTCCGTGAAGGACCAATCCGTACGGACAAAGTATTTTATACACGGAAAAAATTAAATGTTGATTTAGCATTTATGCTGTTAAAAAGATGTCCGACAAGTTTCAAATGCTGATTTTACAATACAAAAATGTTAGCATGACTTTTTAATTTGTACGGTTTGCAGTGGGCGTAGTTACGTTAGCATTTTTTACAATGTAAAATCAGCATTTGAAACTTGTCGGACATCTTTTTAACAGTATAAATGCTAAATCAACATTTAATTTCTTTCCATGTACCAAGAATGTAGTGTCTCTTCATTGTTATGAGTCTTCATCCCCTGTAAATAAAATGTCTCCGTTTACGATCGGATCTTTGTTTCAGTGCGTTTGGAAACTGTGTCGTCGAGGCAATGCCCTCCTCCGCCGAGCAAAAACCACGTCTTTCCTAGCTGTTCACAGTGGAGTTAGGCGTTTTTCACGGAGCAGGGCAGTGCCCTGATTCAAAGTTGGCGCCCTGACAGAAACGGCTTGGGAGCCAAGTCCGAATGGTTAATTCGCAGGGTTTCCCGGCTCGTAATTTAATTTTTCCTCCATCGCGATGGGGGGTGACGAGCCGTTTACTGCCCGGATTGATGGAGGACCTATTGCCAAGGCGATAGACTCACTCGTCGTCCGTTTAGGACAATGTTTTCTGGTCCCCTGTGAGCCGATTTTTTGAAAAATCGTCTTCGACGTTGGAGTAGCGCAAGATCAATATTGCCGTGCTAAGGAATAACGCCGTATGAACATTCGAGAGTTACCAAAATTCCCTCGAGAAGAAATGTATTTTTGACGATATTTATGCACATTTTTCTTTTAAATTCTCAGATAGCTTAGATTGAATTTCGTACAAAGTAATCTGAAAAATTTAAGGAAAACTATTCACAATTTCCCCAGTAAATTCGGTTTTTATCGAGAAAAACTTGGCAACGTTTGGAGGCACATACGGCGTTCTTCCTTTGCACGGTAGAATAGAACTACACCTTCCGGCCAAAATATCTCAAGCGCCATGTGACGTTTACAAATTGCCGCCGCCATTTTATTTTTTTACAGAGAAACCGTCTAACGAAGCTGGCTGACAATTTCACCGAATTTTCTTTATGCTGCCGATAAAATTCAGTGAAATTTTCAAACAAATTCAATCAGCGATTTCTCTGTAAAAAAAAAAAAAAAAAAAAAAAATGGCGGCGGAAATTTTTAAACTTTGCACGACGCTTGTGACGCTTCGGCGAAAAGGTGACGATCTATAGAAATCGACTCATGTGTAGAAATTCCCGCCTTATTTCTTCAACAGAGAAGTAATCAACACTTTAAATTGAAATGTCGTATAAATATCACCTTTTGGTGATAGAAATTGACTCATGTGATTTAATGGAGATTGTGCCAGTTGTGTTACATTCACAAGTTTGTCGAGAATGTCGACCAACGCACGCATTTGTCGATCGTTTCACGGTCTTAGATAGGTTTTCAGTGTTATTTTTGGATCGATTCATCGACACCGGTTTTTAATAATTTGTCAACAAATTCGAGCGATTCGCGCGTTTGTCGATCGATTCACGGCGTGGAGAATTTGCTTGCAAATGATTCATTGTTTCATCTGAAAGTGCTTAAAAAACTGATTCCACAGTATTTTTTATAATTTTTTCTGATATAGGAAGTAGTATAAACATAGATTTGAAAGTGACGCACCGCCTAGTGACGTCATCTGGCGGCATTTCCCATTTTCACCCTTTATTGCATAGCGTTGCATGAAAGCAACAAATGGTTTTCAGCTTTATTTCTATGCTGGAGTGTTAAATTGAATCAAAGCAAGAAATAATTTTTGGAGAACATTACATGTCTGATCTCCTTGCTTAGAAAAAACCATAAAAATCGATTCCAACCGACTATAGTGTCAAAAAAATACTGTACAATGTAGATTTTCTCTCCAAAATCAACGATTTGCTCATGCAACAAAGGGTTAACACAAGTATTCTAGCAGATTAGATAATTTTGTCATATTTTCTCCAATCACTGTGCAATTCATGAACCAAGGGTATCCTCCTGTTTAGTTCACTCCAGTAGTTTCCACTTAAACATGAAATTCATCAAATTTCAGACATCTACAAATTCTCTGTTGTCGATCGATTCAAGTTTTTATTTTCCGATTGATTCTTGTCGATGGAATCCATAACCCCTTTAACACGACGTCGTGTAGCATGTTTTCTCCTTCAGTGTAATGCACCCCCATCCCACTTATCCTACCTCGAGATAACCCACAAAGCAGGTGCACAGCCGGATCCGAATCCCCCAAGTCCACCCGACCGAGCCGCGGGACGGCGGACCGCGCCAAACTTCAAAGCCGGCGCGAAAGCGAGGAGCGATCGAAAAGAGCTTATCGATAAGATTCAAGATAACGATGCCGGGAGTGGGGGGATGGGGGCGGGAGCTAACGAGTTTAAAAACCGGGAGCCCCGGCCGCTGGAGCCGGGCCAACGTCGGCTGTCGTTACTCGGAGCGCGGCTCCTTAGGTGATCGCGCCGGGGATCTTATGCAACCGATGTATGAATTGGAGCCGCTCCAATCCCCGACCTGCCTCCCGGAGGCGCTGCCGGCTTGACCACCCGCCTGATTTGCGGAACTCATAGACAAAGCTATAGACCAAATGATGCAAAAAATCGTAGATAAACAGTGTTCGAAACTCGCAGGCGCCAACGCGCCAAATGCGCCTAAAAATTCGGCCATGTCGCCTAAAAAAGTAAGGCTCTGCGTCAAGGTGACCCTAAAAGTTACCCCCTAAAATTTGGATTTTCACAGGAAGTCACATAAAGAAAGAACAAAAAATCTATTTGAATTGAAAAAACTCAGAATTTTCAGCACTACAAGTGAAAGCTTGCTTTTTCTATCTTTCACGATTTCATTCTTATAGTGCTTTTTTCTTTTCCAATTTACAGCTACTTACTGATTCTGTTACGAAAACATCTTGCGTCTAACTTTTCACTAAATGCGCCGTAATATACAGGCAAAAAGTCAATTTGGCCCCTAAAAAATCTTTAATGGCGCCTAAAAATCGGGCTTGATGCGCCGCACGGCTCCTAAAACTCAAAGGTGAGTTTCGAACACTGGTAGATAAAGTGACTTACAAAGTGATAGACGAATCGATCACTGGAAAAAAAAGTTGCTTGGATCTAGAGTCCAGACTCTTGATAACATTGACAAGAAAAAAAACTCTTGATTCACTCCGATTTTTCTTTGAATCGAAGAGCCAAGCCTCTTGATTTAGGCAGATTTCCTTTTGATTCAAGCTAAAAGTCTGATTGAATAAAGATATTTTTTTCTTGGCAATGTTTTTAAGAGTCTGGACTTTAGATCCAAGCTACTTTTTTCCAGTGATTTACAAAGCAATAGACAATAAGGAAATCTCCGTAAAATTTTTCTTCAGAATTCGTACACTGGAAAAAAAGTAGATTGAATCTTAAGTCCAGAGTCTTATTAACAATGACAAGAGAAAATACTCTTGATTCACTCTGATTTTTCTTTGAATTGGAGAGCCAATCCTCTTGATTTAAGCAGATTTCCTTTTGATACAAGCAAAAAGTCCGATTGAATTAAGAGTTTTTTTTCTTGGCAATGTTTTTATGAGTCTGGACTTTAGTTCCAAGCGACTTTTTCCCAGTGAATTACAAAGCAATAGACAATAAGTGATTTACAGTGTGATGGACAAAGCAGTCGCCAAAAAGATGTACAACGTGATGTACAACACGATAGATAAAGTGATGTGCAAAGCGGTGGACAATGTGATGCACGAAGCGATAGACAAAGTGATGGACAGATTTATAGACGCCGGACAAAGTTAGAGACAACGTCATGTTCAAAGCGATAGATAAAGTGATTTACAGAGTCATAGAAAAAATTATGTACAAAACTATAGACAAAGTGATAGACATAGGCTTAGTGATAGACGCGGATGACGAAGAGAAAATGGAGGGATCCTATTCTGCCGTGGTGAGGAAAAACGCAGTACAAAGCCTTCACACGTTTATACATTCCCTCCGATAAGAAAACGAATTTGGTGATGGAACTGGTAGAATTTTAAACATTTTTCTTCGAACTTTTCAGTTGATTTTTTTCGCGGTTAATTCGAAAATAACTAAAAATTGTAAGAAAAAATATGCATAACTTTGCTCCAAAAATGATTATACTCGGGGAATTTGGCAACGAACGGCGGCTTTTCCTTCGTGTGGCAGTGGGCTGATTGTTAAAATTGGTAGACAAAGTGATAGACAGCGGAGACAAAAAGGATAGGAAGAAACCCTATTCGTGTAAGCGGTTGGTTGCAATAGACAACAGAGATAGGTAGTAGAACTAACGGTAACCCAAGGTAGACCCTATAGTAAGTTCATCATTTTCTCCCTTAATCCATAAGATCCATTCATTTCAACTGATAGGGTCGCTCCACACGCCTTATTATCATTTGTCCATCGTTTTGTCTATCAATTTCAACAATCAGCCTCTGAAATGGTGAAAACGCGTGGTTGCAATGGACAAATCTCTGTTAATCAAGTAATCGACTGACCAACGGCAACGAGAGACCCTGAAGTTCGTCCATCATTTTCTCCCTTAGTATTATACATGAAAACCACCCGTTTCAACCATTGGGATGTCTCATTCTCCCTTCGTCCTCTTTGTCTATTGCTTTGTCGATCAATGCCAATAATCAGCCCACTGAAGCCTCAGTTAGTGGCTACGAGATAGCTCATTAGATTTAATCTAAAATATCTAAAAAGTTCAATGAAGAATATGCGTATCTTTTTTTTAAAAAAATTAACATTTTATCGGAGGAAATTTGGCAACTCTTGAATGTCCACAAGGCGTTTTTCCTTAGCACGGGAGTTTCCATGATTTTCGGCGGCTAAAAAACTGATGATCATAATCGATGGATTTGAATATTTTTCTGTAAGTTGGCCGGATCACATTATGTCAAAAGTTTTTAAAGAAATGCGTACATTTTTCGACAAAATTTGGCAACGTGTAGGTGTAGATGTATGCACACACAATGGCATCGCATTCGACATCTTTCACCAAAAAATTATCGAAAAACAAACGGTTTTAAATGAGAATCCGCTTTTTATAACGATAATTGAATTTTCTCCATAGTATGAAGCAAATTCCTTATCATTTTCACAGAAATCCGCACAAACATTCTTTCATAAAAAATTGAATTGCCCACCTAGGAATGTAGCGTACGCGAAGATACGCCGGATAAAAACGCCTTCAATTGATCGGATAGGCACGATGAGCTCCCAGGAGTTCGAATAGTTGTATCACGCCCCTCAGCACATATCCTATGAACTCTTTTTATAAAACGTGTAGTTGTTGGCTGCTGTGCAGAGGAAAAACAACGTGTGGACCTTCAGACGTTGCAATAATTTCTTCGATAAAAGGTACCAATCTATTTAACGAGCGTGATAATACTGATGATGTCTAAAAATACGCAAAAGCTCATTTATCTTTCGCATCATAGCCCCAGCTTAATATCATAATGCATCCTTCTGAACTGAACGCTTTCCCCCTCAGTCTTGTATTAATACTCATTAGAGCTCAAATTTGTGACTTTAGTTAAAATGTTTGACCTTTTTGACCTCAATTCCCCGCAAAATAGCGTAGACCTACCACTATTTTACCAACCTATTACACAGTTCGGACCATATTTTAAAAGTATTTCCTTATCTTAAAATTTACAACTTTATCTGGGAAAAAGCTGCAAAAAACACACAAAAAACAGAAAATAAAAAAACCGAGAATATTTCGAAATAGCATTACATTTCCGTTTTCAATTGGAACCAAAAAAGAGGTATAAGAGTTAGTCGCGACTATTAACGGCCAACTGACTACTCTTTTTCCGCATTTTTGGATCCGGTTAATTATGCGACATTATTTTAAAGTGTCCCGGGTTTTTTGATCTTCTGATTTTTGTGTTGTTTTTTTTTGCAGCCTTTCCCCAGGTTTAGTTGCTATTTTATTAAATGCTTTGGCTGAGTAAATAGTGATCATCCTTAAAATTTACAAAACTTTTTAATTACAGTGAAAACCACATAGGTCCTCCTTAGGAAAAAAAGGCTGTTTGATAAGGATGGCATGGATTTGATCGACACGAATTGATTGAAAAATAAAACGTGAATCGATCGACAGCAAATCGACGAACGTATAATCCGATCGACTCGCGGGTGATGTCGATGCGTTCACGGTTTTGTCGATCAATTTACGGTTTTTTTCGATCGATTACGGAGTCTTGCCAATCAATTCACGGAGTTGCCGATCGATTCACGGATTTGTCGGTCAATTCATGGTTTTAATTTTCGTTCGATTCATGTCGATCGATTCGATACCGTTTTTTTTAATAATTTGTCGATCGAATCGGAGTCAATCGGTTCACCTCGATGTATTCACGTTTTTCTTTGAAGTATGAATGCGACCCTTTGTCATAAGGAGAAGGAGAAGAGGAAAAGTATCGGAATTCGAGGAGTTATTTTTATCACCTGAGTGTATCGGCAACCGCGATGATCGTAGACTCACGGATTTGTCGGTCGATTCACGGCTGTCGATTCGGTGTCGATCGAATCGCGTCGATCGGTTAAGCTTTTAATTTTCGTTTGATTCATGTCATCGATCGATACCTTTTTTTTATAATTTGTCGATCGAATCGGTGTCAACCGATTCACGTCGATACATTCATGTTTTCTTTACAGTATGAATGCGACCCTTCGTCATAAGGAGAAGGAGAAGAAGAAAAGGATCGGAATTCGAGGAGTTATTTTTATCACCTGAGTGTATCGGCAACCGCGATGATCGTAAATAGGGTCCCTGGCGACAGGCGCGCTATCCCGCAGTCGGAGTGCGGGGGTGTACTCCCACGCGCCGCCCCTCGAATTTATGCACTCGTGAATTTCGCGGAAGCGATCGCTCCTTGAGGACGACCGCAAGGATAGGTGCCCGGCATAAATCACATTCCACCGCTCACTCCCAGGCCGAGCAAAATCCAAAAGGAATCGAACCATCCCGCCGTGTTGCCAGGGTTTCTCGGATTTTTAGATTTTTCTATAGATCGTTTTCGATAGTGGTTCGATGTATCGTTTGGTTCAAAACAACATTGGAAAAAAAAAACACATTGGATGTAGAGTCCAGACTCTTGAAAACATTGGCAAGAAAAAGGACTCTTGATTCAATCGGATTTGAGCTTACATCAAAAGGAAATCCGCTCTTCAGAGGCTTGGTTCTTGATTTAAGCTTAAATCTGATTGAATCAAGAGTATTTTTTCTTGTCGATGTTTTTAAGAGTCTGGACTCTAGATCCAATGTGTTTTTTGTCCCAGTGAATAGAACATAACCTCAAACAAAACTTTCAGGATTTCAGTCGGAAAAGCTGAAAATGAGAAAATTCTTAACTATTTCACCTTGCGATGCCATTTAGTACTCATAAGAATCCAAAATCTATCAGAAAAACCCCGTTTCCTCAGATTACTCGATTGACTTTTGAGGCTATGTTTACATGTTGAACGAATCGTTATCGATACAATCTCACCTATTTGATGTATCGAAAACGATCTATTCCGCGGCTGGATTGTCACACCGGTCAACATTTTATTTTGATCTGCGAAAAAAATTTTCGACTGATTCAGATCAGATTTTTAGGGCTGATTTAGGGCAGATTTTTATTGCTGATTCAAATCAGATTTTTAGCGCTGATTCAGAGAAGTACCTCCGTTTTTCTGGGCCAGCTCGATTTTCCCTGAAAAAATCCGGAAAATTGACTTTTTTCTGGAAAAGCTCGATTTTAAGGGAAAATAGAACTTATCCAGAAGAATCGGAGGTAATGTTTGGAATCAACGCTAAAATACATGTTTTATCAATAGTATATCACATTCTATTTGTCTTTAACTTTACTGCAAATCATTTATCCTTCATATTTTACTATTTTCTGTTTCAGGTGAGCTCGAGTCAAGTTTATCTGTTACCGTTGCAAACCACTTTTGATTGAAATTATTACTTCATTGCCAGCTCGAGTAAGTTCCATTTTACTGAAATTTCCAATCGTAATTCGTCTCAAAGGGAGTGAAGATGAGGATGAGGATTAAAAGGAGAATTTTTCTCAGTGTGACAATAGTAATTAATAGATCAAGTTTCTTTGAACCGATGCAAAATTGACACGCAGGATCCGCCTGATGGTATAAAAAGTTCCAAACCGCGGACTGTTTTTCGCGATTCGAAGTTTTTGCCTCGCTGCCAGTGGTGTGGCCGAAGAGTTTCTAAGCAAGAAGCGTCTCAAAAAATTTCTTGAAGGAGAGGGAGGGGGTCCAAAGATAAACAATCCTTAAAAAATATACCAATAAAATGGAGCGGATGGCTTCGATCCGCTTGAATCGATCTAAAAGTAAAACTGTGAACCAATCGACACCATCCGATCGACAATTGCTTTAAAAAACCGGTGTCGATTCAATTGACATGAATCGATTGAAAGATAAGAACGTAAACCGATTGATATGTATTTCACAGACAACGGTGAATAGATCATCAAACCCTTGAATCGATCAACAACACAGTGAATCGATCCACAACACCTTGATTGATCGATAACACCATGAATCGATTGAAAACACTGTTAATCGATCGAAGTTTCTCTAAAAATAAAGAATCTAGTCTCATTCATATTGTTGGTAGTTAACAAGTAATAATTCCACACTGAAATAAATTTTATTTCAACAAACATCAGTGAAACCATTAACTCCGCCCTAGTAAATCACTTTCATCATTTTCTCGGCATTTTGGCGCGTTTGAAATTCCTTATACTTTGAGTCTTTGGACACAAAAGCGCGCTTGTCCGGGATTTGCGCTCCAAAAATACGCAACAAATCACGTAATCTACTCACCTGGTGCTTACAGAGTAATATAATAATGAAAAAACACATGATTCAGTGACCCATTGTTGAAGAAACCAATGTGTTACCGTTTTTCGAAATTCGACAATTTACTTTGTTAGTTTAATTAGTTTAATTATTCCCCTTTTCTGCAAATAAGCTGTTCAACTCACCCACGCTGAAAATAAAGTATCACAACCCCAACGATACTAAAGGCTGATTCTGGTGCCAGATAAGAGTGGTTGCACTAGCCAGGGGTATGGTTGATCCAACCATACTTTCGGCAGACTCAACCGTACCTCTGACTGGTCCAACTACTCTCATATCTGGCGCCAAAATCAGCCAGGAATACAGTTGGGATTGTGATACTTTTTTTCGGTAATGCGCTGATGTGCCGCAGAGGGATACTTTTCCTTCAAAAACGGTCCCTAAGGACACAACGCTCCTAGCCACGATTTATCTGAGACCATCATGATCTCGATGTCCTCTAATGACTGGCGGCAACACCAGCATCGCCCTTGGAGTGTGGTGGAGCGAACAGGAGAGCACGGCGCACTGTGGCTCAAGTCGCTGGGAGAGGCTGGACATGCATGCTGTTGAAACTTTTAAAGCATATATCTTCCTCGATTTTGAAAGTTGGCTACATCGTTCTTCCTGCATATAAATCCCTTAAAAATATCGATTTTAGGTGAGTCCAGTTGCCTCAAAAAGAATCGATTGTTTTACATACATTTAAATGGAAGAAAAACAGTGTTGCCAACTTTGAAGGATTGCTAATGTCGTCAATTTAGGACGCAAAAGTTTGAAAGTGGATCTATTGGTTATCTTGTCATTCTGTATTGCCACATTTGGCAAAAATGAAATAAAAGCGGTATGTTGAACGGATTCTGGCGTGTAACTTGCCGAGGGTAGTATTGACGAAAAAATTGGTTGTTTCCAGAGTTAGATTCCTAGAGTAGAGCTCTCTGACCCCTAAATTTTCATTTTGGTTTTTTCACAATGTGTTGTACTGCCAGGAGATTCTCACCTCAGGTTTCATTTAGAATACGTATAGAGAGAGTATGGACATTTCCGTAATATTGAGGTTAGACCATGGAGCTCAAAGGGCCCAAAAAGGCAGTCAACCTATGAATTCAAATTATCCAGAGTGATTAATTATTACGATCATGCATTTGACTAGTTTTTGCACATATTCCCTTATTTTTGCTGGAAAAAGGCTTATTAATGAACATTCTTGGCCATCTTGGTTTGATATTAGCATCTGCAGATCGGCAGCAACATTTTTTATGTTAGAAGTTTAGCTTTCCTTTTGGGCCCTACGAACTCCATATTCAGACTCATGTCTGCACAGTGCACTCTCCCTACATAGGTTCACTCTAGTTTGTCCTTTTGGGCCGTAATAGCTTCATATTTTGACGTGTCTGCACTCTTCCTATGTAGGTATACTCTAGTATGTCCTTTTGTACCCTAAGAGCTCCATATTCCGACTCATGTCTGCACTCTCCCTACGTAGGTTCACTCTGGTTTGTCCTTTTGGGCCCCAAGAGCTCCATATTTCAACATGCCCGTACTCTCCCTATAAAGGTATGCTCTAGTTTGTCCTTTTGGGTCCCAAGAGCCCTACTCGCATATGGTACTCATTGTCTTTGGCCGATGCCCACATTCGACATGTCTGTACTCTCGCTATATAGGTATACTTTAATTTGTCCTTTTGGGCCCTGAGTGCTCCAAATTTCGACATGTCTGCTCTCTTCATACATCGGTATACTCTAATTTGTCCTTTTTGACCGTAAGAGCTCCATAATACGACACGTCCGTACTCTCCCTATAAAGGTATACTCTAGTTTGTCCTTTTTGATCGTAAGAGCCCCACAATTCGACATGCCTGTGCTCTCCCTACATACACTACATAGGTATACTCTAGTTTCACTGTGCGGCGGAGGGCGAGACAGGTCGGGAAAGACTCCTTGTCAAACACGGCGCGTAATTCCATCGGAGGTAATTGGCCCCAGATACAAGAGACATAAGCCGCAGACGGGAAGCCGCGAAAAGGACAGGTCCCGACCGAAGCCGAGCGGAGTTATTGTCTCATGAGCGCATCCGGAATGCAAATGTGTGTGAAAAACTAGTTCGACGCTCCCCGCATACCAAAGACCCCGCGCCCCGCCGAGACGGGCTCCCTTCCGATATCCCGAGGTTTTATTCATGCCCCCCAAACCCTCACCCCTTCCCCCTCCCACATCAAACCCCCCCGTTGTCGAACTTCCCAAGAAATCTGGATTTTCCGCTTTCTTTGGAGGAATGGAGATGTTGCATGTGTCCTCACACCTGACGTCCCACGTCCCACGTCTGATTTGCGATATAACCATTGATTCTTATGTAGAAGTTCGCGAGAAACACGATGGTGCCACTGGTTTTCTCTGAAATCATCTCCCAAGCTCAAAAAAAGCTCTTAAAGTGAGACAAAAATGGAGGGGATATCCCACCTTACCCTGAGAGTCCACATCTACATCAAAACAAACTCTCCATGCAAAGATAGGGAGCAAATACACAAGCAGGGTTGCCGTGTTTTCAGTTTTGGAGTCCCCAAATAAAGTGGCAACCCTGCTGATGTATTTGCTCCCTATCTTTGCATGGAGAGTTTGTCTTGATGTAGAGGTGGACTCTCAGGGTAGGGTGGGATATCCTCTCTATTTTAGCCTCAACTTGAGAGCTTTTTTGAGCTTGGGAGTTGATTACAGAGAAAACCAGTGGCACCATCGTGTTTCTCGCGAACTTTTACATAAGAATCAATGGTCAAATCGCAAATCCCTCACACGTGCGACATCTCCATTGGCTTACATTCCTTTACCATACTGCCGTGCTTAGAAAGAACGCCGTATAAACATTCGAGAGTTGCCAAATTTTCCTTGATAAGTCATGTTTTTTTGACGACATTTGTGCATATTTTTCTTTGATATTTTCAGATATTTTAGATTAAATTGCGTATAAAATCGTCCGAAATTTTTGGATAATAATATTCACAATTTTCATAAATGTGTGTGGAAAACTAGTTCGACGGTCCTCCGTATACCAAAGACCCCGCGCCCCGCCGAGACGGGCTCCCTTCCGATATTCCGAGGTTTTATTCATGCCCCCCAACTCCCCTCCGAGCTCCCTCTCCCACACCAAACCCCCCGGTTGTCGAGCTTTCCGGGAAAAAGGGATTTTCCGCTTTCTTTGGAGGAATTGACTTTAGTTCCTTTACCATACTGCCGTGCTCAGGAAGAACGCCGTACAAACATTCCAGAGTTGCCAAATTTCCCTTGATAAGACATGTATTTTTGACGACATTCGTGCACATTTTTCTTTGAAATTTTCAGATATTTTAAATTAAATTGCGTACAAAATTGTCTGAAATTTTCGGAAAATAATATTCACAATTTTCACAGTTGTGTGTGACAAACTAGTTCGATGGTCCTCACAAACCAAAGACCCCGCGCCCCGCCAAGACGGGCTCCCTTCTGATATCCCGCGGTTTTATTCATGCCTCCTAACCCACCACTTCCCCCCCCCCCCCCCCCCAGCATCCCCGGTTGTCGAGCTCGCCGGGAAATAGGGATTTTCCGCTCTCTTCGAAGGAATCGGCTCGAGTTTCTTTACCTTACTGCCGTGCTAAGGAAAAACGCCGTATGAACACTCGAGAGTTGCCAAATTTCTCCTGATAAAACATGTATTTTTTAGGAAATGTATACTCATTTTTCCTTGAAATTTTCAGATGTTTTAGATTAAATTGCGTAAAAACTTGTCTGAACATTTTGGGAAACAATATTCACAATTTTCATAGGAAATTCGATTTTTATCAAAGGAAACTTGGCAACGTCTGAAGAACACTCGAGAGTTGCCAAATTTCTTCGGATAAACCGTGTATTTTTGTCGAAAGTTATAATCATTTTTCCTTGAAATTTTCAGGTATGTTAGATTAAATTGCGGGCAAAATTGTCTGAAGAATTTTAAGAGAATATATTACAATTTTCCCGGTAAACTCGTTATTTATTAAAAGATATAAGACAACTTTTGAAGGCTCATACGGCGTTCTTCCTTAGCACGGCAGCATAGGTGCGAAATGAAATTTCGTTTCGCTGAAAAGTGAATTTTCATTTTCCGTGAAAGAAGGGCTATCGATAAGGGAGAGTTTTTGGGCCAACCCCGAATGAGGCTCTTGTATGTTTGAGGGATTTGCAATTTAAGTAAATTTCCTATGTATTTCGTAAGAATCACATCAATGTGACTGGCTTCCTCTAAAACGAACTCTGACGTTAAAGAAAAGCTCTCAAATCTAAGGCCATAATGGAGGGGATATCTCACGCATTAGCAAGGTTGCCGTGATCCCAGTTTTGGAGTCTCCAAAGAAAGTGGCAACCCTGCTAATATTCTTGCCCTGTATCTTTGCGTGGAGACTTTGACTCACGTAGCGCGGGATATACCCTCCATTACGACCTAAACTTTGAGAGCTTTTTTGAACTTAGGAGTTCTTTTCAGAAAAAATCGGTGACATCATCGTGTTTCTCGCGAAATTGCACGTAAGAAAACGTACATAAATCGCAAATCCCTCACACATACTGACACGAGCTCCAGTCAGGGTGGGCCCAAAAACCCCTTATCGATACCCCTCCTTTCACGGAGAATGAAAGTTCAGTTTTCATCAAAACGAAATTTCATTTCACACCTATAATTAGGGAACTCTAGCCGATACCTCCGAAGAGAACGCAAAATCCCTTGAACGCAAAAAATGCGTTTTTAGAGTAAAATCAACTAGGGTCTCTAAGTAAACTTTTGTTTGATGCTGTGTGTTTAGTTTAGTGTATAAAAAACTATTTTTAGTACTTTTCGCTTGGAGATGATCACGCGTTTTCATTCGCTAATGACAGTAAATCGAATTTCGAATGACAATGGAAGTTCCGGTCTCTGCAATATATAAGATGATCGTCGGGAAAGTTCCCCGGAAAACAACCGATCTTTATGTTTAAGCTGGATTATTGCACTGTTATGCATCTCTAGAACCCATCGATTAGGTTTATCGTTGAGTAAAAATTTTATCACCGGGTCACCACATTATAACTGCTCTCTCAGGTTTTCCAAAACATGGTTGCCGCTCTTGGCACACAGAATTTCGGGTTTTCGGGCTGAGGTGAGAGGGGGTTTGAAGGGATGGTTTGGGTCTTCGTGATTTTTTCAATTCTTACTGATTTTGAATAGGAATCTCTCGCAGTAGATTAATTACCTCTATTTACCTAAATTGGAACTCCAAGAAAAAACTCTTTTTGGTTGAGAGTTGGTGAAACTTGTCAAGTATTTTAGTCTAACTGAATTTTATGGTACCCGATTTCTTTTGGTGTCGTGTGTTCTTGCCGGAAATATAAACTGTATAATGCCTGAAAAGCAGCTGCAATTTTCTTCTTGGTCATGAAGAATACGTTCACAAAATTTCCAGTCATGAGTGTCATTTATTTTTCTGTTAGGAAAGAAAATGGTATGAATATAACGTACATCTAAAGTTGTTCCGCTGATTTTTGTGGAATTCAAACATTTAATGCAATGAAAGTGTGATTTTGTCCAAATAATTGAATCCTGTAGAAAAACTGTTTTCTTTTGTGTCATATAACATACAACAACATCTGAATTTCAAAGAATCTCAAAAATTACAAAATGTGGCCAAGTATTTAGGTATACACCTAGATACTAAGTTAAAGTGGAAGGAACACATAAAAATCAAAAGAGAAGAATGCTTGTTCAAACTTAAAAAATTGTATTGGTTAATAGGTAAAAAATCTAAGTTAAGTATTAGTAATAAGCTTCTATTATATAAACAAATTGTACGACCCACATGGGCATATGGAGCTCAAATCTGGGGGTGTGCAGCACGGTCCAATATAGAAATTTTACAAAGAGTCCAAAATCGTGCTCTGAGACAGATAGTCGGAGCACGATGGTATGAACGTAACTCTGATATCCATAGAGACCTGGGGATGGAGACCGTCTCGCAATTTATAACTAAAGTTGCAACCAACTATGAGAGACGGCTCCATCACCATCCTAACACCGAGGCTTTACTATTACTTGACAACTCAAATGAGTTTAGACGCCTCAAACGGTGTGAAACCGTGGGAACTGGCCAGCCCCTTGGTTTGAACCATTAATTTTAGTAACCAATTATTTCTAACCATTTAGATAAGTTACAGACTACCCGGTCGTTTGTACTCACACATTTATTTTGAATTTAGAAACAAAGTGTATAATTTCATTGTGAAAGTTCGCTTAACACTAATAAAAAAAAAAAATAAAAAAAAAATTACAAAATAAAAATTTCTTTTGTTTGGCTTTCTCAAAATTAATAAAGTGTACTTTTCATCGTACTTTCGGAAAATTTTGTCATTTATTTCATGGCACTGACAATCTTGCTGTCCCATTATAAAAATGGGACAAGACATCGAGATTTGCATTGCTTACATTGATTGCATTTTGCAAAAAGGAACCGAGAGCCTTCCAATGTCGCTAAGATTATGAAACCTGGTTTACCTAGCAAATATAAACTGATCATCCAAACAATATTCATCTTTACTCTCAATAAACTACACATTTATTACGAAAATTACCTCTCACTGGAAAAAAACACATTGGATCTAGAGTCCAGACTCTTGAAAACATTGACAAGAAAAAGGACTCTTGATTCAATCAGATTTAAGCTTAAATCAAAAAGAAATCCGCTCAAATTGAGAGGCTTAGTTCTTGATTTAAACTTAAATCTGATTGAATCAAGAGTATTTTTTCTTGTCGATGTTTTTAAGAGTCTGGACTCTAGATCCAATGTGTTTTTTTCCAGTGCTGTAAATTCAATGTTTGCGTGATTTCAGTAACTGTTTTGCAAATAATGTCAATTACACAATCCTGGCAAAGTTAGAATGCTTTTGGTTTCTTTTTGCAAAATGCAATCCATACATTCTTCCATTTTGAGCTTCAATTTTGTCGTGGCAAACTTGGTTTCAAACATGGCAACACCAAAATGAGGTTAAGCCACTCTTTGCCCTGAACCTCTCCTCACTTATTTCGCAGAGCCTTTGAACTCATACCGTTTAAAAGAACAAGTCAATTTTGAGGAGAGCCCCAAAGTACCTGCACCCTTATGTAACTCAGGGTCCACCCAGGGAGTAAGCAAAATCCGCTGTATAAACCGTGGGTCCAACATCTTCAAGCATCGAGCGAACACTACGTACTCAGATAGAATTAGCGGTCATCCTCCACTCAACAACGCACAGAGGATCGAGTCAAACGGAGAGATCGGACAAAATTTCGAAACTTTGAAAGCTTATAACTCCGTTCATATAAAACCTTGAGGTTTCAAAAGTGGTATCCTCGTGAAATTTTCTTCTAGATGCACTGAAAAAAAATTCTCGCCGTTTTTACCAAGGTCCGTTGGTACATTTACCATCTCACTTTTTTTACCAATTATTGGTAATTTTACCAAGACAGACTGGTAAGCTTACCTAAAAGCCGGTATTTTAACTGTTTTTTCAGGTGAGAATACCACTTTTACTGGTAATCAATTCCCGGTAACTTTGCCATTTTATTTCGGTAATTCTACCACAGTCGATAAAAAATATTGGCGTTTTTACCAAGGTCCAGTAAAATTACCGAGAAAGTTCAACAATTTTAACGAGATATTTCGGTAAAATTACCAATTCCATAAATGGTAATTTTACCAAGAAAAAACTGGGATCAAATAGAGCCCTGAATTCTTGGTAATTTTCCTTTTTCTTAGTAAATACATCGAGATTTTTTTTTCAATGTAGCTAAAAATTTCGTGTCCGGCCTCTCCGATTGACTCGATCCACTGTGCGGCGCTTCGAGAATCTAGACTAATAAAACGTTACGGCTCTGCCGGCCATATTTATGTTGTTCAATTTGAAATTTATTGGTCGTAAAATCGAAGTTTTCTTTTTATGCCCCGCGGACGGAGGATCATGGGGATGATTAGGACGTATTTCTATCAAACGGAACTATGTGCATTATGACGTGAGCCCTGTTATGCACATACGCTTATGGGTCTCAGGGCTCATGTCTTAATGCACATAGTTCCGTTTGACAGAAATACGTCCATTAGAGGCTGTCGTTAAATTACCGGCTTTTCGCGGCCGCTCAGCGTCGCTGGAAATTGGTCTGCTGCCAGAGACTGATTAACTGGAAACGGTGGGTCGGGGTAGTATCGTGGTCGTTGTTTAAACATGTTTGAATTTAAATTAGGCCCATTCGGATTATATTATCATTGGAAATGGCGTGAGGGGGACTAAGTTACACGGAAAAAACAAGACTAGTGTTGAGCACTACTGGCCGTTTAGTGGGGAGTAGTTGAGGGCTGGCGTCTAAGCGCTGTACAGCTCAACACCGGAAGGCAGTACAGGTGAGCACTGAACATGAGTAGTGCTAATCAGATGCCGCGAGACGTAGTTGCGCTTAACAGGTGTAAATTCACTTATGAGACGTTGGAGTCACGATAGCCTGGTGGTAACGCGCTGGTCTTCCACCGGCGCAACCCGAGTTCGATCCCCGGCGGAGGCGTTTCATATTTTACGCTCGCTCCAAAGTCACTTTAGGGCTTGACACTACTTCTTCCTTAGTGACCCAGCCTCGAGCTGTTTAGTGCCCAGCACTCCTCTGACTTGCTGGCTCCATTTGACCTAACCCTCGTTAGTGCCCAGCACTAACATGTAGGTCCCAACCCTAAGCTCGTTTTTTCCGTGTATTACTACATTGGAAAAAAAAGTCGCTTGGATCTAGAGCCCAGACTCTTAAAAACATTGACAAGAAAAAATACTCTGGATTCAATCGGCCTTTTTGCTTGAATAAAAAGAAAATCCGCCTAAATCAAGAGGCTCGGCTCTTCGATTTAAGGAAATATCGGGTTGAATCAAGAGCATGTTCTCTTGTCAGTGTTAATAAGACTCTGGACTTAAGATCCAAGCTACTTTTTTTTCCAGTGTACGAATTCTGAAGAAAAATTTTACGGAGAATTACAATATTAATGCAAGGCTATCCACACCGAAAAAAAGTAAAACCTAACCTTAACTTTAACTTTTTTGTTCTTTTTGTTGGCTTATTGGCCATTCCGTTAGGAACGTACAGCCATCGATAGAGTAGATTTATTGTCGGTAGTCATCAGGGCCAAAGGGACACCCACGCTCCAGACTCTTCAAATTTTCAGGGATTAAGGCCGATTAAAACCTTTTCCTGAAGATCTACTTGTCAGTTCCGTGAAAATTTGACGCCCCTACCGGCATTCGAACCCGGGACCTTTTGACCTAGAGTCAGACGCGCTGACCATTAGGCCAACCTCAACCCTTAACATGTACAAAATAACGATTTTTCTAACTCTAACGGCGATTATATCGATGATGAAACTGCAGGGAAAAAATATTAAAAAAGGCTTAATATTATACGAGGAGATTTTGACACGCTGTGATTAAGTTACTTGTTTTCAGAATTTAGCGATGGCTATGATGAATGCGAAAACGAGCGACCAAAGACCCCCCGCGTTGTTGTCAGTTTGGGTAAAAAATCACCAGTTTTCCCAATTTAAACCGAAAATATCTCCACATCAAATGGCAACCTTGATCCCGGGCGAGTAATAAAATCGTCGATTCCGTGCAATAATCGCTCATGATTCCTTTACGGAGGGATCGCATCAAAGGTAATTGGGCGCCATCAACCAGGCGGATCGCTTCCTGGCGGGAGGGAAATCTGGTCGTGAAATACGCCAACTCGTCCCTCACCCGTTAAACATGTCGAACGCCCTAATTTATCGGGGGCTCCAGACTTATGAATCTCATAATTTTCACGAGCACCGAGAAGTAACTCCGCCAGGAGTGAGAGAAAATTCCCGATTCATTATTCAACAACCACGACGACGCCAACGTCACACAGTGGGTCGCGTCGATGGTCTCAGGTCGGACAAGATTTGTAAAAACTTTAAAAGCTCATAACTCCATTCATACTGCAATTTGAGGTTATGAAAGTAGTTTCAACGGTTTCCTCGTGAAATTTACTTCTAGGAACACTCCTTAAAATTTAAAATGTGACGAAATAAACATCAAAGTTTACAGTTTTAATCAAAAATTTCATGTCCGACCTCTCTAATCCACTGTGCGTCGCCACTTCTTGAGAGAGAGCATTCGTCGCCCTCCTGACAAAACCGCGTAACGAAACTTTGCGATTAACCCTGTCGTCCATATACCTCCATACTTTCCCGGGCTCAGATCAAAGTGTAGTTGTGTTCTTTTGTCAGCTGACAGACGAAATGTGAGAAACATGAAGAGATCCAGCCGAAGGGTTGTTGCAAACTTTTACTGGAGTGAAAATGAGAGTGTCAAGATGTAAAACTAACTGCTGATGCGGTAAATTCAGCGTTTTGTAAGTTCTTGCACACTTTTTTACATCCAGAATGTTGTATCAGTAGAACCCTAGGCAAACGTGATTGACGATAATCGCATATTGTACAATCAGTGGAACTCCACACAGCAATCTCACAATCAGTCAATTTACAAACATTGGAGCGCCTTCAATTACGTCTGATACTGTGCAATACTTCCGTGGTGGAATAGTTGCTCAGAGCGCCTTCAAGATTCTAGCTTTCCAGTCTTAATGGCAGATCACGCTTACTGCTTATATTGAAATATAGCACGTGCGCACTTACACATGTTTTCACCACCAACGGTGAGATAAAAGTATTTTTAACCACAATTAGCAACGTTGCAAGTTTTTCATTGCCTATTTTACGTGGGTGAACCAAAGTGAACACTTTGAAATCTACCGTGATCTTTCCGAGAGATGCCGAAAATTATTATTTTACTGTTTCATTTAAGTCTTTCCGTATGATTTTCTGAATACGGGAAACAGAAGTATAAGTAAGAACCTTCGAACAAACAAAAACAAATCCTATGGCCCTTTGAGAAATGGGCCCGAAGAGTTGTAAAGTTGTAAGTTGTAAAACAGTCAATTTTATTGTTGCAAGCATTAGCGTTCTTTTGCGTCTCAAGCGTCTAGATTAAAATCAAGATCAATGTGTGAGAGGTTGAATTTTGTGTTTGATCAAATCAAAGTGACTTTCATGTGATTGTTAGGCATAAAGCATGTATCAAGGTGGATATGTCCTGTAAATCCTGGAATAGCCGGTGCTACCGCGTCTGCTTTAACTTATTGATAGTGCAAAACCTTTATTGTTATTTGTGGGATATTTCGGGCTTTAATGGTACATCTAATAGTTCTGATGACAAGTTTGGTAATGGTGGGGCATTTTGAAACTAAAAGTCTTAATATTTAGTCAAAATGTAATAAGCGCCCAGAGTTCATGTCAAATTTTAATCAGAGTATTTTGTTACGAGGGGCGATAGATCCCATAGGCGGATCCACCAAATTGGCAACATAAATTTCTTTCTCTATTTAAACCTCTGGGAATGTATCAATTCTTGGAGGGGCCAGGTGCCGCGGCAAGAATCGATTTTTTAACATAGGTCTAAAAGAACTCCAATGTTGCCAAATTGCTGGATCCGCTTCTGATAGAACCGCGCCTTAGTAATAGACCCATTTCAAATTTTCAGATTGCAATGCCTACCGAAAACATTCCCTCGCACTGAAAAAAAATTCTCGGCGTTTTTACCAAGGTCCGTTGGTACTTTTACCATCTCACTTTTTTGTCCAATCATTGGTAATTTTACCAAGACAGACTGCGGGCCGATTATTGAAATTTAAACCAGCCCGATAAGACATCGAATTGCGATATATTGCACGGTTAAGAAAGGGCTATGTCTTGTCGTAAGCGGCGACATAGAGTCGATAACATTTCAATAATCGCCCCGCTGGTAAGCTTATCTGAATCACTAAATACAAAAAGGGCACATGTCCAGAAAACCAAATTGTTCAGGAGACACAAAAACTGTTTATTTCATGGTAGATATTTTTTTAAACATAACGACTTTCCAAAAAATATCTACCACGAAATAAACAGTATTTGTGTCTCCTGAACAATTTGGTTTTCTGGACATGTGGCCTTTTTGTATTTAGTGATTCATCTAAAAACCGGTATTTTTACTGTTATTTACAGGTAAGAATACCACTTTTATTGGTAATCAATTCCCGGTAACTTTGCCATTTTATCTCGGTAATTCTACCACAGTCGTTAAAAAATATTGGCGTTTTTACCAAGATCCAGTAAAATTACCTAGAAAGTTCAATAATTTTACCGAGATTTCTCGGTAAAATTATCAATTCCGTGAATGGTAATTTTACCAAGAAAAAACTGGGATCAAATAAAACAGTGAATTCTTGGTAATTTTACCCTTTTCTTAGTAAATAGACCGAGGTTTTTTTTCAGTGTAATAGACTCATTTCAAATTTTCAGTTTGCAATGCCTGCAAAACACCGAGAACATTCCCTCGGTTAAAAACAAATTGACGAAATTTCACATCCCCGCACGAAACCATCAAAACACGATTCCTCGACCAGTAACCAACCCGCTCAACTCGCGAACACGGACCGAGATTTCCACCCTCGGACCGGTAACACTTCATCCGAGACTGACACGGTAATACGCATCCGGGCCGTGTCAAAGAATTTTAAAGTCGAGAGAGGGATGAATTTTCAAACGGGCGGGGTTGTCGCTTCGGTCGAGCCGCGGTCTCACAAAGCACGGACGACAGGAGGTTGGCCGCGCGCAGCTCATTCCCGCTTTCGAATGAGACGACCCTGTCTGGACAAAGCCAAGAAGGAAGGGAAGGATCTTATTGATTCTTGTCTTAGATTAAAGGGGAAAATTATGAGCTAACAACAGGGTGTCTTAAGGGTTGACGTAGTAAGTCTGTTCTGCCGTGCTAAGGAAGAATGTCGTATGAACATTCGAGGGTTGCCGAATTGCCCCGGATAAAACATGTATTTTTAAAGAAAATTATGCGTATTTTTCCTTGAAATTTTTAGATGTGTCGGATAAAATTTCGAACAAAATTGTCTAAAAAAATTAAAGAAAAATAGTAACGATTCTCCTGGTAAATTACGTTTTTATTAATGAAAATATGGCAGCGTCTAAAAGCTCATACGGCGTTCGTTCTTAGCACGGCAATATTACTTACCTACTTTGTTTATTCCAACGCCCGCTCCCACCAAGAGTATTGCTTCAGACTCCCTTTTCATCGTCTATCTATGGGCCTGTTGGAAACTTTAGCTAGAGCGAAAAAAATAATTGTTTCTTATAAAAAATGGCTTAAAAATCATGAAAAGCACATCATCATAGTCTGAAGTATACACTTAACTTCACAATCTGCGTAAGAAATGTGCGCTATTTAAAGCTTCCCGCTTCACAAATGATACTGTGATACTTTTGCCGGATAGTGACGATATATCAGAGGGTGTAAGTAAGCCGCGCGGCGAAAAGCGCGTCGCGCGCCGCCTGTGAGACCGCGGCTTCATGTTTCTCGGCTCGATGAGCGAGTCGCGCGGTGGAGTTTAGCCGGGAGTTTTTGTTTTGCGGGGCTCGAGTGGGCCGAGGGAGGGAAACAAACCGGGGGATGTAAATAATCCCCCACGACGATGACAACTTGAAGTGGGGTCAGGGATGAGTCGGGAGTTTATGGCAAGCTGCCCCAATGGCTGCCTTGTTGTTCCTGTCGCGATGCTTCCGCAACGCGTGGCCTAGTCGTCGATGTTGATGCAGTGGCGTGGCGTGCTTTGCGATACATCGATTGTTCTGCCATTTAAACCGATTGAAAAGGATCGATAAACAGGGTGTTCGCAGCGAACACCTTAATAATCGATTCTTTACCATAGGTTCAAATGGCGTAACAATCGATAAATCGCAATTCACGCCACGCCACTGTGTTGTTGGTTTTCTGTGATGTTCGGCTTTTAGTTATTTTTGTAAGGGTCAAAGTGGGGCCAGTGGCGTGGCGTGCTTTGCAATATATCGATTGTCATGCCATTTGAACCTATGGAAAAGGATCGATAAACAGGGTGTTCGCAGCGAACACCTTAATAATCGATTCTTCACCATAGGTTTAAATGACATAACAATCGATTTATCGCAAAGCACGCCACGCCACTGAGTGGGGCGTGGATGGACTCAGTTGACCGGCTTTTGATAAGGGCGGAATACTTGAATGATTCACAACGGGAAATGAGTGTTGCACTTGTATTGCATATTACAAAAAGGAAACAAGAGCATATTGCAATGTCGCTAAGATCGTGCAACTTTGTTTGCCTTGCAAATATAAACAGATTATACATACAAATGTTATCTTTACTCCCAATAAACTATAACTTCAAGACGAAAATAACCTTTGTAAATTTTTAAGTTTTTGCACGATTTCAGTAATTTTATTGAAAGAATGTAAGTTACATAATTTTAGCAACATTTGAATGCTCTTGGTTCCTTTTTGCAAAATGTAATCCACTTAAAGGATGCAGTAAGCCGATCACACGTATCAAAGAGAGTGACAGATGGATTGCATTTTGCAAAAAGGCAACAAGAGCATTATAATTTTACTAGGATTGTGCAGGTTACAATCTTGGCAATAAAATCACTGAACCCATGGAAAAAATTAAATTTACAAAGGTGATTATGAGCTTGAATTTATAATTTACTAGGAGTGAGAATGGAACCTATCTAGGTTATCCGCTTATATTTGTGAAGTGAAAAAATTTGCACAATCTTAGCGACATTGGGATGCTCGTGGTTCTTTTTACAACATGCAATATATACATTGAATATCAATATATACATCTAAGGAATAACTCCGTATGGACATTCGAATGTTGCCAAATTTCCTCCCAGAAATTATGTATTTTTGAAGAAAGCTATGGCTCTTTTTTTTCTAAATTCTGATAAACTTTTTGATGAGAAAACAATTACGAACAAAAGTCTCTTAAAAATTAGAGATAAGTATTACCAAATTTTACCGAAAATATTTGATTTGTCAAAGGAAACATGACAAAAGGCAGACCACGATTGATCAAAGACCTATGAATTTTAAGGAAGAAACTAATTAACATCATACTCTGAAAATCATAAACACACCTTGAAAGTAAAATAGATGATCCTGTTTCTGCCTTCGTTTTTGAATCAGCTTTTGTTTCCATGTGATGCTCCGGAGACCGGATCTGAAAACGGCGACAGGGATGTAATGGTTCCGAGGAAATCTGGAGTAGAGTGACAAGTTCCACGTATTAGTGGGATCTCAAAGGCCGGTGCATAAAGCTTACAGCTGCGCGGTCTTTGATAAAGGTAAAATGAAAGTGCTGTCAGTTCAGGCATTCTGTATGAAAAGTAGAAATGCTCATTTTTCTCTGGAATTGATCTAACCGTGTAGTAAGGATGGTGGGAGTGGTCGCTTCTCATTGGATTTAGTTCAAAGAATATCACACGATCTCTTTCCCTAGACATGTCTATGCCGCAAAATTTTAATTCAAAGGGAACATGAGATGTTAAACCGTTGATTTTTGATGCAAAAAAACAGGAGCGAAATTCTTTGCAAACTCCACGATGATCATTTTCCTAGTATTTGAGATGTACATCACTTTAAGTGAGGGAAAAGGGAGTTGGTAATCAACTTCCATATCCAAGAAAATGAGGTGTATTGACTTCATAACAAAGAAAAAGGCTCCTCCACTGAAAGGTATCGATTACCCGACATTTTCGGGCCGACAATCGACAAAACTTTTATTTTTTCATCCCAAGGACGATCAGGTGACCATAAGATGCGTGACCCGCCTTAAAAAAAAACCCTTTCTTTGCATTAGACCCTCACTGATCATTATCCGTGGATTAAACACACCCAAACAAAACTGAAAAGCAGTATGCAAGAAAATAGAGATAGGGGTTATTTTTTTACAAGAATCAAGCTTCGAAACACGATTCTATGACCAGCGCAATTGATTCGTTGTCAAAATACAAACCAAAATTACCAATTTTAGTCAGGAATCCCATGTCAAATCTCTTTTGGTGTCAAATACCACAGTGCGCGACACAGTGAATCGAATCAATAGGAGGGGTTGGACAACATTTGGAAACTTCAAACGCTTATTACTCCGTTTATACAAAACTTTAAGGTTCTAAAAGTGGCTCCATTGGTTTCCTCATGAAATTTTCTCCAAGAAGCACGGTTAAAATTTAAATGCGGCAAAATATACATCAAAATTTACAGTTTTAATAAGAAATTTCATTTCCAACCTTTCTAATTGACTCGATCCACTGTATGACGCGGGGCGCGGCGTGCGGCCAGCGTGAAACGCGTATTAGCGCCTACAAGACTGCAGAAATACTTCACGCATTGCGCATACGCCGTGGTGTGATACTTCACGCATTGCGCATCCATAATAGCATGTACGCGCAATGCATGAAGTATCACTGCAGTCTTGTAGGCGCTGACACGCGCTGGTCGCACGCTGCGTACCGCTCTGTGTTAGGCTCGTTTGGACCGCGTTAAACAGAAAGGCACCAAGCCACATCAGCTATTGCCAAATTTAATTGGGCAATTTAATTTCTTACATGAAAACGGTTGTGCGGATTTTCGTGCAAATTTCAGTGAAAATTCTCTATGGTACGAAGCAAATTCCTTAAAATTTTCAAGGAGATCCGAACAAACGTTCTTTCGTAAAAAAATTAAATTGCCCAGTTAAAATTGGCAATAGCTGATGTGGCTTGGTTCCTTACTGTTAAACTCGGTCCATTTCATGTTAGTTTCATTGGTTTCCTCGAAAAATTGCCTCCTACAAGCATCCATTGGACCGCGTCAAACAGAAAGGAACCAAGCCACATCAGCTATTGCCAAATTTAATCGGCTAAGTAAATTTTGTACACGAAACAGTTGCGCAGATTTTCGTGGAAATTTCAGTGAATTTTCTCCATAGTACGAAGCAAATTCCTTAACATTTTCAAAGGGATCCGCACAAACGTTTTCTCGCAAAAAATTAGATTGCCCAGTTAAAATTGGCAATAGCTGATGTGGCTTGGTTCCTTTCTGTTAAACGCAGTCCCATTGAGGTTCAAAATATGACGAAATATAAAACATGATTTGCAGATTCAGTCAATAATGTTTTGTCCGAGCTCTCTAATTGACTCAATCCACTGTGCGTCGTTGGAAGAGAGTGAGAACGAGGCGTGAGTACTGAACACTCAACACGATTTCAATATTAATTTTTGTTCGGAGCAAATTAAAATTTTACGATTCCGACGACAGAGCGAGTAAGCTGCTCCTCTCTGCGGCAGCGACGACGCGAAACATAAAAATGTAATTCCCGGCGAAATATGCAAATACTCGGCGAAATTCTTCTATTTCAATCCCGTCTCTTTGTTGCCCCCGACCCGGTGCTCCTCGTCCGAGTTTAACTTCACCAGCTGAAAATAATTCATTGCGTTCCCGCTTCCTTTTCTTGCGAGCCGGCGAGGGAGGCAGCATGGAAAAAGGAGCTTTGTGGAATCTTGCATAGCGTTCAAGGTACTGCAAGAAAGTATCTAGGAAGTAAAGTTATTCTTTACGATGGAGAATGAGAGGGAGGAGCGGTGAAGCATCGTGAAAAAAGGATCTTGGAGTTTCCAAGTTACTACGAGACAGAAGTTAACCACAAAGTGAGGTCCCCGGAAAAACACCGGCAAGCTGATTGTCTGACCGAAATGCAGTCTTTACACTGAATAATGAGAGGGGTAATGGCATATACATAATCAAAGGGTACATACCCAAAACCCACCCCTCTATGCTCCAGCCTTGCGGGCTGATTATTGATATTGATAGCCGTGGACAAAGAGGACAGATGACAAATTGAGCGATTCAATTGGTTGAAAAAGTTGATTCTCATAAGGCAGAAAATGATGAACTAATTAAAGAATCTCTTGGGAGTTGCTGTCAGTTGGACTGCATTTTACAAAAAGGAACCAAGAGCATTGCAATGGTGCTAAGATTGTGCAACATCTTTTGTCTTAGAAGAAAAACACCAATCATGTACAAACATTTTCTATTCTACACGCTAAAATCTGTAAATTTATGACAAAAATTACGATATAAATTTCGTATTTTTGCATGAGTACAGTAATTTTCTTGCACAAGGTGAAGTTGCACAATCTTAGCAACATAGCGCGGCTCCTGCTTCCTTTTTGCAAAATGCAATCCACTTCGTCTATCACTTACCTACCTCTTTTGTCATTGCAAATATCCGTCTCTACCAACAGGATCCCTCCTATTTCTGTTTGTCTATCTCTTTGTCTATCGTTTTCAAAAATGAGTCCCCTGGAGTCCTTTTTCCGTACACACTGAAAAAAAATTCTCGGCGTTTTTACCAAGGTCCGTTGGTACCTCTACCATCTCACTTTTTTTACCAATTATTGGTAATTTAAACAAGACAGGCTGGTAAACTTCCCTAAAAACCGGTATTTTTACTGTTTTTTTTCCAGGTAAAAATACCACTTTTATTGGTAATCAATTCCCGGTAACTCTGCCGTTTTATCTCGGTAATTATACCATATTCGATAAAAAATATTGGCGGTTTTACCAAGGTCCAGTAAAATTACCGAAAAAGTTCAATAATTTTACCGAGATTTCTCGGTAAAATTACCAATTCTACAAATGGTAGTTTTACCAAGAAAAAATTGGGATCAAATAGAACCCTGAATTCTTGGTAATTTTACCCTTTTCTTGGTAAATACACCGAGATTTTTTTTCAGTGTGAGTCTCGACCTACTCTGCTTCCGGGTCCTTCATGTTCTACTAGAGAACCCACACTAACATTCCGAATTCTTGGTAAAGTTGAAAATTACCAAGAAAATTCCTGGTAATTTTACCCTTTTCTTGGTAAATACACCGAGATTTTTTTCTCAGTGCAGTGCGGCAACTCCGCCTAGCCGGAGCTAATCCTGGCGGATTTATTAACCGACGCCTCTGCGTTCCTTATGTTCCAGGTGAGTTGGCGTGTTCCCGTCTCAATTTGGAGAAAGAACGGGAGTGGAGTCGCGCCGGTTCTCGGAAGTTCGTCAGACGTTTTAACTTGGTCGCGGCGGCGCTGGCAGCTCGCACGGGGGCCCCCGAATGGAATTAGTCGGCCTTGAAGCTTCGCGAGATTTTAAATCTTTCGCCAGCCCGACTCTCAACGGCATTTAGATAACTCGATTTCCTCGTGAGTAACCGTGTTTTTGTCTCGCGGAGCCCCCGAACTCGGCGTCCTGAGGAGAAACGCCGTATGAGCATTCGAATCCTGCCAAATCTCCTCTCGGAGAGTACACTGGAGAAAAAGTTAGTACTAGAGTACCTTTATAGAGAGAGTATGGACATGTCGAAAATTTTGAGGTTAGGTGATGGAGCTCTTAGACCCAAACCTGAATGAACATTCAGGCGTAGCCAAATTTTCTTTTGATTAAAACACGGATTTCCAGATAAATTTATGAGATTATTTTTCTCCCCAATTTTTCAGATTTTAGGTTCGACAATTTCATCTAAAGAATTCTGAAAATATGGAAGACAAAATATTCATGACTTTCCTAAAAAAAAGAAAACATTTTATCGAACGAAATTTGGCAACCCTCGAATGTCAGACAGGTTCTTCCTTAGCACGCGAATTCAAATTATCCAGAGTGTTTTATGATCACAATTGATGGGAACTGTCGTTAGTAAAGCACGTATTTGACTTGGTTTTTGCATAAATTTACTAATTTTTGGGGAAGAATGCTTACTCATGAATTGTCTTCTCTATTTTCGTTTAATATTGGAGTTTAAAGATTGACAGTGACATTTTTCGTTTTCAAAGTTTACCTACCCTTTTGGGCCCTAAGAGCTACATAATTCGAGTTGTCCATACTCTCCCTATTTAGGTACTCTCGTGCTAGGGACAGACGCCGTATGAACATTCGAGAGTTGCCAAAGTTTTTTCGATAAAATGTTAATTTTTGAGGGAAGTTATGATTTTTTTTCCTTGAAATTTTCAAGAGCTTCAGGTGAAATTGCGAACAAAAAAAGCTGAAAAATTAAATGGAAAATATTCATAAGTTTACCAGGAAATTTGTGTTTTATCAAAGGATAAATCCTGCCAAATCTCCTCTCAGAAAGTACACTGGAAAAAAAGTTACGAGCTATATACTACCGTGCTGAGGACACACGCCGTATGAACTTACGAGAGTTGCTAAATTTTCTTCGAAGAAATGTTCATTTTTGAGGAAAGTTATGAACTTTTTTCCTTGAAATTTTCAAGTGCTTTTAAAGTATCAAAGTAACAATATCGATGGCCAAAGTGTGAAACCACGCATCTCCGTTGGCGACGTTGCCTCATTTGGTAGAGCAGTTTACTTGAGTTAGGTTCAAACCTAAGAATACAACTATATCAACTTCGGTGCGTTGCACAGTATTAAACGCAATTGAAGGCGTTTTATATTGGTCCGACTGTGACCTACGGAGCGAACAGTCTTGATGGGTTGACTTCGAGTGTTGTTTGCGCTGCATCGAATGCGAAATGATGAGTAATTTTCACATCGATGGCCACTTGCAAAACCACGTATCTTTGTTTGCAACGCTGCAGACTTCCTATCATAATTTATTTTACCACTAAGAAGCTAATCAGCTTAAGGACTAGAAAACTCCCTCCATTTCTGCAGTAGAATATTCTACATTAATTTCAAGTCATATACTGCCGCACTAAGGAAGAACGCCGTATGAACATTCGAGAGTTGCCACATTTTCTTCAATAAATTGTTAATTTTTGAGGAAAGTTATGAACTTTTTTCCTTGAAATTTTCAAAAGCTTCAGGTGAAATAGAGAACAAAAACATCTGAAAAATTAGATTGAAAATATTCATCAGTTTACCAGGAAATTCGGCAACGCCGGGTGGATCATACGGCGTTCTTCCCTAGCACGGCAGTACAGACGTAGCGTCCGTTCCGGGCTCAGAAGCCGAAAATTCCGGGTGATGGAGCCGTAGCTTCGATTGCTCCAGGTGCCGTGCCCGAAACTTTCGGCCTCTGCGATCGGAACGCGGACGGTATGTCTATAAATCGTTCGTAAGTACGGCTTCCACGGCGGGAGTTTTTTTTCAGTGAATGTATTTTTGAAGAAAGTCGTGATCATTTTACTGGGAATTTTTCTATCACTCAACATCAAATTACGAACCAAATTCTCGGAAAAAGTAAAAAAAAAATACTAACAAATTTTACTAAAAATTCGTTATTTATCAACGGAAAACTGGCAACGTCTGAGGTCTCATACGACGTCTTTCCATAGCATGGCAGCCGTGCCGGCGACGCGAAACCTATTTCGTGTCGACAAATCTGTTTTCGAGAAAACAAGTTTCTGCTGAAGAATTAGCTTGTCATGTGACTTTAGAACGACTCTTGATAAGGAACATCTCCTAATAAAATTAAATAAATAGAAAACGAATAGCGTCATTGTCTCATGAATCGGAGTTTTGAGTTTTTGAATTTAAATGAAAAATGTTTCTTCTCTTATAATAATGACATTATTGTAAAGATAAAGTGAAATGGCATGACTGAATACTTTGTTACCTTTGACTTCGACTAACCACAAAGATATCGGTGTTTTATATTTTATTTTTGGTGTTTGAAGAGGACTAATTGGGACTTCTTTTAGTATAATTATTCGTTCAATTTCAGTAGAGTCCCGTGTACGTTTTCTTTCTTACTTTTGATTCGATCGATGAATAGGGACCTAATCAATTAAGAGGAAATTTTACTTAACTTTCTGGAAGCGCGAAAGGAAAAATCTGGAATTTTCGCGCAAGCTTGAACTTGAAAGCTCAAAAATTGAGGCGAAACATGAGTCTGAGAGAAGCTCCCCAGTTATAATGCAATTTTACGCTATTCATGGACACGAAAAAAGATGAACTAATATCGTCACCTTCCGGCCAAAGTATCACGAGCGCCATGCGACGTTCCAAAATTTTTACAGCCATTTCATGTTTTACAAAGGAATTATCGGTTGAATTCGTTTAAAAATTTTACCAAGTTTTATCAGCACACAAGAAAAATTCCGTAAAAGTTTTGGACGGCTTCGTCGAACGATTTCTCTGTGGAAAAATAAAACGGCGGCGGAAATTTTGAAACGTCGCATGGCGCTTGTAATTCTTTGGCTTGACCGCAAGGTGACGATGTTTAGTTTGTAGAACAAAAAAGCGAGTTTTTTTGTCAACATCTTAAATTCAACTCGACGAGAAAACGCTCGATTGAAAATTCAGCTCCTGTGGACTTACATTGTCCCATGGACGATCACAGATATCACATTCTATAATGATTTTAAATATCTTCTGAATCAATTACGAGGACAACAACAATGAATTAACTAAATAAATGTACAACAACGATAAAAGGTTTCTCTAACCCCCCCCCCTTTTTTTTCCCCCTCCAGTGTCAGACAATGAAAGACCGACGCACTTTTTCACTCAAGAAAGGAGATATCTATGCGGTATTTTAAGTGCATCCAGACACTAATCTCTCTTTGCATTTTCAAGTGTCCCCTTTGTTTTTCTCATCTTTTAGTTACTCAGGGCTACTTTTATTTATTTTTCCCAAGTTGAAAGGAATTTGCTTTGAGACTCTTCTCCACCATCGAGATACGGGTTGCGGGCTCTCGAAATGAGACAGGTTCGTAATGGGACAGAAAGTGTTTTAAAGATAATTTTCATGTACTGCTGGCGTGTGGCCAGGACGTAATGTCTGTCCGTGATCCCTCTGCATTGATGCCAAGGAAGATGTTTCATAGCGCCAGTACTGCAGTGCTAAGGAAAAACGCCGTATGAGCCATCTACCAAATTCCCTTTGAAAAACAACGAATTTTCAAGAAAATTTGTGAATATTACTCTTCCGATTTTTCGGAGGATTTCGTTCGAAATTTGGCTTAAAAAGTCTGAAAACTTTAAAGAAAAATACGCATAACTTTCTTCAAAAATAATATTTTCTGAGAGGAAATTTGGCAACACTTGCACAATATAAAATTCGCAACATTGCAACTCTAAAAGCAGCTTTAAACTCACAACCGAATGTTTATCAGTTTTTTTTGTTTTTTTGTTTTTTTTTTCATCTTAAGATTTCATTTTAGCCCCTTGTCGATGAGATTTCAAATTCCTGAGAAAATGGTTAAGGCCTTTTTCCTGGATTACCTATGTTTTTGTAACATCTTTTATCGGATTTAAAAGCATTCATGGTGTTTTCGGAGGGCTTGCGATTCAGATATATTGATTCCCAGAAGCGAGTAGTCTGTGGTTATTGGTTTGTGCTTAACCTCTCTCCCCAGGGCTTTTCGTGCTTTTAGCGCACATTCGATATTAATGGGGCTTTCCATTCGTGATGAGCTAGTTATCGCTTGGATGAATGGAGAATTTGCAGATGTCTGAAATTTTTTAAATTTCTTGTTTAGAGTAAAACTAATCATAGGACTGGGGAATATGGAAAATTGTATTAAATAGATTTAAAAGTGACAAAATGCACCGCCTACTGATGTCATCTGGCGGCATTTCCCATTTAAACACACGTATTATAGCAGATTGGATAATTTTGTCATAACTTCTCCAATAATTGTTTACTTTATGAACGAAGGGTATCCTCGTGTTCAGTTTACTCAGTAGTTTCCATTTAAACAGGAAATTCGATAAATTTCAGACACCTAAAAATTCTCTAATGGAAGAGTATTGAAAATTTGACAAACAACAAAGGACTTCATCAACACAATTTTCCGCTAAAACAGCATTTTTACAAACGTTTGTATTGGCTTCACTGATCCCTTCGATTCAAAAGCCCAGCATGAGCATTGCGCTTTTCTGTAGCAAAACAGCGCGGAGGGTGGGGGAGGAAGAACGCAATCTGCGAGGCACGCCCGATCGGTAGGCAGCACGCCACACGCCCGCCGGCACCTCATAAAGTTATTAGTTCGGCAAAATCATGAGTTGCCACTCGTCGCTCCTTCGGTGGCACCGAACAGATAGTGAGCTCAAGACCCCGGATGAAGAACCCGCTATGCCTTCCTAAGGAAAAACGACTTATGACCGTTCAAATGTTGCCGAATTTCCTATTATGAAAATACATTTTTAAGGAAAGCCACGAATTTTCTTCTTTGACATTTTCTGATGCTCAAGATACAATTGCGAATAAAAGTCAAATTTTTGCCTCTCTTTTCCTTCTCCTTCGTCGTCGTTGTCTTCCTCTCCATTATTCTTCCTCTTTTTCATGCTTCCTCTTCTTCATCATCCGTCTTCTTCTTCTTCATTATTCCTCTTCTTCTTCATTCTTCCTCTTCTTCTTCTTCTTCTTCATTCTTCCTCATTCTTCTTCTTCCTCTTCATTCTTCCTCTTCCCTATCTTCATTCTCCCTCTCCTTCTTCTTCATTCTTCCTCCTCTTCCTCTACCTCTTCTTCTCCTTCTTCTTTATTCTTCCTCTTCCGCTTCTTCCTCCTCTACATTCTTCCTCTTCTTTTTCTTCATCCTCTCCTTCATCATCTTTTTTCATTCTTCTTCTTCATTCTTCTTCTTAATTCTTCTTCTTCATTCTTCTTCTTCCTCTTCATTCTTCCTCTTCCCTATCTTCATTCTCCCTCTCCTTCTTCTTCATTCTTCCTCCTCTTCCTCTGCCTCTTCTTCTCCTTCTTCTTTATTCTTCCTCTTCTGCTCCTTCCTCCTCTACATTCTTCCTCTTCTTTTTCTTCATCCTCTCCTTCATCATCTTTTTTTCATTCTTCTTCTTCATTCTTCTTCTTCATTCTTCTTCTTCATTCTTCTTCCTCTTCATCTTCTCCTTCATCTTCTTCTTCCTCATTCTTTTTTTCATTCTTCTTCTTCATTATTCTTTCATCAACCAGGGCATGCGCCCTGGTCATTAAAGTATCAGGCACGGCTTAAAAGAATAAAATTGATACAATTTCTTTAAATTGGAAATATTGTACAAAATTGAAGAAAATATATACCCAACCCAATCACCTACATACAATCGATTAAGATAAAAATGAAATTGACAACAAATAATAATAATGAATGGTTATTCAAAAAGAGAGTCGTCAAAAATTAAGGTCTAATTACATTCATTCAGCCTCCGGAAATTTTGAAAATTCGACTCCCTCCCCAATTTATTATTTATTATTATAAATTATCGTAAGAAAATTTGGCAACGCTCGAATGCTCATACGCCGTTTTTTTTCCTGAGGACAAGAGCCAGGGCTCTCGGAGGAAATAAAACTCGCTGCGATTTGTTCTCGCGCTGTCGAAGCTGTTTTTCTTTCCCGCCCGCTTTTCAAGGAGCCCCCGCCCCCCACTCCCCTTCTGCGGCGCGGCCGGGGAAAAAAGGAACAATGCTGGGAGTGATAACAAAAGGCGCGGGTTTATCGCACGCGTATCAACAAACAGTGATTTCGCTGCGTCGGATCCTCCGAAGGCGAGACTGTGCTCCTCCTCGGGTCGAGAGTGTGATTAAAACACTCCGCGGCGGCACAGTTGGCCCGAAATAACACGAGAATAGACCTCGGTTCCTGTGACCTGAAGCGGTGAGTCTCGACCTACTCTGCCTCCGAGTCCTTCATGTTCTACTAAAGAACCTATACTGCTATTCTGAGGAAACACGCCGTATGTGCCTTTCAGACATTATGCCTATAATTTCTCATGATGAAGTGTGGGTTTTCCTCAAAAGTTGTGAATATTTTCCTTTGTAATTTTCGAATAATTTAGAGCACGATCGTGCATGAAATTCTCTGAACATTTTCATGAAAAATATTCACCGATTTCCTTGAGGAGTCATATTTCATCAAAGGAAATGTGCCAACGTCTGAAGGCCCATGGGCGTATTTCCTTAGCACATCAGTACTCTCACCAATAATTGGGCGCTCCAGGTTCTACCCGTACATTGCCGACACACGAGGCCGTTACAGTGCTGCCATTTTATTTTATCAAAAGATTCCGAAATAATTTCGATTTGCCAAAGTTCTGAGAAAAATTCCGAAGTACGCCCGGATTTAGTTCCGAAGATCGTCAAATTTGATCAAAAAGTCCCTAAATTTGATCAAAAAGTCGCTAAATTTGATCAAATAAATGGTCAAACTGACGAAAAACCGAAACTTTCCAAGAAATTCCGAAAAAAGCTAAAAATTCCGGAGATTCAGAAAATCCGGGAAAAGTTCCGATTATTTGAAAAGTTCCAGATTTCGGAATTCATTCCGGGGAATGGCAGCACTGCATTAATGCCTGATAATGTAAAATACGATAATTTCCGCTCCCTAGACGGCAAGGCCAAGATTAATTCTCGAAAATGAAATGAAGTTGAACAAACGGGGGGCCCCGACAAGTCAAACACAGCCGTTTTTCCCTTTTGACCGCGGTCCGCGCCGGAATCTCAAGAGTTCCCATTCCTCTCGGCAGGGCTTTCAGAACAGGTCAACAATGGACGTGGAGAGAAGTCGTTGCTCCCCTGATGTAAAGGCGTAACTCGTTTTTAACGTAAGCCCTGTTTCACATATAAATTCATGCTTTCTGGGGCTCATGTTGGAATGGAGATACGCCCTTACGTTAGAGGTGTGAGGAAGTGAACCCTTGCTCCACATTCTCACTCCCCGCTCGTGAGCGTGGAGGGGATTGCGACGCAGCGCACACTGGACCGAGTTGAAGCGAGCACTCGGACAAAATCTGGAATCTTTAAAAGCTTATATTCTCAAAAATATTAAATAAAAACGTTTTAAGAGTGGTTCTGTTGGTTTTTCCGTGAAATTTCCTTTCAGAAACACTCCTTGAAATTGAATTTGCGACGATTTAAATTTCAAAATTTGAAATTACAGCCAAAAACTTCGTATCCGACCTCTTCTTTCGGGTCGTTCCACTGTGCGGCGGTCGGAGGGACATTTTTTGCAGCGGTTGATTCTGTCACGCGTTTTTGCGTTTGACTTTTGAGCTCCCTACGCGTTTAGAGGACTTAACGCGGAAGGCAGGGGTGGCGGAGTTAATTTTTTGCATGCTGTGGAGGTCATTCGAACGCATTAATGCTGAAAGGAACTGTGTGATGAATCGATGAAATCGTAAGGCATTGGTTGTATCAGCCTAACTAAGTCAGCTGTTGTACTATGCGGAACTGGCAACTCAAAGCGCCTTCAATTTTAAGACACGAAATACGCACATCCTTAGGGCACGAATAGTTGTATCAAATGTACCAAGGCGTTGTTATCGACGTTGCACATACCCATTCGCACCTCATTCGTCACCCAAGATACTGCCTGGATTATGCTGTCTCTAATGCTGCCGTGATAAGGAAAAACGCCGTATGAAAATTCGAATGTTGCCAAATTTACCCTAAAAAACATTTATTCTGGAGGAAAGTTCTGCATATTTCTCCTTGAAAATTTCAGATATTTTAGATTGAATCGCGAACAAAATATCTGAAAAATTGGTAGAAAAATATTTACAACTTCCTCGATAAATTTGCCTTTTATCAAAGGAAATTTGGCAACGCCTAAAGGCTCGCACGGCGTTTTTCCTTAGCACGGCAAGAATGACTACTCGTCTTGAGGTGATTCGATGGACACCATATCGACGGTGTAAGTCGTATCATATTCGGCTAAGTAAAAATACACACTAACATTTTTGTAAATGTCTTAATAGACTGAAAAATATCTAATTTTTGTGCTAAGTCATTGTCATTTATTGTTTGCAAATTTTTCTATTATAATGTGAACGGCGAGAAAAATTATTCAAAAGAGACGTAAAACTTCAAAAAATACAAAGCAATAATCTCCTAGCGTGTGTTTTTACGAATTATATTAATACCTAAAAGTCAAAAAGTTACATCAAAGTATTTAAAAACATTAAGAACCGCGCGAACAAAGCCTCTACTTCTCAAATAGTTGTTTCCCCTCGAGTGCCGAGCTGCATCTCTCGCACACGCTGAAACGCATGAATATTCAAAGAAAAAAACTTCACGCGCCCTATTTTAAAATGTTAATAATGGCAATAGTTGGCGAAATTCATTAAAACCGTCTGTTATGCGAATAATAATTACTCGCGGAGCCTTGGCGCGAGTCGAAAGGGAGATAGTCATCGGCCCGGAGTATTAAAGACAAGACGAACTTCTCTGTCAATTCCAGGAGTTTTTATTCATCAAAAAGTTGAGTATTCCCTCTTCTCGAACTTTTAATATTTTCAAACTTTGATTTCGAACCGGTCAAATAACACGGGCCTCTCAGTCGGCGCCGGTCGTTGGTTGTGAACTCGGGGAGATCTGCCAGGAATTGACAGGTTTGTCCGCGACTGCTTGTCGCGACTCGTGGGACTGGTGAGAATGGGAACGCGGTCCTTGGTTCGAGTTTCTGAGAATAATTTTCGACAGATTAATTAAATGGAGGGTTGCGAACTTTGACCTTTATTTGCTTGACGTTTGCGGTGCTCTGAGATGTCGTTGCCAGGTTGCGTCTCACAGTGAATTGAGTCGATGGACGTGGTTGGCCCCTTCATCCTTCCGTGATTCACTATGCGTTGCGGCACGGTTAGTTTAGTTGCCCGGCTGCCCCTAACCCTTCGTGTGTTACCGGGACTGAAATGGAGGTTTTATTTTAAAGGAGGTTAAGATGATATGATCTTGACCAGTGTTCGAAACTCACCTTTGAGTTTTAGGAGCCATCTGGCGCATCAAGCCCGATTTTTAGGCGCCATTGAAGATTTTTTAGGGGCCAAATTGACTTTTTGCCTATATGCTACCGCGCATTTAGTGAAACGTTAGACGCAAGATGTTTTCGTAACAGAACTAGTAAGTAGCTGTAACTTGGGGAAGACAAAAGCGCTAAATATGAAATCGCGAGGAATGGATAAAGTAAGCTTTCACTTGGAGTGCTGAAAATTCTGAGTTTTTCAATTCAAATAGATTTGTTTTTCTTCCTTTATGCGACTTCCTGTGAAAATCCAGATTTTTAGGGGGCAATTTTTAGGGGCCACTTTGGCACAGAGCCTTCATTTTTTAGGCGCCATAGCCGAATTTTTAGGCGCATTTGGCGCGGTGGCGCCTTAGAGTTTCGAAAACTGATGTTGACATGAAGCGCCTCGCAGTGGATCGAGTCAATCAGAGAGGTCGGACATTATTTTTGTTACTAAAACTGCAAATTTTGATGTTAATTTCGTCACATTTTAATTTTTAGGGGATGGTTTCTGAAGAAAATTTCACGAAAAAACCAACGGAATCACTTTAAGATACTCAAAGTTGTGTATACACGGAGTTATAAGCGTTTAAAGTTTAAAGTTTTCAAATTTTGTCCGACTTCTTCCATTTGACTCGATCCACTATGCGCCGCCCCTCTGGCACGAGGGTGCATCTTAATTTCCACGTGAGCCCTGATTTATATATAAATCCACGCTTTCTAGGGCTCATGCGAAAATCGAGTTTTGCCTTTACTTTAGATAAGCGAGAATTGAAGTGACTAACGGACCGAGAAGATCTTACCTATCTTCACCGCACCTTCAATCAAAACGAAATCCGCTTAAATTAAGAGGCTCGGTTCTTGCTTTAAGCTAGATTCTGATTGAATCAAGAGTACTTTTTCCTGTCGATGTTTTGAAGAGCCTGGACTCTAGATCCAATGTGTTTTTTTTTCAGTGTTGTGCAAAAATGATTTTGTGTGGCAACGATAATCTGAAAAATTACCACAAAAATATACTTTGTGCGGAAGCGACAATCCACCGAGGAATCAAAAGAAGTGATTTAAATGGAAGCTGGCTATACCTTCATCAGACTTCGCATTATTTTCTCTGATATGTTTTCTTTTGTGAACGGAAAATTAACAACATTGAAACTTGAAATTTTGCAATTATAACGATTTCTTCCAAGCAGCAATTTTTTCTTGTCAGAGATTTTGAGAGTCCGCAATTTTTTTGCACATTTTTGTAGTTCTACCGGTTATTAGATTGATTTGCGAGATGTAGATTGAAGCACCAAAGTTCACTCCTCACTGGAAAAAAACACAGTGTATCTAGAGTCGAGACTCTTGAAAACATTGACAAGAAAAAATACTCTTGATTCAATATGATTTTTGCTTGAATCAGAACGAAATCCGCTTGAATTAAGAGGCTTGGTTCTTGATTTAAGCTAGATTCTGGTTGAATCAAGAGTGCTTTTTCTTGTCGATGTTTTTAAGAGTCTGGACTCTAGATCCAATGTGTTTTTTTTCCAATGTTCTGCATGAAAACGCGTTTTAATTAAGGAACTTGATGTACATATATATTTCGGGGATCAATTATATTTCACACTCAAAAACATTTCTTCCAGCTCAAGCCGTTGCTTCTTATGTCTACTTCCAAGGATAGCGTGGTTCTTTCATTCATTCTTTCGAAATCCTCACTCATTTTTCTTACACATAAATAATTTGTTAAAACTTTAATTTCTTGGTTGCATTGCACTCCGAAAGGAATGAAAAAACCGGCAAGGCTCTTCCAAAAGTCGGTTCTCCGTCTTGAAGATATTGGCGACAGCTTCAAGAGAGTTTCAATGATAGATGATCCCTGTTTTGGCCGGCGGTCAAATGAGAATTGGGACAGCTTGGCGGACGAAGGGTATAATTGCCAACAAGTGTGAGCTGTAGACATTTAAAACCACATTTGCACTTGGCAGTTTCCTCGTCTGAAGTTATGATAATTGTTGTGTTAACGGCCTCTTTGAAATATCGCTAAAGGCTGGTAAACCTTTCATTTTTCCTAGGCCACATTTTCGGATGCTTTAAGATTTATAATTTTACAAGTTTATATTTTGATCTAATTGTTCGACATAACGTGAGCTGAAATAAATAGTCACAAAAAACCTATAAATGAGGATTTACAGATGTTTGGAATTTGATGCATTTTATTTATAAACGGGAACCACCCAATACGTTGAACACGGAAAAATCCTACGTTTGTAAGTTTGGTGAAAATCGAAGTTTAACTAAATAATCTAGTATGCTGAATTACGCGTGCCTAATGGTAGAAGCCAGCGTATGGTTTCATAAGTTCCTAATTACCCACATTGGAAAAAATTAAAAAAAAAAGACCGTGAACTCAGCTCTGAAGCAATTTCATTAGAGATACACTGTTTTTCATGTGAATGAAAAACAGTGTCACGAATGAAGGTATTACAAGTGGCATATTTCTTATGATCATGCAGAACACGCGAAACAACATTTTAATAAAAAAATGAAATCAGTAATTCTGTCACGCACGGAGAAAAAAAAATCGTGCGTGGGACCCGAAGTTGAGGTCAATGGATCTCTGAAGTTTTCGGATCACGTATCTAAAAACTTAATGTCCACCTGCCGGAGTTCGGGTCAGACATCTGAAGTACTTCGATATATACCAAAGAGTTCGGGTCACACATCTGAAGTACTCCGGTACATACCAAAGTGCCTCGATGTCTGACCCGAACTTCGGCAGCTCGACTTCAAGTTTTCGGATGCGTGATCAGAAAACTTCAGAGATTCATATGACCTCAACTTCGGGTCCCATGCACGAAGTTTTTTTCTCCGTGCGGCCATTGATATAACGGAGTATACGGCAACAATGCACTTGACATGTCTGCACCAAGAGAATGGAATAGTCGAAGACAGTCAATCCTCCGACTCGAAGCGCGCACTTCCCGATTTTCAGACGCGTAAAATGATAGCATTGTGTCTTTACCGTGAGTTCCGAGGGGCGCAAAGATGTATCACCGATAGAATACGCGGAAAAACGTGGAGCGACGCACAGTGAAACCAGTCATCGAAAGAGATAGAACATGAAATTTTTTACTACACTAAAAAAAAGATTGGTAGAATTTACGATTCCTTCACGGCGTATTTCACACAGCGTTAATTCAGAGTCAATTCTGCCAGAGAAAAGGTTAACGTTACTATATACCGGTATAGGTAACCATTCCTCTGGCAAAATCGACTTGAAGATCGGTAGAATTTACGATTCCTTCCGCTATGTGTGAAATACAGCGTGAAGGAATGGTAAAATCTACCAATCTTTTTCTTCAATATTGATCTATTCTTTGTGCTGCTGCCGATAAAATCCAGTGAAATTTTCGGACAGCTGCGTTGAACGATTGCTCTTTAAAAAAATAAAATGGCTACGTACATTTTTAATCGTCACGTGGCGTTTGTGATACTTTGGCCGGAAGGTGACAAAATGCACTTTCAGAGAAACTTTGAAAAAAAAACAAAGAAGGAACCCTGGAGGTTTCCGAACCATACCCGACCTTTTCTTTGACTTGCTTCACTGTGCGACACCGCGCTCCGATGAGTGGGGGTGCGGATGCTTTTAAATTATCGACAAACGCACAAAAGCCATTAGATGTTATCAGCCTCATTCGTTGTCACCTCTTCATTAGCTCAGAGTTGTTTACTTTCTCACATCTGCCGCTTCGAGTGCTCGCCCAGACATCCAAGTCTCTTTGACGCCTTTGTTCAAATGCTCGCTACGCCTTTCCGTCGCACAGCGGAGATGACTTCTCTTATTTTTCTTCTCCAAGGAAAACTTTTCCCAAAATGTTGTGGATATTATTTGTAGTGGCGAGGCGTGATAATCGATATCGATACTATATCATTTGAAACTATGGTGAAGTATCAAAGGCGAGGTGTGAATGATCAATTTTCGATATATTTCCCCATTTGAAGCTGTGGCGAAGAATCAATCATCAAGGTGTTCGTTGCGAACACCCTGTTTATCGATCCTTTTCCATAGGTTTAAACGGCAAATCAATTGATATATCGCGAAGCATGCCACACCACTGTGAAGTATCGATTCTTATGCTGCCTCGCCGAGGAAAAACGCCTTATGAACCTTCAACCTTCAAGCGTTGCCAAATTTTCTTGGATAAAACACGAATTTCCTGATGAACTTATGAATATTTTCCTCCGATGTTTTCACATAATTTTGTTCGCAATTTCACCTATGGTTCCTGAAAATCCCAAGGAAAAATATTCATAACTTTCCTCAAAAATAAACATTTTATCGAAGTAAATTTGGCAACTCTCGAATGTTCATACGGCGTTCTTCCTTAGTACGGCAGTATATGGCTTGAAATTAATGTAGAATAGTCTACTGCAGAAATCGAGGAAGTTTTCCAGTCCTTAAGTCAATTAGTTTCTCAGTGGTAAAATAAAGTATGCCAGGGAGTCTGCAGCGTTACAAACAAAGAAACGTGGTTTTGCACTTCGGCAATCGATGTGAAAATTACTCATCATTTCACATTCGATGCAGCGCAAACACAATTGAAGTCAACACATTAAGACTATTCGCTCCGTAGGTCACAGTCGGACCAATATAATATTATGATATAGCGGGGATAGCGGGTATGATTAGACACGTACGCGACGACATCAGTAAGAAGAGTGTAGTTTATTCTGGTTTACATCCAATAGGTGAGAGACTCGATACATTGTTATGATTTTAGAGATGCGCGAATTCGAAGCGACGCTTCGAATCCCACTCATTGTTGATGTTTCACAATACACCACCTCAATTTTTGAAACGATTATTCGTGTAAACAATTGGTAGGAAAAACTGTCTGTTTTGGAGAGGTGAAATTTTTGTGTCATGAATTTTCTGACTCGTTGCATCATGCCCTTACGAGGCGCGTATCTCTCTACTTCCTTGTTATTGCCCTTACGAGGCGTCTAAAATTTCCTAGGTCTCTCGCACATTTGACTTAAGACTATTTACAAATATCGTTGGTTATGACTTTCTTCTGAAAAGAATAAACAGGTTAGACATGCATCATGAAAGGATTTTGTAACACACGGAAAAGAAATTGTTTTTCTTTTTTCTCTTGAGTCACATTGAAATTCTTTGAATGAGGAAAAAAGAAAAAATTAGCCTTGAGACGCATGACTACTTTTCTTCGGAATCTGTTTTTTGAAAATTGGACGTTATGAAGAAAAGAAAAAAAGTTGTTTAAAATCTGAAACTTTCTTTCACTCACTTTTTTTTTGATTATTTGATTATTATGATTATGATTATAAGGTCATTAAGAACAAATTATAGATGCTTTAATGGTTTTAGCAAGTATGAGACCCACCACCTGGATATCATAATGTCAAATAAGTTAATGTAACATCATATCAGTGTGTTTCTTATGGCTAGGCTTGGGCAAGGCTTTTGTAAGCACATCGGCTATCATATCCGTGGTAGAAACATGTTTTAAAATGAATTTTCCTTCTAGTACTTTTTCCCTAATAAAATGGTATTTCACCTCTATATGTTTTGTTTTTGGGTGAAATATCGGATTTTCCGCCAAGGTTTTTGCGGATTGACTGTCTGTGAAAACAGTCGTCTCTAATTTACTATTTAGTATGATTTCACATTTTAGGTTTTGGAAAAGTTCATTGTAAAAATTCTGTAGAAAACATGCCATTTTTGCTGCGGAATTTAGTGCCAAATATTCACTTTCACAACTCGATTGGCAAACGGTAGCCATTTTTTTACTCTCCCATGATATGGGTCCTCCAGCCATAAAAAACACGTATCCACCGTATGATTTTCTATCAATTACGTCGTTTGCATAGTCAGCGTCGGAGTATGCTAGTAGCTTAGGTATCCCTGGCTTGAACTTATAAATGATGCATTTATCTATGGTATATTTTAAATATCGAAGTACTCGTTTTGCTGATTTCCAATGGTTTTGAGTGGGTTTTTTGTTATACTGACTGAGGTAGCTTACTGCGTAAGCAATATCAGGCCGAGTACAAACAACAAGATACATTAATCCCCCAATTAGGTTTTGATATGGAACGTCCTTAGCTACTTGCAACTCTTCGGTTGGTATAACTTTTGATGGACGAACTTCTAATGGTGTGCCTATAGGGTTGCAGTCCTTCATATTGTATTTTTTTAAAAGATCTAAGATATAAGGTTTCTGATTAAGACTTAAAGTGCCTTTTGCGCTATCATGCTTTATCTGTATGCCCAGAAACTGTTGCACAGGGCCTAAGTCAACCAAATCAAATTTGCCTTTCAAATCTCTTTTTAGCTGTTCTAGTTGTTCATTTTTGTTCCAGAGGACTAAAAAATCATCAACAAATAACGCTATGATTAAAATCGAATTGTTTGATATCTTAAAGTAAACACAAGCTTGTAGTACTGATCTCTTAAATCCTAGGGTTAATAATATTTGGTTAATTAAATTGTACCATTCTCTTGACGCTTGACGCAGTCCATAAAGAGATTTCTGTAGCAAACAAACTTTGCTTTCGTTACCTTTACTTACAGTGCCTTGCGGCTGCTCCATGTAAATTCGCTCAGATAATTTTGCGTTTAAAAAAGCACAGGTTGCATCATAATGATGTATATTTAGTTTTAAAGTCACTGCTAACGCCAAGAGGAATCGGATTACACAGTTTCCTACTACTGGTGAAAAGGTTTCATGATAATCAATACCCAATTTTTGAGAGAAACCTTTGGCACATAGTCTACTCTTATATCTCACGGTCTTGCCATTTTCGTCTTTTTTCTTTTTATACACCCATTTACATGTAATGATATTTTGATTTTTTGGTCGTTCTACTAAGATCCAAGTTTTGTTTTTAATTAAGGATTCATACTCTCTTACCATGGCTGCTGTCCACTGTTCTGCCTCACCTGATTTCAGTGCCTGAGAGTAGGTCAATGGTTCGGTGTCATCTTGTCCCTGCGTGAGCATCGAACACTGGTAAAATTCTGGAGCTTGCCTGGGTCGATCTGGATACCTACGGTCTGAGTCATCATCTTCATCTGTGAATTCAATGGTTTCTTCGGCGTGAAGGTCACTATCACCGGGTAGCCAGTTGGGGTCTTGGATCATTGTGTTTTCTGCGTCACTCATACTCGAATCGAAAAGATATGCTAGGTCAGGGTCTAGTTCATCATCCTCTTCTTCTGCCGTCGCTCCGGTGTCTTCTTCTGCATGTTCAGCATTCTGTGTGAGGTTTTCACCTTGAGCTTCAACTTGATATTTCTGAGTGTTGTTTTGGTTGATTTGTGGAACGTTTTCTTCGATGTTGCCAATAATGGCAAAATTATCTTCACGTTTATTTCTTTTATTTTCGAGTTCGTCTTCTTTGAATTTGACGTCCCGAGAGATTGTTATTTTGCGTTTCACTGGATCCCATAAGCGATACCCAACAGGTGCAAGGCCAACTAAGACCTTTTTTTCGCATCTGTCATCAAGTTTCTTAAGATATCCAAGTTCTTTTGCGAAAACTGAACATCCAAAAACTTTCAGGGCATGTAAATCAGGTTTGCGCTTATGCCAGTTCTCGTACGGGGTGAACTCTTTTTCTGCATACTGAGTACGGTTCAACAACGCTGCTGAAAATCTTAAGGCTTCGCCCCAGAGTTCTTTGTTAACTCCAGATGTTATAAGTAAGGCTCTTGTTTTATCAAGTAGACTTCGATTTAGCCTTTCCGCTTTCGAGTTTAATTGGGGTGTGTGACTAGGCGTGTAGTCTAAAATGATGCCTTTGTCTTTACACCAATCTTTTAGTTCGTTTGATGAGTATTCGCCTCCATTGTCACACCTAAACTTATGAACTTTAGTACCCCATTTTGCTTCTGCTTTCGCGATATATTCACGCATCACTGAGAAAACTTCGCTTTTGGCGCTAAGTAGATAAACTTCCACATAGCCGGTGTAGTCGCAACGGAAAGAAACGTAATAAGCCTTCTGGTCGTATGTTTTTGGTGTGACTGGACCTCCTACGTCACTAACTATGATTTCTAGAGGTCTCGTTGCGTTATCTCTGCCTTCACCAAACGGTTTTCGCGTCATTTTTGCTTTATAGCACACGTCACAATCCTTTATCAGTTTTTCGAGTTCTTGCTTATTGAACTGCAGACTGGTGTCATCGTACAATTTTGACAGCTTGAGCATATTTGTTACACCAAGATGCCCTAGTCTCAAATGCCAAATCATTGCATTTTCACTTTTTTGAGCTATAAAGGCTTGACCCTTGTCTTGAATGTTCAGGTTCACTAAAAAGAGTCCATTTTCTTCCTTTTGGCCTTCAAGGATGACACTTCCGTTTTTCATGATTTGCACGCTTTCATTTGTGAAAATAACTTGTCCGCCACTTTCCACGATTGCACTAACTGATATTAGATTTCTTGCGACGTGTGGGGTGTACAATACGTTCTTGAGTACGCATTGATCGGCTTCGATGTCGCCCTTTTTCCGGATTTGCAGCGCGGCACCCTTTTTTGCAACGCTGATTTCTGTGTCTATTTGTTGCACGTTTGTCAAGGCAAGTTCGTTGTAGGTCATGTGTGAACTCGATCCGCTGTCAATGACCCAAGTCATGGAATTTTCATCACCCTTTTTTAGAGCTAAAAATGAGACCTTTTTGTCGTCTTTTTCTTCATTTTTATTATTTGGATCCCATTTTCCGCCCGGACGAAAGTTGCATTCACGGGCCTCGTGAGATTTTTTCTTACAAATTTCACAAAATTTATTCTGTTTTTTAGGGTTTCTGCTTGATGAACTTTCATTCCTGTCGTTGTCTTTCTTGTTTTGATAGCAAAAGCGGGCTTTATGGCCTTTCCGGTTGCAATTTCTGCAGACTGTGTCTTTTGAAGACATAAAGGCCACTGGTTCTTCATTTGTGTTTTTAAGCCATCTTTGCTCTTCACTCACCAAGTTTGCAATGAGGTCACTAAGTTTTTTACTGCCATTAAGCCTCCATGCAGTGACGAACGGGTTGAATTTTTCTGGTAGTGAGCATATAATTTTGTTCATTAGTAGGTCATCTGTTAAGGTCGGCTCCACGGCTTTCAGACTGGCAAACAGGTTTGAGATTTTGCTTAGAAATGTGGCAACATTTTCTCCACGAGTGATTTTGTAGTTCAGGAAATCTTGCATAAGTATGCACTTACGCTCATCGTTTTTGTTTTCGAACATTTCCTTGTATTTGTCGTACATTTCTTTTGAATTACTGCACTCAAGGAGATGGGCGAGTAGGCTTCTGTCGACGGTCGACATGATGATTCGTTGCGCTTTGCCATCTTTCAGCGCCCAATCACTTCTTTCTTGCCTTCTTTCTGCTGAGGGTCCCGGATCACTGGATGTTCCTTCTACTATTTCGATGGCTCCAACTGCTTTGAACAGCACTTTCACTTGAAATTCCCAAAGCTTAAAGTTTTCGACGTCCTTCAGCTTTTCAACCTGAGAGTATTGTGTATGCTCGTCACTCATCTTGAATTTTTGTGGACGTAGCGCTTTTTGATACACGAGACGGACGAACTTTTTTTTTTTTTTTTTTTTTTTTCGACAACAACGATATAGTTTCCTTGTTTGCACCAATAATTTTTTTTTTTTTGAAACTGTAGCACTTAGTTTCTGGCGGAAGAAAACGCGTTATATTTCGTCAAGTATTTTGTTATTTACCCGTTTCAGATTTTGACAATAACGATATAGTTTCCTTGTTTGCACCAATAATTTTTTGAAACTGTAGCACCTAGTTTCTGGCGGAAGAAAACGCGTTATATTTCGTCAAGTATTTTGTTATTTACCCGTTTCAGATTTTGACAATAACGATACAGTTTCCTTGTTTGCACCAATAATTTTTTTGAAACTGTAGCACCTAGTTTCTGGCGGAAGAAAACGCGTTATATTTCGTCAAGTATTCTGTTATTTACCCGTTTCAGTTTTTTTTCATTTTTCGCACTTATAATTTCGCGACGCGCACTTCTAGTGCTTTAACCTGCTTCGAGAGTCGAGAATGCCTTTTTGTAACGACAACGCACCATAGTCCTAATAAAACGGCGATTAAGTCAATTTGGTTCTCTTTTTCTTCCGAACTATCCGTAAACCAGCCCATTTTTTTTTTTTTTTTTTTTTTTTTTTTTTTTTTTTTTTTTTAAAGTTGCACACTACACATACTAAAGCACTGGGCCATAACCTATTATGATATAGCGGGGATAGCGGGTATGATTAGACACGTACGCGACGACATCAGTAAGAAGAGTGTAGTTTATTCTGGTTTACATCCAATAGGTGAGAGACTCGATACATTGTTATGATTTTAGAGATGCGCGAATTCGAAGCGACGCTTCGAATCCCACTCATTGTTGATGTTTCACAATATATAAAACGCCTTCAATTGCGTTTGATACTGTGCAACGCACCGAAGTTGATAAAGTTGTATTCTTAGGTTTGAACCTAACTCAAGTAAACTAATCTACCAAATGAGGCACTAAAAACACGAATTTCCTGATGAACTTATGAATATTTCCCTCTCGATGTTTCAGATAATTTTGTTCGCAATTTCACCTGTAGTCCCTGAAAATTCCAAGGAAAAATATTCATAACTTTCCTCAAAAATGAACATTTTTGGCAACGTCAGAGGGTTCATACGGCGTTGTTCCTTTTCACGGCAGAAATGGAGGGTAGTATTTTCGTGTTGCTGTTTGATCATTTAATTAATGGACTACTACTGCATACCACGCTAAGGAAAGACGTCATGTGACCGATTGAACGTTGACAAATTTCCTCCGACAAATTAAAAATTTCCAGAAAAATTGATGATTGTTTCTCTTCCAATTTTTTGGGGGAATTTTATTCGAAATTTAATAAAAAAAGTCTATAGTGTAAATGAAAAATATTCATTGCTTTCTTCGGAAATAAATATTGCCTGAGAGGAAATTTGGCAACATTTGAATGCTCATACGTCGTTTTTTCTCAGCATGGCAGACAAGGCAAGGTATCTCAAGCATTTTGATGTATCGAGGGGTAAGGAGCGATACCACCTAACTGACAATTTTGGTGAAAATGAATCAGCGACTTTACCGCAGTTTTCAGTATCAAATACTCAAGCTGATGTTTTTAGTTTTTCCAATTCCACATGTAAGCATTGTAAAGTTACTGTAATGTACAGCAAAATTGTTACTCTAACTTAACTTAAAAATTAGAAAAATGGCAAAGTTTCTTCTTTCTCCTGCAAAATCATCATTCTGCAGATAGGTGGAATTTGTTTCTCAGGCATCGGTATTTTCCTCTTTGAAATTTCACGTGTGCAAACACTTATTAATGGTAGTACAAGGTGAAAAACACTGACTCCGCGAGTTGAACTATCGCGCTAAACACAGTTCAGTCGGCGCGGAACGCATATTAGCGCCTGCAAGACTAAAAGAATACCTCACGCATTGTGCAAAACACAGGAAACAGTGCGGTCGGTTTGAAGCGTGTATTAGCGCCTGCAAGACTGCATGAATACTTCACGCGTTGCGCGTTCGGTGCGGCGAACGTAACGTTGGATCGAGTGAATGGGAAGGGTCGGTCAGCGCGCATCACGCGTATTCTTTTCTCTGATGACAGAGATTTCTCGCCCTTAGAACAGAGAAAATTACCTTTGAGTAGTGTATTTTTCGTCGTAAATTCCAATTTTCGAACATGTCATAGCCGAATGACGAGTTTTTATACAATCTTGACACATTTTTTCACGACTATTGAAAAGTAGGATCCTCTATCGCTTTGCATGCAATTTTCTATAATCAGTCCGCTGATTGGTCCAGCCATCTCAGACTTCATAGAGCTCACAGGATCCGAAAAAATGACAGAAGTTCCAAGAAAACGATTTGCAATGACAGTCAGAGTTTTTATTGCCTTGTAAAGACGTATACTTATTTATTTAAGTCAAAATGAGCCATCTCAATATTGTGACCTGGGCCCTGAGGTCAATAAGAATACACGGAAAACAGAGCTCATGGCACAATGTAGGCTGTTCCTCCTGATTTATTTATTACGTCCAGTTCTCATTTCATGTAATCTTCGAGGCTTTGTTAAATTGAAAGTATCTGCACCAGGCAAAAATGATGGTCATGTTGACTGCCTTGAAGCTTATAAGCATCTTTTTCACTTTTCCTGGCGTACAAGTGTCGTATGAACTTTACTTCATAGCAATAGTGTGTCTAAATCAAAAAAAGGATGTTCCTTCGATGGCGATTTTGCAAATCTACATACGATTTTTTATTTTTCAATTTTTATCCTTCTTTTCTCAGAAAGAACTATTTCTTTAAAGTTGTCCATGCATCGTCTCCACTTACAGAAAAATAACCACGCAAAATTTCAAGGAAATATTTCGATGAGTTTTCTTAGACAAAAACAAAATCTAGTAGGAGTTTTTTCAATATCCCGATAGAGGTGCGTGTTTTTCGACTTCAGCCATCGCCATTATCCATACATCAAAATTTCACATATTTGTCCTCAGCGTGTTTGGGATCCAGGGATACTCTCCCGAACCCTCTTTAAAACTCCTAAAACTCCCCTAAATACCACTCCGAATGCAAACTTGTTTATAATGACGTTCCCGGCGACGTATCAAACTTTCGAAGGGGAACTTTCCTTTCGCGAGTCGTGACTTGTTAAAGTCGCACCGAAAAGTCTGAATGCACACTCCAACGCTCTCGCTCGCTCTAATTGCCCGAAATTCCGATGAGAGGTCTCCTTTGAATACTGCCGTGCTAAGGAAGAACGCCGTATGTACATTCGAGAGTTGCCAAATTTCCTTTGCTAAAATGTTTATTTATGAGAAAAATTATGAACATTCTTCCTTGAAATTTTCAGGAACTTTAGATTAAAATACAAAGAATATTCCCTGAAAAATTGGAAGAAAAATATTCATAAGTTTACCAGGGAATTCGTGTTTTATCGAAGGAAATTTGGCAACGCCTGATGGTTCATACGGCGTTCTTCCTTACCACGGCAGAATAGGTGTCGAGTGAAACGCTATCTTTCACATCGCTCACAAGTATTTACATTTCCTTTACGGGGAGCGGGATTTTTCCCCGGCGTGCTTACAGTTCAACTTTCAGGAACCCTCTCCACAAGGCTGTGTTTGCGCCACTTATCACTTTTATTATTTTTTCACGGAGGGGCTACATCTTAAACCTCTCTTTGGCAGATTCTGATTCTTTTTAAATAATACGTGCTTCTTCACCCGGGGGGGTCGTTCAAGTGTTACGTAACGCACTTTTTCCGATTTTTGACCCTCTTTCCCCTGTTACGCACCCGTAACGCAGCTGTGCGCCCTCTTTTTGAATTTAACGATTTCTTCCACCTTGGTCTCATCCTTGCTTTAAATTAAGCAGCTAGTACAAATGTGTGGATCATTAATTGATTGATTCACAGTAGAAGGAACCACTGTATGTATTACCTTTATTAAAATTATGAAAATTATGACGTCATTCGTCATAATTTTTTTAAGGGGAGGAGGCGATTTGTCCCTTCTAATTATTGGACGTAGAAACTAGGTGTTTGGAATTTTTCGGAAAAAAGTATATCGGATCCAGCGTCGAGACTCTTGAAATATTTGACAAGGAACAATATCTTTGATTCAATCGGATTTTTGCTTGAATAGAGAGCCAAACCTCTTAATTTAAATCTTAAACCTAAGGCGGATTTCTTTTCAATCCAAACATTAATCCAATTCAATCAAGAGTATTTTTTCTTGACAAATTTTTAAAGAGTTTGGACTCTGAATCCATGAGACTTGTTTCCAGTGTAAGCTCTAACCATGCAAACGCGAATCTGTGACCAGCACAACCGACCAATCACTGTACCTACACCGATATGCTATACTGCCGTGCTAAGGATAAACGCCGTATGAACCTCTAGGAATTCTGCCATGCTAAGGAAGAACGCCGTATGAACATTCGAAAGTTGCCAAATTTCCTACGATAAAATGTTTATTTTAGAGGAAAATTGTAAAAAAAATTCCTTGAAATTTTCAGACACTTTCGATGATGTTATGAACAAAATTATATGAGAAATTGGCAGAAAAATATACAAAAATTTTCCCGATAATTAGTGATTTGTCAGAGGAAATTTGGCAACGCCTGAGGGTTCATACGGCGTTCTTCCTTAGCACGGCAGCATTGCCAACTTTCCTAGGATAAAAGGCAAATTTTCTGGTAGATTCATGAAGAATTTCCTCCTTATTTATTCAGATAATTTAATTCACAATTTCACCTAAAGCTTCTGAAAATTTAAAAGAAAAATATTCATAACTTTCCTAAAAAATTATCATTTTATCGAAGAAAATTTGGCAACTCTCGAATGTTCATACGGCGTTCTTCCTTAGCACGACGGTATAATACACAATTTGAAACACCAATCACCCACGTGTCAATTCTGTTTCCCCGAATTCTTTCAGTCATAAACCTCCCCCTGCATGAAACCACCTTGAAGTGGCACTTCAGTTTTGAGCGGAGACGCCTGAAAGAGGTGGGGATAATCTCCCGTGATTAACTCCGAACAGAACAATAGCACCCGAGCGGGGTTGCCAAATCTCACCCGCCACAGCCGAAACCACCCCATCCCCCGAGTAAAATCTCTTGCAAATTTGGCAACGTCGCGAGGTCGGCGGTTTCGCTGCTCTTTTGTCTCGCGGAACCCCGGACGCGAGAGTGGGCGGTTTGCGATTGTTATGCACCGCGCTGCATCTGGGAATCCAATTTCCCCGCTAATATGACGGGAATGCGGCGACGATGCCGGATCGTGCACGGAAACCCCGCGATTTTGCTGGTGAGGCTCCGGGCGGTTTCGTGCAGGCTGGCAACAGTGGACGCGAGGCATCTGCGCTTTTGAAACCGCTCGCGAAATTGATTCATCAAAATTAAGAATGCGCGCCGGTCTCCGCCGCCCGCCGTGCCTAGTCTGAGGTGAAACGACGTATGAACATTCGGATGTTGTCAGGTTTCTTCATAAAGCAGCATATAAATATAATAGATAGATAGATGGATAGATGGATAGATGGATAGATAGATAGATGGATAGATGGATAGATGGATAGATGGATAGATGGATAGATGGATAGATGGATAGATGGATAGATGGGTGGATGGATGGATAGATGACGCTGAATGTCTTAAAAGATATTAACTAACTAACTAGATGGATAGATGGATATGCTCAGCTTTTGGAGATTTGCCGGTATGTCTACCTTCAATTGCGAACCTGTTTTTGGGCTGGGCAATTGTGCATCTTCCTTATTCTGATGAAATCCAAATTCCCTGAAAAACAAGTAAATTCCTCTTTGTGTATTTTCCAAACAAATATTTTTCACAATTGAATACACCATGTGTCAAAATCAAGGCAATTTATCGGTACAATTTTCCAAGATAAATATTTTATACCGATATATTTGGCAACATTTGAGTTTTCATACGGCGTTCTTTTTAGTACCACTGAAGTCGTGGCGTTGAATTAAAAGTCCCGCACGCATAAGGCCCGGTCTGGTATTTAGCGTGGAGGAATTTTTATAGGTAATGAAATCCGAGAGGTGACTACCATTACGAGCGAATGTTTGCTCTCGTGGCGAGGCGTGAATGATCGATCATCGATATTTTCCCATTTGAAGCTGTGGTAGAGAATCGATTATTGAGGTGCTCGTTGTGAACACTCTGCTTGTCGATCCATTCCCGTAGGTTCAAATGGAAGATCAATCGATATATCGCAAAGCACGCCACACCTCTGGCTGTGCTTTCTGCTTGGCGTGAACTCAAAATAGGTCTCTCGCATGGGTAGGAAATGAAGGAAATAGACACCTCCCATTAGTGTCACATTAATGCCGGAACTTTTAATTTTGGTGATTCGAGTTTTTATGGTAGGTGGTGAAAGTTTTTTTTACGGCCAGGCTCACGCCATCAATATACGTATTTGTTGATGTATGTGTCAGTGCGAATCGGAAATGACGTCATGATCCGTCAATTTCCGTCAATCTCCGCGGGTCCATTGATATTTTTAATAACTTTCAGTCATCGCTGGTCCAATTGGCGAACACGTTTGCACTGATAGCGTGATCAAGGCTCTTCACTGAATCGGCTTCATATTAATATTTATTGGTTACATGTTTATCAGTGTGCTTGACAAAGTTGCAAAACAAATCGTTCTTTTTTTGAGTGATTTGATCAGTTTGCAACTTAACAGTCGACAGGAATATTATTTCAAAAGTTTAATGACAGTGCCTATAGAGTAAGAGTTACCACCTGTTGACAACAAATCAGAGGAGACTCCCTATTTCTATTCGGAGTTTAAAAATTATGAAGAAATTAAAGTCGCAAGGTTATGTCCTCCTGATGGGTTTACTCAATGCAACTAAATTTGTCTAGTAAGTGACAACGAAAAAAACCTGTTGTAGGTTCAAGTCTCTCTTTCTTGGCAAAAAACAGTATTTTAATCTTCAATGCTTGAAAAAACAGGCCTCGATAACATTTACTGTAGATATGAGCCTATTTTCCAGGTAGCTTTTGAATCTTGCAACAATTCTAATAAGCAAAATTAGTATCTTCAAGACGGAATCCCGAACGATACACCATAAGTAACGCGACGGTGACCATGACTCCTTCATACAACTATTCGTGCTCTATGGATATGCGTGTTGCTTACAGTTCTGTTGAAGGCGCTTCGAGTTTCCTTATACTCCTAACAATTTGCGTGCTACACCGTTTAAAGCCATCGCTAAGATAATTCCTGCACAATTTCGTAGAGTTAACTTCTCTGCTCAGTAAAATCGTCATAAGAACTTTCTAACGTTGCCAAATGGAGAATTTGCACACACAAATTGTATTGCTTCATCTGAGAGTGCTTACTAAGCTGAGTTCGCAGTATTTGTCATCATTTTTTTCAAAAATGGGAAATCGGAGAAAAGTAGATTTGAAAGTGAGAAAATGTACCGCCTAGTGACGTCATCTGGCGGTATTTTCCATTTAAATACATGTATTTTGGCAAATTAGGTTATTTTGTCAAGTTTATTCCAATAATTGTTCAATTTAGAAACCAAGGATATCATCGTGCTCAGTTTTATTCAGTCGTGTTATTCAAGGGATACATCGGACATCTATCAGTTATGGATTATCTTACTTCCAACCTTTGAATCCGAGTGAATCGGTGCATGATTTCATCTCATCAGGCCTTGAAGCGATCGAATCCGAAATCGTTAAAAGCGAGGCGACAAACTCAATCAAAATGGCTGGGTCTCGAAGTGTCAATTGCCGGCGCTTTTATCGGAAATAAAAACCAATCATCGTGGAGCATCTCGATTCGAGAAAGGAGCTCGATTTTCGTCATCAATCCCTTCGTTGCCGCGTCGTCACGTAAATCTTTTTTAATTCGAAAACATCCAAATCCACACACTTTAATGAGCTATAAATGAATTGCATTTTGTAATTATGGACTACACAAAAAGCACAAGTGTGGTACACACGGAAAACTAATGGTACATATGTTGCTCATAGACTGAGCAAGGTATTGTAGTACCGAATCGGACATTGTAGTCCAAATAGTAGTCCCTCTCCGCAAAATCAAGTCAGTTCTTCCATTTGGGATATAAACTCGGATTTCCAGATTTATGGCTTATCCGTTAAAACACATGTGTGGTACACACGGAAAACTAATGGTACATATGGACGTATTTCTGTCAAACAGAACTATGTGCATTATGACGTGAGCCCTGTCATGCATGTATTCTTATGGGTATCAGGGCTCATGTCTTAATGCACATAGTTCCGTTTGATAGAAATAAGTCCATATGTTGTTTTTACACTAAGCCAGGGATTGTAGTTTCGAATTGGAAATTGTAGTCCAAATAGTAGTCCATTTTCGCAAAATCAAGTCAGTTCTTCCATTTGGGATATGAACTCGAATTTCCTGATGTATGGCTTATCTGTTAAAACACATGTGCGGTACACACAGAAAACTAATGGTACATATTTTGTTTTTAGACTGAGCTAGGGATTGTAGTTCCGAATTGGAAATTGTAGTCCAAACTTTAGTTCCTTTTCGCAAAATCAAGTCAGTTTGTCCATTTGGGTTATAAAATCGGTTAAATCGGATTTCCAGATTTCAACCAAAAAACTTGGCCTGGTGTTTTACGAAATCAGCAAGTGAAAAAGCAGGTGAAATATGCAAGTGGCGCAGTTCGCTTTTGTTTCAAAAAAGGGTGCTAACTTGAAATGAATTCCGAGAATTTTCCACCCTGATCAGAATCGCTGTAAAACGAGATAAGGACTTGACATTTTCTGGTTCATATGACATATCCTCAATTGTCAGGGAATTTCACTCCAAATGTGTCGGGAAAATCGGGGAAATTTCAGGGGATTTCATTTTCTACATTTTTTGGCAACCCTGATTCTATTCAAACTATTTCAAATGAAGTTTTTCTGGTCATGTGGCATATCCTCAATTGGATGTATTTCTATCAAACGGAACTATGTGCATTATGACGTGAGCCCTGTTATGCACATATTCTTATGGGTCTCAGGGCTCATGTCTTAATGCACATAGTTCCGTTTGATAGAAATACGTCCAATTGTCAGAGAATCTTACTCAAACGTGTCGGGGAAATCAGGGAAACGTCAGGGAATTTCATTGTCTACATTTTTGGACAACTCTGATTCTGTTCAAACTATTTCAAAAAGCTTTTCTGGTCAGATGACATATCCTCAATTGTCAGGGCATTTCACTCAAACGTGTCGGGGGAAATCAGGGAAATGTCAGGGAACTTCATTTTCTACATTTTTTGGCAACCTTGATTCTATTTTTGAAATGAAAATAAATTCAAACTATTTCGAATGATGCTTTTCTGTTATGGCATATCCTCAATTCTCAGGGAATCCGACTCAAACGTGTCGGGGAAATCAGGGAAAGGTCAGGGAATTTCATTTTCTACATTTTCTGGCAACTTTGAATCTATTCAAACTCTTTCAAATGATACTAATCTGTTCATATGACACATCCTCAATCGTCAGGGAATTTCACTCAAAAGTGTCGGGGAAATCAGGGCAACGTCAGGGAATTTAATTTTCTACATTTTTGGCAACCCTAATTCTATTCAGACTATTTCAAATTATGCTTCTCTGGTCATATGCCATTCCTCAATCGTCAGGGAAATCAGGGATAGGTCAGGGAATTTCATTTTCTACATTTTTTGGCAACCCTGATTCTATTCAAACTATTGCGAATGATGCTTTTCTGGTCATATGCCATATCCTCAATTCTCAGGGAATTCGACTGAAACGTGTCGGGGAAATCAGGATAACGCCAGGGAATTTCATTTTCTACATTTTCTGGCAACCCTGATTCGGCAACCGGGGGCGCCGGCCCGGCTCCCAAACGAGTTTTCAACGACTGTCACTTACCGCGCAATTGTGAAGTTGCGCTCGGCTCTGGAGAGGGCGCCGCCGTTCCTTGTCATCTGACGCCCGACATTCGAACCCCCCCCCCCCGCCCCACCCTCCGATCGCCCCTCCCAGATCACTCGGCGGAGTCTCGTCTCCCGTCTGCGGATGGATGCGCCCTTTTGTTCCCGGGAGCAGCCGGCTCCGGCTCGGAGCCCCGCCGACTTCCGAGTTTATTTTTATAGGCGTGTCAACCACCTAGCGAGGAGACGCTTCATCGCCCGGACACTTGTCACCGCGTTGCGCCCCGCGCCCCGCTTCGAAACGTCGCGTCGTCCCCGCGATTGTTTTGCACGTGGCTTCTTTCTTCGGAGGCTTTGATGTGGAGGAGGGTCTATGTGAGGAAATTATTGTCATAACTGTGGTGCTCTCTCCGGGCTGATAAGTGGAATTTATGGACAAGGCGATAGACTAAGAGATAGACAAAGCGAGCGACAAAGTGATGGACAAAGTAATAGGCTGACTGCTAAGGGATGGACGAAGTGACAAAGTGAGAGACAGGTGAGAGATAGGCAAATATATAGAAAGGGATAGGCAAAGGGATGGACGAAGGGATAGACAAAGCGAGCGACGAAGCTATTGACAGAAAGATAGACAAAGTATTAGGCAGACTGCTGAGGGATGGACAAAGTGACAAAGTGAGGGACAGGCAAATAGCTATACTGCCATGCTAAGGAAGAACGCCGTATGAACATTTCGAGAGTTAAACGATTTCCCCGAGTAAAACAGGTATTTTTGAAGAAAGATGTGCGTATTTTTCCTTGGAATTTTCCGATATTTCAGATGAAATTGGGAAAAAAATTTTCTGAAAAATAATCAAAATTTTCCCAGTAAATCTGTTGGTTATTAAAGGAAATGTGGCAACGCCTGAAGGCTCATACGGCGTTTTTCCTTAGCACGAAAGCAGTTTTCCTACCACCTTTTTTGACATTAATATGATCCCTGCTGAAGTGCAGTCATGTAGTTGGGCTCATTACTGCTAAATTTGTTCAATTGCTCATCGTGATGAAGAAACTGTTGCGCTTTTATCCGACTGCACCAATAAATCCTGGCCATCTGAAGGGAATCTCAGTCAAATTATCGATTTTCCATCATTTCTGAGATTAATATGATCCCTGCTGTAAACTTTCGATGAACCCTTTTTTAATGAACTCTCTTGAACTTTCAGCGATGTTTAGCGTTTGACTCTCAGTTCCGATCAAAGCAAAACTTTCGAAACCGAACTCGGAGTTTATTTGGTAAAGTTCTGCTAGATAATAGATCGTATCCTTAAAACTTACCGCCTTACCTGCTTTGCAGGGTTAATAAATATTCGGCTGCATAGTTTGTCATAACCACCGAACCAATTTTCATCGAGGGGTTCTTCGTTACTTACTTCTTGATTAAGTGTTGGCTCAAGATAAACGATCCACTCTCTCCACTGTTTTAGAATCACCACGATTGATACCGGGGTGAAAGGAGGGGGGGGGGGGAGGAGAGTAATGAAAAAAGTGGTTAAACGGCGTTTTAGAAAATCATTTCTAGAATCAAACTATTTTCATTTACTTGAACTAATTTTACTACGGAATACCATTGTTATAGTATATTGTTATAGTTCTTCTAATCTTAAAGTTTCATTGCAAATTAATGTCTCTGATGTTTTTGTTTTATTCCCTCTGATTCCACAAGTAATTCTATCCTCATTTCACTCTCCCTTTCATTTTTTCCTTTTTTGTTGCATCTGTGGCCATTCACAATTATTATTTTAAAATAGCTTTCCCTAGAAAACATTTAATGCTATACATATTTTTCCCCTTATTTGTAAAACTTCTTTTTTTAATGTTCAGAAAAGTTTTGGAAAGACAAAACGGGTTGCAAAAGTGCCTGCCAATAAGACCTCAAAACTACTTTGCTTGCATTCCACGGTTGAAAATACGGTTTTAATAGATTCGAGACATCCTGATCTTTCGTATGTGATCTTCTGTACTTTGCAGCAGCCTTATACTTTTGTATTTTGGCTGATTTAATTTTTCCTTTCTCTCGGAAAAGCCAGGAATATGCGTGTGACCCAGCATTGGCTGTCCAAATACGGTCCATAGGGACTCTATGTAGCTCTCAAAGGATCACGCAATAAACTTTCGATGACGCAAGCATACATTTTCCCATCCGGACGAAACGGACGTTGCTGCTCCATTTTCCTTTCGGAACCTGATTCCCTGACGTCATTACCTGACGATTTCTCACCCACCCGTCGCCTTTGATAAATCGTTAGAAATTATGGACCGTAACAGATGTTCGCGTTATCAGTTTGCGTCACAATAAAAAATGACTCCCTCCCTTCTCCCTCTCGCTTCGGTGCGATTTCGAAGAGTCAAAGAGAGACTGGCTCTTTCGCGTCGTATTTTCAAAGGCGGCAAATTGTCGCATCGATGGACAAGTGTCTTTGACTGTCTTGTGAAAGGATGAAATGACATAAAAAGGCGTGATGTAAACGGATCAAGTAGAGAGATTTTTGACAAGGGTTTGAGATTTTGGATTTTAGGTGAATTAGTCTCCTGACGACAGAATTGCGATCTCAAAATTGGAGAAAAATGACGAGTAGCTGAAAAAATGAAACCAATTGACGCGATATATAGCATGCCGTTCTGACACAAAATATGGCGTCCATCGAATCACCTTAACCATCTACGACTGTTTTTATGCAGCACTAGTTGGACCGAGTTAATCAGAAAGGGACCAACCCAACTTTTCGGAAAAATTGAGTTAGGAATGTTTTTGAGTTCCATTCGTCGTTTTTTTTTTCTTCTGCCAAAATTCGAAAGTCGAAAAAAATAAATTAGTTTGTGAAAAGAGGGGTAAAAGTTATTTTCTCCATTGATTCTTATGCAGAAATAAAACTTCAAACCTATCCTTTTCTCAGTTTCAACCTAACATGGGTTGGTTCCTTTCTGATGAACTCGGTCCATCTAGGAAATGGAGCTTTGCGAACTGTTTCCATTGGTTAGCCACGACAAGCATTATAAAATACGAAATTGATTTTCACACATTTTTGAAAAAGGTTTGTAAATGTCTGATGGTTAAAGTAGTTTGCCACTATTGTTAAATGTGCATTTGAACCACGTCGGACGTTTAAACAATTCAATTGCTTAATCAGCAATCCACTTTTTTCCGTGATGATGAACGGGAGTTCCAGGGAATTTTACATTTTATATTCCTTTATTTTTTCCAGCGTCAGAGCACACTGCCTTGCTAAGGAAGAACGCCGTGTGAATCTTCAGACGTTGCCAAATTTACTTTGATAAAACACGAATTTCTCGGTAAACTTATGCACCGCTTATATTCCCTCCAATGGAGATGTTGCATGTGTTAGGAATTTGCGATTTGACTGTTGATTCTTATGTAAAAGTTAGCGAGAAACACAATGGTGCCACTGGTTTTCTCTGAAATCATCTCCCAAGCTCAAAAAAAGCTCTCAAAGTGAGGCCAAAATGGAGGGGATATCCCACCCTACCCTGAGAGTCCACCTCCTTATCAAAACAAACTCTCCATGCAAAGATAGGGAGCAAATACATTAGCCGGGCTGCCACTTTATTTGGGGACTCTAAAACTGAAAACACGGCAACCCTGCCAATTTATTTGCTCCCTATCTTCGCATGGAGAGTTTATCTTGATGTAGAGGTGGACTCTCAGGATAGCGTGGGATATCCCCTCCATTTTGGCCTTACTTTGAGAGCTTTTTTTGAGCTTGAAAGTTGATTTCAGAGAAAATTAGTGGCACCATTGTGTTTTTTGCGAACTTTTACACAAAAATCAACAGCCAAATCGCAAATCCCTCACACATGCAACATCTTGATTTCACCGAAAGTCCCTGAAGATTTCACGGAAAAATAATAATGACTTTCCTAAAAAATAAACATATTATCGAAGGAAATTTGGCAACTCCGGGATGTTCATACGGCATTTTTCCTTAGCACGGCAGTATAGGTGTCCCGACTATAGAGTCCCTTTATACTGAGAGTCAAGACAATTTGAATCCATTTCTAATTGGTTCCCGTATTTTAGGCCTCTACAGTGTCACAAACGGGAATAAAGATTAAATTTTCACCAATTGCAAAGATTATAATCTGGAATGGATCAGGGAATTACGGGTTCGGCAAGGAACAAACGGAATGAGAGGAGGAACGGAAAAAGGCATTTGAAAATCGGCCGATCAAAGATTACGAAAAACGTTCAATTTCTGTAATATTTATTCCCGTTTGTGACACTCATGAGCCGAATTGTCTTGACTCTCAGTATAATGGGACTCTAGTCCCGACAAGAAACATCACACCCAGAAGCCGAGCGCCGAAAAACAAACCCCGTATGGAAGCCAACACCCGCCTTCCTTCAGATCACCACCACCTCCAGCGACAGAGCTCTCGGACACTGCATCCGCCCCGCAACCGAACCCTAACCTCCCTCACCCCTAGATCAAAGACGCCTCGGCAACGCGGATCGCGTGTCGCTCCATCAAAATGCAATTTAATCAGCGGCGCCCGCCGGCCCCGCAAAACCGCCTATCCGCAACGCGAACCCGCATCGAGATAGGCGGTTTGGGAGGCGGCGCCTCGCAAATGGGATCCGCCCTCTATCCCCGCTCATCCGTCGTTATTAAATTATTCACTCCCGCTCCCGGCGCCCGGCTCCCGATCCGATTGCTCGGGATTTTTGGATCCGCGCTCGGCTCCTTGAGATTTGACTCCGACGGAGTTTGAGCTGCCGCCGAGTCGAGCACCTGTAATTCCGCCGGGCTCCCTTGTTCTAGGGATGAGTACCCGAGGAAGTGACGCGCTCAAGTGGGGTGGAGAAATCCAATACGGGGAAAAACTCCGCTGTAAATGTAAAAGAGTCAGGGAAACGCGTTTGTAAATAGGAGTCGAAATTGTTCGGTACTGTGAAAAACCTAATATCGGGTCAAACTTGGTAAAATAATGACTTACAATAGGACGTATTTCTATCAAACGGAACTATGTGCATTAAGACATGAGCCCTGAGACCCATAAGAATACATGCGTAACAGGACTCACGTAGTAATGCACATAGTTCTGTTTGGCAGAAATAAGTCCAATAGAGAATTTGCAGGTGGCTGAAATATTGTGAATTTCATCTTTAAAATGATACTGCTAGGAAAACTGAACAAGAGATTATCCTTGGTTTCTAAATTGAACAATTACTGGAGAATATATGGCGAAATAACCAAATCTGCTAAAATACATGCGTTTAAATGGGAAATACTGCCAGATGACGTTATAAGGCGGAACATTTAATCACTTTTAACCCTGGTAAAAATTGGCAGTAGAATCTGTGTTCCAAAATACCATCGACCTACGGCCGGCTGTAAGATTTCCAATAGCTTCTATAGCCGGCTACACAATTTCTTACAGCCTTTTATAGCCGATGGCGACTAAGCAACTCACAGTCAGGCGATAAAGTGTATGCTAAACGTCACTCATCACAGATGCTAGGACTTAGTGAGTTTTTGGACCACTGCTCTCTTTTTGGGCCGTAGTATCTTGATTTATTTTGCTAGGAAAGCTTCGCACCTTTGAAAGATGCCTGCCATTCCTGATATGTTGGAGCGCCTTCAATTTCGTATGATACTGTGCAATACCTCTGGTGTGAAATAGTTGCTTCAAGCGCCGTGGCACGCTGCGGTGCGACAGGCGGGCAGCCAGCGCGGAACGCGCATTGGCGCCTACAAACCTAACAGGATACTTCACGCGCTGCGCAATGCGTGAAGTATCCCTGTTAGGTTTGTAGGCACCAGTGTGTCGCCGCTCCGCTTTGTGTTAGGCTCTAATATTTAATCTGGCGGAGTCAGCGTTATTCAACTCATGATTTTAAAATGTTTGCACATCCTGTATGGATTATTCTCGTTTTAATTGATGGAAAAAAATATGGAAATACGGAATATACTAAAGGAAAATATAACGTATGTTTTGTAAATATTAAGATGGTTCCGGATCAAACTTAATGATTTCCAAAGCACACGAATTTCTACACAATTCCTTATAGCCTTTTATAATCGATGGCGAAAAAGCAACAGCCAGGCGATAAAGTGTAAGCCGGGCAGTAGGAACTATAGCCCGGCTGCATAATTTTTTATCGCTTCGTATAGCCCGGCCGTATGATTTTCTCCGCATTCTACAGCCAGCTATGTGATTTTCTGTAGCCTTCTTTAGCCGGCTATAAGAGTTCCTATGGTATTTTGAAACGCAGCTCTTATCGCCAATGTTTACCGGGGAAATCAATTTTTCTCCATAAAATTTCCCATGTCAGAAAAAAACAAGCGGGAAAGTTCTAATACTGTCGTGTTAGAAAAGCGCTGGGGTGTTAGTAAATGTATTTAGTGAAGAAAGGACGTATAAACTCCGTCGACTTGGCTGGGAAATGGAAATAAAACATCAGCTGATAGCAAAAAAAAGGTTACCAAGGAAACCGTAAACGCGTATTTTTGTTTCCCGAAAATGAGCTCACCGTTTAGCTCATCAGGCGCGTTTTTTTTTTAGGCTTCATTTGAGTTCAACGATCAATTTCGATAAGAATTACTCTACCGCTAAGAAATTTTCTTATAGATAAACGATCGAAACTACCTGCGCATTACGTTAAAAGCATAAAATACAGTTTTTACAGCTTTATTTATTTTAAAAATGGACCCCCCCAAAAAGCCTACACATCGATGAGCTGGTGCGCCATTTAAACGCATTAGCACTAGTATACTAGTACTCAGAGGCAAGTCGAAATCAAAAAGCGCTGCTTATTGGCTGAGCGCTTAATAATGAAAAATACTGCGAACTCGCCTCATTAAGAACTCTCAGATGGGGCAATACATTTTTTGAGTGCAAATTCTCCATTAGTGACTACTTATTTATTCAACATATCGATAGCTAATGTGCAAAACCACGTATGCTCGTTTGCGACGTTTCAGATTTCCTGCTATACTTTTTTTTTCTGTGGAGAGCTGTTTAACGTAATTTCTCCAAAACTCTCTTGATTTTCCTCTGTAGTAGCATAATATTATGTACAAATTTCAACCTATAAAATTGGGCTGTTTTCCTCGAGAAAATACTTTTATGACTTTCTTCAAAAATAAATATTGTCGCAAGAAATTCGGCAACATCCGAAGGCTCATACAGCGTTTTTCGTCATTACGACAGTATCGATGTCTCACTCCGATCGCGGAAACAGACCTTGCTCATTGCTCACTCGTCCTCTCAAAGAGGAGCTCATCTTGAGTGTCGCTCGAATCTCCCCGCCTTGACGCTTCTGTCTGTCGTCTCCGGTCCGGTCTTGCATATTCGTAATCACGCGCCCGACAACCCCCCCCCCCCCACCCCCGGCTCCGGGGGGTGCAGGAAGAGGGGGGCGCTGTACCATCAAAAACACGCCGGAGTACATTAATAACGCGTACACGGCGCGGAAAACACATTAATTACCTGACAAGGAGACACGCCGCGTTTGAAACATAAATTCACATTTCGAGTTCCCCCCCCCCCCCGGGCTCCGACAGTGGCCGGGAGGGGGGGGGGGGGTCCGGGAGTCGCGAACAATTATTAAACCCGCGGATCGGGGGGTATCGATTGCGGTGTATGATCCGCGCCAGCCGCGCACCGGGCCCCGATTGAAATGTTCCCGACGGGAATGCCGCCGTGCTTTGGAAGAACACCGTATGAACCTTCAAGCGTTGCCAAGTTTCCCTTAATAAATCGCGAATTTTCGGGAAAATTAGTAAATATTTTTCTACCAATTTTTCGGATAATTTTGTTCGCAATTTTATCTAAATTTCTCAAAAATTTCAAGGAGTATTGTTCATAACTTTCGCCAATAATCAACATTTTATCGAAGGGAATTCGGCAACATTCGAATGTTCATACGACGTTCTTCCTTGGCATGGCAGAATGGGGGTTGGGTCGGGACGGTGTTTGACATGGGGAAAAATAAAAGTATTAGCTCCCTCAGCGATATAAAATTTATAGATTGGGTGATATTTTGCCGCGTTGAGGGTGAGATTCGCACCTAGAGACAATATACAGGGCATTGCATAACGTGGGTGCTGTACTACGGAAGAACGCCGTACTAGACGTCACAAAAGTGATCAGATGTTGCACAATTTCCTCCGTACAAATGTGAATATTCAGGAAAATCTGTATATAAATTTTTAAAAATTTCCAGAGCATTTTAATCGCAATTAGATGACTTTATGTATGGATAAGCCGCTTTTACGGCGCGCTAGGGAGTTCTGCGACGCCTACCCGCCACAGGAATCTGTCATGCTAGAGATCCTCCGGATGAATATTTAACTTAATGAAATTTGGCAACATTCGAATGTACATACGGTGTTTTCACTTAGCACGGCAGTGCTAATTTAATAATGCTGATTTGACCAACCCCGTGGTTAAAATTAGCTTTTCGCCATTATAAAATGTACTGTTGATACACGTTGGACATATTTTTTAACAATTTAATATGTAAAATCAGAAATCCAAGTTTTTTCGGGTACATTTCTGGGGGAACGTTAAAGAAAAAAATTGACGAAACGTCCTCTTGCGTTCACGTTCGAATTATGTCAATTCACAGAGAAAAATTCGGAACACAAAGAAAATTGTTTCATGGTATGCTCAACTACAACTATTTGTATGGTCAATTTGATACCGGTTGATTGGGTTTTTTTTTCGCAAGAGGGAGCTGGGTATAAATTCACAAACGCAGAAATCCTAGATTTCTCAGATTGTCCCCGCCGTATTCTGCTTGAAATATCGTGACGATTATTCATTTGTCGCGGTGCTGATTTTCCTACCCTGTCTCGAATGTTAGTGGTCCTCGGTCCATTTCCTCGGTCACAGCAACTCAAAGTTCTGCTTCGTGTGCGGTAGAACTTGGGGCCCGGGTATCGAACGGCGAAAGTTTGGTGTGATATCTCGATCTGAGGCTGATTAATGGTGAGTTCGTTGTTCGTTTCGGTTGTCATCGGGCCAGGTCGCCCTCTCACCGCGCCCGTCCCTCGCCCATTGTTGCCTTCCCCGCGTTGTTCCGTTGCCGAGTGTTTCCGTCATCGTCCTGCTTGAGAATTTTCCGGGGAAAACTATCGAAAATTGGACCGCGTTTAGCAGAAAGGAACCAAGCCACATCAGCTATTGTCAAATGCAACTAACGTTTGTGTGGATTCTTCTGAAAATTTTAAGGGATAAGTTTCGTACTATGCAGCAACTGTACTGAAATTTGCAAAAAAAAAATCCGCACAGTAGTTTTGTTGTAAAAAATGAAATTTCCCAATTAAATTTGACCTCTCTGCCTAACACTATAGCCAATTGACCACTAGACAAGGTCACAAGAAATGAGGCACACTCCAGCACATACCACTTGGCTGAGAAAAAACGCCTGGATACAACTATTCGTGCTCCAAGGATGTCTTTGTTGCATATCCGAATAATCGAAGGCGCTCTTGTTTTCATCAGTTTTAAGGCTGCAAAATTTCCACTCGCAGCTTCTCACTAAGTAACGATAGAGATTATTTTTTTGCAAGGCGAATCGTTAATATGGACCTCAGAAAAGTGGTATTCATATCAATCATATTCTTCTCTGCTTGTTTTCCATAATCATACCGCGATTTTATGGCTATCGCACATGGAACACTACGTTATAAATCAGCTGTCGCGACGTTGAATATTAATGATTTCGCTGGCAAATTTTACTCAGTTTCGCTTAGAGATCAAGTTCGGTGAATTTATCATTCCAGGTTGCAACTAGGCGTCCTCTTGTGTCCATCTTACCTGGACTCGGAAACGTTCACCGCTCCACGCGAGTTCCAAGAAAAGAATAATAGAAGCTTTCATGATAATTAAACTATTATGGAGGAGATATCGAGCTTAAAATATTATCTCTGCCCGAGCAGGCCCTGGATTAATGCTTCGTCTTACTTTTTCCTTTCTGTTGACGTCATCTTTTCGTCCTCTCCATCTCGTTTCGGTGCTGCGTCGGCACATTTCTGATTTCGGCGAGCGGCGAGCCTCGTCGTCTACTCGTATCGTCGAATGCGGGTTGTTTAACATTTATTTCGTCGCTAACACGATTAGGAAACAAGTTTTCTTATCAGTAGAGCCTGACAAAGAGGTATTTACCTCATTTTCGGAAGAAGTAGGTAATGGGCCTGTTGCAAACTTTTGCTAGAGCAAAACTAAGAGTTGTTTCCTACAGATAATGCCTCAAAAATCACGATGAGCGCATCGGCAAAGTCTGAAATGCACTCATAACTTCACAATCTGCGTAAGAAATTTGCGGTTTTTTGAGCTTCCCGCTTCGAAAACGATACTACGGTACAGGTGAACATTTTGTTAGAGGAGTCGTTCCATTGGCGACAATACTCATCATGGCCGACGCCAGTCCGCCAAAACACGTGTGATGGGACGAGATAACACTTGAACAGGATTAAACCATATAACAATCGGCGTGTTTACGTTCATATTTTCCTCGCCCGCCTTAATTGACCTTGAACTCTCCTCGAATTACGCGAGGAACTGCGCAAGCGTCGGCCATGATGAATATTGCCGACGATGGAGCGACTCCTCTAACAAAATGTTCACCTGTGCAGTAGTATCGTTTTTGAAGCGGGAAGCTCAAAATAACGCAAATTTCTTACGCAGATTGTGAAGTTATGAGTGCATTTCAGACTTTGCCGATGCGCTCATCGTGATTTTTGAGGCATTATCTATAGGAAACAACTCTTCATTCTGCTCTAGCAAAAGTTTGCAACAGGCCCATTGACCTGAGACAATATACGGATTACATTTTGCAATAAGGAACCACTACCTTTGGCTCTCCTATAAAAGCACATATCTGCATAGAGAAACCAATGACGCGTATGTTGTTTCTAAAATGGGCCAGAAATAGTGGTTCCTTATTGCAAAATGTAATCCACGTATTAAAAACCCCGCACTATTATTTTTGGAAGCAAAATGTTGCTCTGCTGTGCGAGAGAAGGGCGTTTGAATATTTGGATGGTGCCAAATTTTCTCGGATCAAATATGAATGTTCTGAGAATCTTTTGAATATTTTTCATTGAGGTATCGCATTTTGCGTGGTAATTAATTAATTAAATTGAGAAAGGAAGTCTCGCTTTTAAACGCTATGTTGTTCATCGCAAGTTGTTGTAATGGATTTACATTTCGGACATCAATTCCATTCTCAGCACTTAATCACAAAATTACACAGTAAAACATTGGTGGTAGATGAAATGTCACAGTACATTACAAATAAAACATGTACATCCACGCAATGTACAATGTACATCCACTGTATAACAACTTGTAATAAACAACATAGCGTATGACGGCAAGACGTTCTTTCTCAAATTAATATTTTTCTTCCAATTTTTCAGAGGAATACTACCAGCAATCTAATCTATAGTATCTGAAAATTTCATGGAATAATATCAACAACTCTCCCCGCACATCAATACCTTGGCAGGGGCAATTTTGCAACATTCGATTTGTCTTATTTTTCCCAGCGGTTTAACAGGTGTTTTCCGTCATGTTATGGAAAATTTTGGGGGGAGGGGGAGGTCAGGCCAATCTTACGTAATTCAAAAGGGGGAGAGAAGGGGTGAGAGATTGTCCCACGGGTGTCTTTCAAAGAGGAGGGTATGCAAGAAACGGCCAAAATGTCTCATGCAACTCTTGAACGTTTTACCATTCGTTATTATTTTTATGATTCTAAATCTTGAGGAGCTTTTTGCAAGAATTCGGACTTGAAATTCATGCTTAAAATGTCTGATGACAACAGAAAAATGTTTACAATATCACTTTTTAATACCTCAGTGACTAAAGCCGGAACGAACTTTTAATAAAGACACGACTTGGAAAGTTTCGAACCGCTTACACGAAGGGAGGAATTTCATAAAGTGGGTATTTACTGATAGTCAGTTGAAAATAATGTTGAAGAGTCGGAGAAGAGCACGCAAAGCGGCTAGGAAATTAAATTACAGCCATTTCATGGCTTGACGAGCTGCTAAGCTTCGCTAAAGAGAAAGCAATTAAATGGTAACAAGACTGCGAAAAATTGAAGAGAGGAACTTGAGGTTAGGAACTTCGGAAGGACTTATCCCTCGACATTCCGCATGAATGTGAGCTATGTTGCTTTAGAAATAATGTAAATACCGATCTTTCAGTATACCTACATTTCTAAAAAAAAAATCAGATCGCTATATACAAACTCTGAGGGTAGTTTCTCACATTGCGTGCATCGTGAAGCATTATTGTTTCTCCAAGTGTAACGGACATATTCTTACGAGGTGTTTTATTTATTGGTATGTACATAGATAGTTGTCCCAATTTTTTCCCGGATCATTTCCATATTGTATATAATTTCCCCGTCTTTCTGTACCTTGCTTCAATTTTCTATTCTCTCCTCTTTTCGTTGTCCTTGGAGATCCATCGGTCCAAAAGAATCTAATTCAGCATGGCGATGGAATCCTTTTTTCGGAGAATACGGTCCCGAATGGCTTAATCCAACTTTCCATACAAAATAACCTAACTTCGCATCCCCATTTACTTTCACTGTTCCTATTTGTATAACTTTACAAAGTGACTTTACAAGTCGTGAGAAGTCTCAAACTTCACGTTGATTCGCGGATTTGAAGTTTAAGATTTCAATAGCCCTATCATAAATCTGGCGATAGAAACGGCGGCCAAAATGAATGACAACTGATCTTCCCTTCACTAAGGTCTCCAATTTTGTGGACAGTCACACTTAGATTTCATTTAAAATGAAAAGTTATGGCAAAGAGCACATGCTCTGCGACAATTCATGCGTGAGAAGTCTCAAACTTCACGTTTATTCGCGGATTTGAAGTTTAAGATTTCAATAGCGCTATCATAAATCTGGCGACAGAAACGGCGGCCAAAATGATGGCGAATTGATTTTCCCCTGACCAAGGTCTCCAATTTTGTGGACAAGTCACACTTAGACTTCATTTAAAATGAAAAGTTATGGCAAAGAGCTCATGCTCTGCGACAATTCACGCGTGAGAAGTCTCAAACTTCACGTTTATTCACGAATTTGAATTTTAAGATTTCAATAGCTCTTTTATAAGTCTCGCGATTTAAACGGCGGCCAAAATGAATGGCCAATTGATTTTTCCTTACCCTAGGTCTCCAGTATTGTGGACAGTCACACTGAGATTTCATATAAAATGAAAAGTTATGGTAAACACTTCATGCTCAGCGTTATTTCACGTGTAAAAAGTCTCAAACTTCACGTTGATTCACGGATTTGAAGTTTAAGATTTCAATAGCGCTATCATAAATCTGGCGATAGTTCGTCGGCCAAAATATCGCAATGCCGCGGAGCTATTTGTCCGAGGACCGGCGATAATTAAAGCTCCGACTTGAGTTCGGAAAGTCAGCAAGAGTCTGCCCCGGGCTGATAAACAAAGCTCCCCTTGTTGCATCCCTCCTTCCCTCCGCGGAGCGCGACGCGAACACAATTGGAGCTCAGGAATGGAAGTCGGCGATACATAATGACCTGCCGCCCCCGCCGCCCGCCATTCGGATTTTGGAGTCTCATTTCGGGAGAACGCGGCCCCGGGATAAAGTATTGTATTTTGGGAGATAGGAGATGGTCGCTGGTCGTGCGATCGTAATTGGCCGCTGGACCAAGTTAGAAATGAAGTATTGTGATCCAATTCGAAGAGAAAGATTCGAAAAATGGGCTAGTTGCACTGGTCAAAGAATTGCAAGGTGTCTTTAAGTCCGGAAACAGTACTAATTATTTAAGGGTGGTTCGGAAGTACTTAAAATGTACGTAAATCCCGTAAGAAGATCCGAATTTTTTTACATTTTTGTCTTTTTTGTTGCAATCTGAGCGAGAAATTCATATACTTAAAGTTTTTTCGAATTTCGTCAAATGGAGGTACTGAAAAAGTACTGAATTTTTCTGACGTGGAAGTAATGCATTTTTGAGGAAAATACCGAAAAAAGTATTGTAAAAGGACTGATTTTTGGCCAGCCTGTCTTAATAGGCACCCTGAATTGTGTTTTTATGATTGATTCTTGAGGATTAGATAAAAATAATAAGATCCGTCCATACAGCAATTTTCTACGTTTAATATTAACCGAGATTTCGCCGTTTGAATAGTCGAGTTTTTGATGTCATCCACTTCGTAGTGACACCCTTGGTTTCTTTCACCTTGCATTCATTCGAGTTTCACATCGGGCAACTGCAAATGTACTTCACACTGACTAATGAAAGCGAGGTGGAAGAAACCAAGGTTTTCACTGTCGTGGTGGATGACGTCAAAAACCCGACTTTTCAAAGGGCAATACCTCTGTTAATATTGCATGTAGCAAGTTGCGGTTTGAATGAATCTTATTATTTTTAGCTAACATACAAAACTCGATCATCAAAACGTGATTATGTGACTAGCGCAACGGACCCATTGCGACAATTTTTTGGGAAATACTGTGGAGACATTTTGACTACGTTTTGAAAGGAGGGATTAATTTTGTTGACTCATTTTAGATATTACGTATGTGCTATCAATTCACACAGGTGCTTCTTATTCTTATTCTTCTTGTGCAATCATAATGGACCACTAAAACAAGTCAGAGATGAAGTATTGTGATGCAAAGCGAAGCGAAATTTTCAAAAAATCAGGTAAAAAGAGAAACTGAACCGAACCGAATTTGAGTACTCTAGAAAGACTCTCTCGATTTTGAAAGAAGTAACTAATACACTTATGACACATTTTAGAAACTGCACATAAGCTATCAATAATGTCATGCTAAGGAGGAACGCCGTATGCACCTTCAGGAGTTACCAAATTTCCTCTGGCAAATCAGGTATTTCCAGGAAATTTTTTTAATATTTTTCCGCCAATTTCGCAGATAATTTTGTTTGTAATTTCACCTAAAGTTCCTGAAAATTTTAAGGAAAAATATTCATAGCTTTCCCCAAAAATAAACATTTTATCGAAGGAAATCTGGCAACTCTCAAATCTTCATACGGCGTTCTTCCTTAGCACGGCAGAATGCATCAATGCACACACTAGGTGCTGGTGCTTCTTATACTTCTTCTTTTCGCGAGATCACAATGGGCCAAGTCAGAATTGAGGTATTGCGATACAAGTCGAGGTGAAATTTTCAAAGAACCAAGGGATCAAAACGATCGGGTTTTGACTATAGAACATGTATTTTCATATTTTTTTCTTTAAAATGAAGAAGCATGCATTTGTACGCTTGCAAAAACACTATAATTGAGTTTGTTCCTTCTGTTAAATGCATGTCCACAAGGCGTGTGGTCCTTAAATGCCTGCCGTGCCTAGTGATTCATTGCTTGAAAAGCACAAAAGGAAAAAACAAAAAAGACTTAAGTGATATAAAGACCCTTCTGCACTTGGCCTCGTTTCCAGGCGAGTGATTTGATTGTTTCTGTAGAGGCCTGCTCCATGTTGTTCGGCGCGACGGTTAAATTGAAGTTTAATTTGAAAAACTACACGTGTTTTTGAGCGCGGGATGATATCCCTCTTCCCTCTCTGTGTTCGTTTGAATATTGAGTTGCAGGGTTGACACATTTTAGGGATGATGTTTAGGACATCGTCATCTCCAAATTTGGGTTGCGAATAAGTGTTTTACAAGCATTTGTCAAAAGTATTAAACCTTTAAATAGTAAACTCACGTCTTTAAGCATTGAACTAGGGAGTCCGCCTCCTGGCCGCTACGCGGTCTAACCCCTGAGGCTATGTGCGCTCCCAAAGGCCGCTTCTTCTTTTCTTCCTCCCCTTCCTCACCCCGTGAATCAAGCGTCATAAAAATGATTTAATGAGAATAGAGAGGATATGTAAACTGCGCGCAAATTGCGCATTTCATATTACATTCTAGATAATTGCACGTATTCATACAAATACAAATATAAGTGAGAAGTGATACAGGCGGTAATTACTGGTATCAGGTGCAATTAGGAAGCACGTAAACTGTACGCATATAGTTTCTGTGGATTACATAAATTATTACACACCGTTTTTTAACAATTAATAGTATAATTCTGATGTGCTGAACGTTATTAGGCGATTGTATCAACATCCATGGCCGTATTAATTACCATTCCTCAATCAGCTCCTTCCTTTGTCCACTTCATACAACAAATTGGGGTAGTACCACAATTTTAGGAGATAACACCTAACACTTTTTTCCCTGGTACAGCCAATAGTCTCCCTAGTCATCGGTATCTCCTGCTCGCGGTTGATCTTTTAGAAAGTATTTTGCACCCGGAAAAACAAAAATTTCACGCAATATTTCGTCACCTTCAGCTAAAGTATCACGAGGGCCACGTGACGTTTCAAAATTTCCGCCACCATTTTGTTTTCTGATTTTCGCGTTTTCCGCGGTTCTACCTAAGATGTCAACCTGGGCCCAAAGGCGACATCTTAGGTAGAACCGCGAAAAACGCGAAATTTCAGCTATTTTCGGGTCAGGAGCCATGTTTAGGCCCCTGTTTCGCAGTCGAAAAACTTGAGTATCGGCAAAACTTGATTATACCTGCCAAACATATAACGCCAACTGCCATTTATCCAAAAATTTCTCAATTCCGTGGAGGGGCCGATTTTGGCCCAAATCGCAACCCCTCCTCTCGCCCTCTGGCTATGTCTGCGCTGCTTAGCAATTCATCAGGAGGCAGTGCAATGCATACATATAAGTCGCTTTACAGCACTCCCTCGCGCTCTACGACTCCTAACCTCCACTGCTCTCTTTCAAACCACAAATCTTGGGGGATTGAGCACCTTAACATTTCCGCTTCAATCCCTTCCCTCCAACCTTTCATTGGGCGCCCTTTGCGTCTTCTCCCAGGAGGAACCCAGTCAAGGACCTTCTTCGGCAACCTGTCTCCTGCCATTCTCTGGACATGACCATACCAAATGAGTTGTTTTGTCATAATGCAGTGCAAAGCAAGTTTCTGCAGTGCAATGTCAACGAGAATTTCCTGCCCGACTCGGCAACAGCGCGCGCCCTCTCCAGCCGAGAAGAGAGGGTTATGAGGGATTTATTTTCCCTCCTTTCCCTGTTAAAAAAGGCTCTGTTTAAGCACTCTCACATGCGTGGGCTTACCTGTGTCAAAGATCTTTTCACGGCGCTCATTTCATCCGCGCTATTCCCCCGTTTAACGTGCGGTTAGTTTCTTTCCTCGGATCTCAGATATGGCGTTTTCAGCCCCGCGGTTCCAGGTTGCGCACCGAGCCAGCGACTCCACCGTGCTGCCGTGCGAGGGAAAAACGCCGTATGAACACTCGAGAGTTGTCAAGTTTCCTCTAAATAAAACCGAATTTTCTAGGTAAATTGCAAATATTATTTTCCAAAATTTTCAGACAATTTTGTACGCAATTTAATCTAAAATATCTGAAAATTTCAAGGTAAAATATCCATGAGTGTTGTCAAAAATGCATGTTTCATCAAGGGAAATTTGGCAACTCTCGAATGTTCATACGGCGTTCTTCCTTAGCAAGGCAGTGTGGGTTTCATCAATTATGAAATCATCTTTGCCGTTGCGGGTCGTGCTTTGCCAACTTCACGCCGGAAACCGCGTAATTCATCTTAGAGGTCAGGAAAGCACACTGGAAATAAAAAGTCTCTCGGATTCAGTGCCCGGGCCCGTAAAAAAGACAAGGGCAAATATTCTTGATTCAATCGGATTTTTACTTGAGTCAAGAGCCAAGTTTTTTTATTCAAGCAGCTTTTAGGGGTGTCACAGTCAGGGAAAACTGGGAAAACCGGGAAATTTCAGGGCAAATTTGTTAAATCAACTTTATTTGCTTTCTAGAATGGGTTTGAGGTTTCGAACAACAAATTTTGCCAGAAAATTATTTGCAAGTATTGCTTCTTAACCATCTGTCAAATCTTTAATTTTCAGGGAATTTCACCAAAATGTGTCTGGGAAAGTCAGGGAATTTCATTTCCTAAATTCTGTGGCAACCCTGAGATTTCCTTCTGATTCGAGTAAACATCCGAGTGAATCAAGAGGATTCTTTCTCGTCAAATTGTTTCAGAGTCTGGATTTTGGACCCAAGAGCCTTTTTCCAGTGTAAGGCTTAGATATTTGCTGATGTGAGAAATTTTCAAATTCCTCCCGCTCCATGGCCGTCAAAAGTGTCGGGATTCTTTTTAGATTATTTCAAAAGTCCCGACAAATTTCCGGAAATTGTAGATCCGAAACACCTCGGAAATTTCAAAATATCCGGTCCCTGAAAATTTAAAAGCCAGAGCATAGATGTACCAAAATCCTCCTGATGTCTACTGACAGTAAATTAATCTCTATGTTAAAAATCATGTCTGTAGATGACTGTAGATTCCCAAGTTTCTAAATAAACAGGAATAGAAGCCAAATAAACTGGGGAAAAATAAAAAATACCCGGAAAATCTCAAAAATTCCGGAATTCAGTACTACCTCCGGGAAATACAAAAGATCCGAAACATATCGAGCATTTCAAAAACTCCGGGAAATATTCCGGAAAATCTAAAAAAATCCGGAATTCGGTGCTAGTTCTAAGAAATGGGAACTTTGTTCCTGGAATCGTTGCCGACGAGGGTCTAGTTATCTGCCTTTCTCTCACGGTCGTCGGAAACGGCCCACGTGTAATTGATGAAGCGGCATGAATAAATGGATGCCTGGCCCGGAGATGCAGAATGCAGGGATGAAATTCCACTCCAAGACGTTCTTAAGTTTCTCGGTTCAATTAGATTTAAATAATTAATCAGAGCCCGCCGCGTTGAGTAAGAGCGCGAACTTTGCTCAAAAGCTCAGAAGCTAACAGCTCCCGCTTTGTTCCTGGCAAAAACTCGTCTCATTTCTGACACTCTAATTCCGCGAGCTTGGCGCTGTTAATTTTTTCGCATCTTCTGTCTCGGTGAACGTATTGATTCGTTTCCGTGCGGTTCGGATGTTTTCCGTCGTCTTCCGCCAGTCAATCTCTCCGCAAGAACAAAATAAGTTTGATCATCGAAGCGATCGTTTCCCCCGCGCTGAAAAAAAAGTTATGGGCTATATCTGCTGTGCAACGCAAAAACACCGTTAACGCCACTTTGCATTTTTTGGAAACAATGTATTATAGCAGGAAAACTCGTGTACCTTAGGACAATGTTTTTTACAGAATTATTTTGCAAATACTATCAAAAACTTAACCTAAAAATTTGAGGTGAGCACAGGTCGATACGACTTCCGTCAAATGTCCCTCTGCTCCCTATTTAATATGAAAACAATAGGAAAGTCGAATCTACATCTTCAGAATCAATATACTCGAATCTCACTCATGTTATCTATAGTATACAAATGACAATTCCACATTGAAATACATTTTATTTGAACGAACACCAGTGTAGATAGTGATTTGACTGCCGTAGCACTTCACTCCCATCATTTGCCCGCCATTCGAGCGTGTTTGCAAACTCCTTAGATTTTTCCGACTTTTCAAAAGCGGTTTTCTCTAGTATTTTGGCTTCAGAAGTACGCAATGAATCACCGTAAATTCTACTCACCTGGTACTTTCTAAACATTGAATAAAACATGCAAGGTTTAGTGACGCATTCTCTGTTAAAAAGAAAGAAAAAAGAAGAAGAAAATAAGAGAAAATTTGGCACCGTGAACACAGTTAGTCTAATACCGGTTTAAACGTTCATGTAGAGACCTAAGTTAATCACAACACCTGAATACAACTATTCGTGCTCTAAGGATGTCCTCGTTGCATAATCAAATAATTGAAGGCGCTCCGGTTTTTCTCCGGCTGACGTCTATGGATCATTCAAATGAGCTCCGTCCACATATTCTTTTTAGGCACGAGAAGATCTTCAACAACCGTCACGACAGTGTTGCAGGAGTGTGTCATACAGCTTGTTCATGTTTATTTACCTGCAATTCACGTTTTAAAACATGGAAGTTAATTTCCGAGGAAAGAAAAATCAATGGGCTGTGCCATACATAATCCGTCTACATTACCTTAATTGGACTACATTTTGCAATTAGAAACTACAATGTCTGGCATAGTTCAGAAACGACGTATGTAACATTAGTTTCCCTATGCATATTAGTTTTTTTGCAGGTGAGCCTGTATTTGTCTTTCCAAATTGCAAAATTATGTCCAATTATCATAGATGATTGGTCGTATCCTTGAAGTGATTTTTGATTTTTTTCCGAAATTGACTTTAAAACAAATTAAAGAAGCACAAAAGAGAGAATGAAACCATAAATTTAATAAATTTTGCAAATTAAATCATTAATAAACCCTCTAATGATACATTTTAATTCTACCTTTTTCACGCATGTGTCCATTAGGCTCATTGAATTGGCAAAGTTCCCAATATAGCTCATAAACATTCAGACAATCTCTAATCGAATTTAAAATTAACTGCATCTAAAACCTAAGAGCGAGTTTTCTCAATACGTTATTGTTTTCAAAAAGTTCATGGGACCATGAAAGAGTGTTAAAAGCTTAAGAAGGAAGAAATCCTTAAAAATCTTTCTCTATAGTAATGGGTCGGAAGTGTTATTTCAGTAGAAACTCTAATAGGAGGACAGGAAATAAGTTCACGTATTGTAGATCTGCCAACTCCAATACGAAACTTCCAAACGCGGAAGAAACAAAGAGTGACCAACAGGCAAACTTTATAGCGGGGAGAAGAAAGGAACTTTTGGAAATGAACCCCACGGTTGAGAGAAAAATTAATGTTGGCACCGGCAGCATTTTCACTTAATTTGAATTGTTGCTCCCATAATTCTTCAATGCTCCGAGCACAATTTTGATTTGTATCAACCAACTTCTAACTGATATTTACATTGTTAGCCGGTCGCACAAATCGTGAAGTTAAGGTCTAATTATCCTGTACTCTTCAACTTCAAACACTTTCCTTATAAACAAAATAAAAAAAAAAAAAAAAAAAAAAAAATAAAAAAAAAAAATTACGGCAAATGTTTTTTTTTTTTGGCAAAGAGCATTATCCTATAGTGCTTCCTTCCTCTATGTTATGTAAAAAACGATTCTTGTCGTTACCCAACGCTGGTTACCTTAAAGAGCACTATGATGACTGATTTTTCAAACCGATGACTAATTGAATCGACGTATGCGAAAACGTCCGTTGTCTAATACAAGGGTTTCATAATTGCGGTGGGTTTCTTTTGTCCCACGACACTGATAAATAGGATCGATCTCTTTTGTAAACGTTTAACTACTCTTAGGGTATTATTCATAAAATGGCTCCACATTAATTACAACAAAATTGTCTGTCCACTCAAATTCTGAAACACTGTCTTGGACATTGGGCATTTTTGCATACGTCGATTCAATTAAGAGCGATGTATTTTTTCAATTTTAAATTTATTTTAATACAATTTCCTGTACACGGAAAAAATATAAAAAATACTGCGAAATCAGCTCTTTAAGCACTTTTAGATGAAGCAATAAAAAATAAAAAAAGTTTAAAAAATCAAAAAAAAATCTTGCACGCAGTCTTAGTTTGACACCTAGTTGAAGAACAATGAGTAAAATTTTAAGGAGAAAAAGAATAAGACAATAAATCTATCAATCGATCTAAAAAGACCGCACAGGAAACACGATTTAAATTTGGCAGAGGCCGGGCACACGACGCGTCCAACAGACCGAGTTAAGAGTCTCCCAATGAGCCGGAATTTTCTTCTACACCAGCGTTTCGGTTTCGGGTGCCTTTAAAAGCCTCCGGGATGCAATTAAGACGAAGATTAATGAAACACTATCTCCTTCCGCGGTGCCAAATCACCCCCTAAAACCCTCCTCTCGACGGAGGGATGCTTCTCGATCAGACAGCGCTGCTATCGCATCTCCCTCCCTCTCGAAAGTTTCCGCGTCTCGGAGTGAAACGGAAAGACTTGTCTTAACTCCGGCTATTTATTATTAAATCAGGCCCGACCCCTAAATGATTGAATTGCCTTAATTGAAACACACTTTCGCGTCGCACACGACCGAGGCACGGACGAGGCCTGAATTAATATCTGTTAACAATGTGCTCTCACCGCGCGCTTCCTCGAGTATTCCAGGGTTTTTAAACGTCTCCCGTGATAGACGTCACTGGACAATGTTGAAGGGGCTTTTTTTTTAGATCTGGAGAAAATATTTTTCTTGACTTAAAGATGATATTTTAGCTCAAAAATTTATTTTTTAAAACGTGTGGTAACATTTTAAATTAGGTCAACAAAGGTTGAAGGAGTTCAACAATGACCCTACCCGAAAGGAAAAGAATAATTTTCTATCAAATGGACTTCATTTTGCAATTTGGAACTATAAATTTTGACCCGGTTTAAAAATAATGTATGTGCCATTAGTTTCCCTATGCACATAAGTGTTTTTTCAGTTAGTCAGACTTTATAGTTTCGAATTGCAAAATGCAGCCCAAATATGTATTTGATTTAAAAAACATTGTTTTAAGCAGGTAAACGTTAGTTTCGCCGAGATGGTTTCTTCTTTTACATCAAATGAAACCTTTTCCCGTTTTTTTAGCTTATAAAATGTAACTTTGTTATGGTCTGATAATTTAATTTGCTCGCAAGAACGAAGCATTAATTTTGATTACGGAAACAAAATGCTTCAAAAAATATTTTAGTAAATCAATTTCCTTTTCGATCAAAGAAATCACTTTCAGCTGTGAAAAATCTTCGGGCTGAAGAAAATATGATTTTTCAGTGAAGGAGCGTTATGATAATATTTTAATGCTTTCATTGTTTTTTAAGTAATTGTGAATAATTGACTTTTCATGTTAAATTATTCTTTGTTGCAGGTAAGTTTCGGCTAAATGCATCTATGACCATACCCTTACCACTTTTGACTTACATTGTGATGTTATTATTGCCACAACAAGTAAGTGTTAATGTACTTAATTCTCTTATTGTAATTTGTCTTATATGAGATGAGCGTCAAAAATTCAAGAGAATGAAACGCTGAAGAGAGTATCAGAACGCCCAATAGAACGTAACAGTGCGTCAAAATCTATATCCGTGTTGAGAAACCTGAATAGTTCTCGATTTTCCTCGGCAATTTTTGCAACTTGGCTGCTCTATTTTCCCTCCATTCATGATCGATCCTAAGGTGAATCTTCAACATTTGGGAGAATAATTCACGATTCGATCTATAAATTGAAAATTCCCAGATTTTGTCACCTACCGGCCGAAGTATCACAATCGCCATATGCGACGGTTCAAAATTTCCGCCGCCATTTTATTTTTTTACCGAGGAATTGTCGGTTGAATCTGTTTGAACATTTCACTGAATTTTATCAGCAGCTCAAAGAAAATCCAGTACGATTTTCGGACATCTTCGTTGAACAATTTCTTCGTAAAAAAATAAAATGGCGATTGAAATTTTTAAACGCCGCACGGCGCTTGTGATACTTTGGCCGGAGGGTGACGATTTTCGGCGACTCTGGTCCATTCCCTCAAAACTTGCCTGTAGGTGAGTCATACATGGGTAGCACCCTCCAAACGTTACAGTCTGTACCTGAAATTAACTTTTAACCTCCATTTTACAAATAAAATATAATAAAAAAATCCGCAATTTTCGCACCACTGTCCGGATTAACGACCGCTCCACACCGAGCTCCTTTCTAATTCCTAACCTGACCTCGGAAATCCAGTATTTCCAGATTTTCGGGGCCCCTGAAAGCATCATCCAAATAATTCAGTCCGTACCTGAAATTGACTTTTAACCTCTATTTTACACGAAAAAAAAACCGGAATTTTCGCACCACTGTCCGGATTAACGACCGCTCCACACCGAGCTCCTTTCTAATTCCTAACCTGACCTCGAAAATCTAGTATTTCCAGATTATCGGCGCCCTTGGCTTATTACTTAAAAAATCTCCTGGAAATCATACATCCGTAGCATCCTCCAAATGTTTCAGCCTGTGCCTGAAATCAACTTTTAACCTCCATCTTACCAAAAAAAAAAAATCGCAGAATTCTCGCACCACTGTCCGGATTAACGACCTCTCCACTCGGAGCTCCTTTCTTATTCCTGACCTGACCTGGGAAATCCAGTGGCTCATCCGCGAGAAATCCGCGAGGGGGCGGGGGGGGGGGGGCGGAGCGCACGGTGGCGACGCGACGCGACGCCCGGAGCCGGGAGGAGAGCAAACATGGTGCATGATATCTCGGCCAGAAAAAGAATGACGACATAAAGCCCTATTGATCGAGACGCAAATAAGTTGTCTGCAAGAAAGGGCTCTTGTCAGGAGCGGATGCGGCGGTGGAGGCAGCGCCCGCCGCGGACCTGATTTATGACGCATCCCTGGTGCCCTCTTGCCGGATTTTAGGTTTCCCGAAAATTTTTTGTCGAAAAACACTTGAAGTTGTTGAAGAACTCGATGATCATGAGCATAATTTGCTGATTTTACCTGATTTATGACGCATCTTTGGTGCCCTCTTGCCGGATTTTGGGTTTCCCGAAAATTTTCGGTTGAAAAACACTTGAAGTTTTTGAAAAAATTGACCATCCTAACCTCATGTTTCTGATTTTACCTGATTTATGACGCATTCCTGGTGCCCTCTTGACGGATTTTGGGTTTCCCGAAAATTTTTGGTTGAAAAACACTTGAAGTTTTTGAAGAATTTGATGATCATGAGCGTATTTTGCGATTTTACCTGGCTTATGACGCATCCATTGATGCCCTCCTGCCGGATTTTGGGTTTCCCGAAAATTTTTGGTCGAAAAACACTTGAAGTTTTTGAAGAATTTGATGATCGTGAGCATATTTCGCTGACTTTACCTGATTTATGAGGCATCTTTGGTGCCCTCTTGCCGGATTTTTGGTTTCTCGAAAATTTGTTGTTGAAAAACAATTGAAGTGTTTGAAGAACTTGATGATAATGAGCATATTTCGCGATTTTACCTGGCTTATGACGCATCCCTTGATGCCCTCCTGCCGCATTTTAGGTTTCACGAAAATTTCCCGTTTAAAAATTCTCGAAGTTTTTGAAAAACTTGACCATTCTAAGCTCATGTTTTTGATTTCACCTGATTTATGACGCATCCCTGATGCCTCTTGCCGGATTTTGGCTTTCCCGAAAATTTTTCGTAAAAAAACACTTGCAGATTTTGAAGAATTTGATCATCATGAGCATATTTTGCGATTTTACCTGGCTTATGACGCATCCCTTGATGCCCTCCTGCCGGATTTTGGGTTTCACGAGAATTCCCCGTTTAAAAATTCTCAAAGTTTTTGAAAAACTTGACCATCCTGAGCTCATGTATCTGATTTTATCTGATTTATGACGCATTCTTGGTGCCTCCTTGCCGGATTTTGGATTTCCCGAAAATTATTTTTTTGAGAATACTAGCGTAGCTAGGGGGGTCCCTTTGAGGGGTACGTCCTTTGAGGGCGTAGCTAGGGGGTCCTGGGGAGTCTGCCCCCCCCCCAGAAAAACGGATCCTTCATTCCTCACCCCCCGCTCTCTTCACCAGGAGAGGTGATCTCATGCCCCCCCCCCCCAGAGAGATTTCCTAGCTACGCCCCTTGAATACTCGAAGTTTTTGAAAAACTTGATGATCATGAGCCAAAGTTTCTGATTTCACAGTGAGTTGAAACTGTAGCCAACGTGCGTTGAAACCATGGTGTCTAGAGAGGGAAAAACCGGAATTTATCAGGGAATGATAATTAAACCGGGAATCTCTTTCTTCTACCGCTTTGGGGTCATTTTTTTCTCACGTGGTACTTCCTCGCGTGGTCTTATACAAGAGGCTGATTGTGAGTATTTGCACCCTTTTATAACACACAATAGAGTAGCAGCATGAATTAGCAGATAATGCGGTTGTTTTTTTTTCCCGGTGAAGAGTGAAGACGCATAAAAAACGCCTTCAACAAGAAAAGATACTTCCTAGCGTAGTCTTAGAGGCCGAATAGTTGCATCTTTTGAAAGCCCAGTCAACAGATCGATATCTCCGTTAAGTAGTAGGTGCTGGATGCGAAAACTCGGTGTTTTAACGGAAATGATTACTTTTTGCTGGTCTTTTTGTATAATTTGAAATAATAAAAACATAATTCTGTGACAAACGCAATTGGCTCATTACCAGTTGCCTAGTACCTTTCCGTATTTGTATTATATTATCTTTGACGGTAACCTAAGAAACAATTTGCTTTTTTTACGAGTAAATTCTTGCCAGCAAAAATTTCTGGCAGTCTTTATCACATTTGAGCGGATTTTGCCTTGCCACAGTAGATTCCAAGCGGATTCTGGATTGAGATGGACTTTACATTGACGGCTACCAAAGCCCAGGTAGCATTTACTCAAACAAGTAGATTATTATGTAAGAGTTGGATAAGTGCTTTACCAGGGCTTTGATTACCTTGACCCAAAAGTCCATTTCTTTCCAAAATTTGGCTGTTTTACCCGTTCATGAAATACGTGACGCTGAAAATCGAACTTTTTACCATGCCTCCATTGCCTCCCCTCTTCATAATATATCCGCAATCTATAGTACGCCTCGAAAACAATTACGCGATGCTCGGTTCGACATTTTCCCGTCAGATTGCCGTTCTTTAATGAATTTTAGACACTAAATTCCCACATGGCGTTATTTCATTTTATATCATTTAGAGAAAAAGGCGTTCTGCGTCCACTTTAGCGTGACAAAAAGCAGCTCTGCCTCCTGTAACACTTCCATAATGTAGACTCAGGCCCCTCCCCTAGAGTGTTACGTATGTATTTTATGCACGACCCCATACATCTGTTTCTGTGCAGACCAATGTTAGTTCCGAACTTACGAATCCCTTGTTGCAGCCTTGTGAGCCAAAATAAATCAACTTAATAAAAAGCTCAGAATTTCAGCGAATCGAAATTTCTCCTCAAAACCAGTAGTGCCTCTGCTTACGTTGAGATACATAATTTAATAGCATAAGGTGGCAACCGTTGCTAGATTCGGCAGGACGTAGGGCGAGGGATGACTATTAAAATTTTATTCAAACGATTCTCATGCTAATAGCCCAGTTGCAGTGCGTCTCGCGAAGGAAGTATACCATGGTGGATGAGCCTTGCCAAAATTCATTTAAAAAATCGTCTTTTTACCCCTTAAATAAAAATACGGCTGTAACAGTCCCCTTCGGTCTAAAGCATGGATGCCGTAAGAAGCCTTTGCGTCACGTTACACTCAAGGGGAAGAGAGGGAGGGGTCTCTTCTGCCATAACGGATGCGTGACAAAGTGTTGAAAAGGTATACAACGTCATAGAAATATTGATAAAAATCGTAACATTTTAAAACATTTTCGATAGTTCTCGTAAAAATATCGATACAAAATCGTATGATTTGTGTATGAAGAGGGTAGGTCTGCTGGAACAACGATACGAATACATAATATGCCAACAATCACTGTGTTCGTTTCAACACAGTGATTGACTGATCACTTGATATACATTTTACTTTGAATTAGAATAGGGAGTAATGTCGTGTTAAAATCATTGATTGACCTGCATTCATTTCATTTTTTATGAAAAAAGTCAATCTCACCAAACTCCGAATGATATTAGTTCCCTCCCACAAAATATGACCTACGAAGAGTCATGAAATGAATTCTTGAATTTGAACACGATTAAATTTTACACCACATTCGACGTATGTTTCCTTTGCCATGCGCGTATCGGAAACAGTTGAATTCCATCACTTGGAAAGTGCATATCCACTGAGAGTCAATATTATATCGATTGCTGTGACTCTCGTGGAAATGTTTTTCCAAACCTGATAAAAGTAGTGTTATTTTACATTTTATTTCATGATAATATGACTGTTTCGTATTCAAACCTTACATCATCGATGGAATGCGTGTCTCTTATTATTATTGAATTAGTATGAGCTCAGGTGGTGCTAAAAATTCAACTTAGAGCCTCCTCTCCTAGCTTGGTCCCACTATTCACCACATAATTCAATCAGATATGCCTACCACTCATTCACTGGAAAAAAAGTTGCTTGGATCTAGAATCCAGGCTCTTGAAAACATTGACAAGAAAAAATACTCTTGATTTAATCGGATTTTTGCTTGGATCCAGAACCTAGTCTCTTAATTTAAGCGGATTTCCTTTTGATTCAAGCAAAAATTCGATTGAATCAAGAGTATTTTTTCTTGTCGTTTTCAAGAGTCTTGACTCTAAGCTACTTTTTTTCCAGTGTTGTGTTTGATTATATCGTTAACCTAACATCTGTATCACTCAACAATCGCCGATTCTTAATTGGACTACATTTTGCAATTTGGAACTATAAATTCTAGCCCGATTTAAAAACAACGTATGTGCCATCAGTTTCCCTATGCACATAAGCGTTTTTCCAGAAAAGCCAGACTTTATAGTTCCAAATTGCAAAATGCAGTCCAATTCACTTAAAGATGTGGCAAACGTGCAGGAGAACTAGTTCACTTGTGCTATTATTCATGCTCCTTTGAATTCCTACGAGAGGCTCGAACACTGGAAAGTCAGTACAGAAGAGTCAACAGATTTTATTCTTTTTTTCGCAGTTGAAAAAGTTAGCTTATTCTTAGCATTCAAGACACACACATGGCGAAGCGAAGAGACAAGCAAGCATGGAAAAATGAGAGAAATCGTTGCTCAGAAAAGTCTCCTTTTACGTAATATTTCCTTACCAACGTCGGTGAAATTACCAAACCACGTATCTCGTTTGCGGTGTTTAAAAATCTACGCTCACATTTTATTTTTTTGAAGTAAATCAAATCAATTTCATTCCTTGAAATTTTCACGGAATTTTCTCCGCACAAAGAGGAAAAATCACAGAAATTTTCAAGACGGGATGTTAAGTAGTTTTTCATTTAAAAAATAAAGTATGACAGGAAGTCTGCGACGTCGCAAACCGAGATACGTGGTTTGGTAGTTTCACCGTCGATATGTGTGACCATTTCTACGATATTTATTTTCCCTGCTCTTGAAGAGTTCTGTAAATAAAATCACGACTTTCATTGGACTTTTCTTGAAAAAAATAGCGAACACTGGAAAAAAACGCATTGGATCTAGAATCCAGACTCTTGAAAACATTAACAAGAAAAAGGACTCTTGGTTCAATCAGATTTAAGCTTAAATAAAAAAAAATCCGCTCAAATTAAGAGGCTTGGTTCTTGATGTAAGCTTAAATCTGATTGAATCAAGAGTATTTTTTCTTGTCGATGTTTTTAAGAGTCTAGACTCTAGATCCAATGTGTTTTTTTTCCAGTGAACTATGCAAATAAAACTACTTAAAAATGTAAGTTCTGTGTGTATGTATCCGTATCTCACCGTGTTGAACGTAGAATAAAACCCAAACCAGCCTATGAAAAAGATAAAAGAAACATGCGAAATCAAAGCCGGCTCACTTATTAGAGTTCTGCCGCTCATCGTATTGAATCGGCAGCATCAGTTTTATACGCTGAGTGCGGTGAATTGCTCGATTGAAAAGCTCTCGTTCACATTGGTTCTGCTTTTTCATCTAGATTTAAACTGTGAAAAAGTACCCGTTCCTGTAAAGCGGAATCGAATAGATTGAAAAAAAAGCCGGGAGAGGAAAGAATGTACGATAAATTATTATCTCAAAAATCAATTCTCAGAAACGGTTGTAACATGCCTGGCCGGCAGAATTGCCTCTATAAAAAAAGAATAAAACGATACATATGAAAATGTGTAGCTAAAATGGTAGCATCCTGCATTTCCTCCTCCTATTTTCTCTCTATATCTTTTCCATATTTACGGAGCCGTAGTAGTCGATCAGTGCTTGAGTACGATGCAAGTATTTTATGGCCTGGATACACGCTCTTTTTTCCGTCAAATTCCGATCAAAATGATGACCAAGATGGCGGTCGAGAGTTATCTAGATTGATGAGTAAAATTAATTAAAACAGCGTTTTGATTGAAATAAGCATGACATAAGCACGGTTGTGTGGACATTAGATGAAGGATGAGCCCCACAGCTCCATCATCACCTTCAAATTTTTGCAGGCCGCAGAAATTTGATGGTAGATGGTACGCACCAGTCACCATTTGATCGGAAATTGGTGGAAATTTGAGCGTGTAACCAGCACATTATCCTATCCTTCCAAACCACCGTGTGAATTTACAAATATGAAAGACGCATGAGTCAACATTCAATACACGCTGGTGATCAAACGATCAAAGTCAAGGTGAAATCATAACTCGAACTTCGAACTGGGCAAGTCAAATTTTTTCGTAACCAATGTAAAATTAAAACGTTAATATCTTAATTAGGAGTTGACTACAGTAATTTTGATGCAAGAATCGTGTCCAACGTGAAATTCTGGTTAAGAAACGTGTATCAGAATGCTTAAATTCGTATTTTGTCTAGTGGTCCATTGGATCGCACCATACTCCCTATGCTATGCACTGGAATAAAAACACATCGGATCTAGAGTCCAGACTCTTGAAAACATTGACAAAAAAAATACTCTTGATTCAATTGGATTTTTGCTTGAATCAAAACGAAATCCGCTTAAATTAAGAGGCTTAGTTCTTGATTTAAGCTAGATTCTAATTGAATCAAGAGTACTTTTTCTTGTCGATGTTTTTAAGCGTCTGGACTCAAGATCCAATGTGTTTTTTTTTTGCCAGTGTGTCTTTTTCGACTTTCGCTTTGTCTATCGATTTCAATAATCAGCCCTCTGAGTCTGTCAGATCGAAGCAAGTGCTCCGATTCATTTTATAATCCCGTCTTCTGCATCGATCAATGCACCACTATCGGTATGCAATATGCGGTTAAACTCACTTCCTAGTAATCTGCGCGCCGTATTTACAGGATTCCATCGGCGCTAGCGATCTTCGGAGCCGCTTTTTTTCGTGCCGAGATAAACGAGAGACTACCGAGATTGGAATGAGGTAAAAACGGAAAAATAAGAGACAAAAGGCTCGGCAAGATCAAAGAGTAACCGCTGCGTAAGGAACTGGGTTACTCTCGAATTTAGCTTTGTTCCCTTATAATTTCTCGCTCTCTCATTCTTTTTCACGGCTCGTTAAAGCATTTCTTGAGTGAGCCACGTGGAGCTTCGAAACTCTCCCGTCAATATTTTTCCTCGCAGCCTTCAAACTCTCGTTTTTAATAATTAGGATGTTTTTTTTTTTTTGTTTTTGTTTTTTTGTTTTTTTGTTTTTTTTTTTTTGAGTTTTGTGGCTTCTATTCCTTTGTATTGTAATTAGGATGTTTGGTGTAACGTAAATCGGTACTTTCAATTCGTCGTTCCCCTCACGAAAGAACGTAACTATATTTCGATGTTGCAAAATTTCCCCTCGCGAATTGCATTTTCACTAAGAGAATCTCAGGAATTTCTAGTTGACAAGTTAACTGATTTTTCTTCCGATCTGGTGCAAAAATCGCAGAAATTTTACTGTTAATTTACATTTCAGTGAGGAAAATGTTGAGTGAATTTTCTGAAATGTTTAGTTTCCAGCATTGTAATGTCATAAACATAATCCAGTAAAAGTTTCAACGAATTGCATGTATTTGCTTTAAATATAATGGATGAAGCGTCTACAAAGATCCTGAGATACCGCAACTAAGAAATACACACTCTGCCCTCAGCGTTTCAAGTAGAAACATTACTATCATTGATTAAATTCAGATACCGATTTCCTACAAAGGCGGATCCAGCAATTTGGCAACACCGGATTCCATCCAACTAAACCTATGTTAAATAATCGATTCTTGTCGGAGCACCTGGCCCTTCCAAGAATCGATACATTTCCATAGGTTTAAATGGAGAAAAAAAATGTTGCCAACTTGCTGGGTCCGCCGATGATTTCCTGCAGTGATTCCAGGCGGTGCTTAAAATCAAATCATCACTCAACACAATCGAATACACCGCAAGTATACTGTTTCATCATAACAACATTATCATACAGCTCTGAGCTGTGAGTATGGAGAACAAAAAGTTCAGGACCGAGGCACGCCACCTAAAAACGATCGTTAGGCAACTATTTCAACTCCTGCTGTTAGTTACATTGCCTACTCAGTTAATTGAAGGCGCACTGGACCATGTTCCACTCGACGCCTCCTCAACGCCGGACAGTGTCAGCGCCGAGCACATAGACGTGGGTAGGGGAGGGGTGGAGGGGGTGGGGGGGGTGGTGAGGGAGTGGTGAAGGGGGGGATCCGTCCGTCGCTTTTGCCACTAAATTAAACAAGCCCTTTTTCTGTATTTTCCGTGTCTGCAAAGAAAGCTGGAGCTTCCGCCGTCGCACAGTGGGTCGAGTCCATCAGGGAGGTCGGACATGACATTTTTGACTAAAACTGCAAATTTTGATGTTTATTTCGTCATATTTTAAGTTTCAAGGGGTGCTTTCAAAAGAAAATTTTACGGGAAAACCAATGAAACCGCTTCTAGAACCTCAAAGTTTTGTATAAACGGAGTTATAAGCTTTTAAAGTTTCCAAATTTTGTCCGACCTCTCCTATCGACTGGATCCACTGTGCGTCGGTCATCCTCCTTCTTCGCTGTTTTTTCCGGATCTTTGTCGTTCTGTTGACTAATTTTCTCCTCCGCGAACCGGATTTCCTGGCCCCCTTTGCACACTCCGCTTCATCAATGTAACGGCCTCTTCAAAAAAAAGGCACGAATCCTGAAGGAATTCAATGGCGCTTACGCGCTTTTTAAGAGGGGCCGCCTCATCTGCTTCCGCTGTAGCGTTAGGTAATCTCGCTTGCGGAATTGAGTTTGTTTCGACGCCTTGTGACCGGCTTTGATCTGGACAGGCTGAAATGACCCTGCGCTCTGGTAATTTCGCGGGTGGTTTTAATACGGTTTTTACCCTACTTTTATCCTTCAATTTTCTAATGTGACTAATTTTTACCCGAACCATAATGTGTTTTCAGCAGATGGATGCACCTCTATGGGCAAATTAGGGTATTTTCAATTTCACACAAGCGGCGTTTCTTGGGAGGGAATTAAATGACGTTTTATCCAGAATTAAAAGGAAGGGGGGGAATTAACTGTCGGGTTGTGTGTTTTTAAAGCGGCCAGCTTACTCGGCCACTGGCATAGATATTTGAAATCTATCATATACATCTCATTGCCCTCTGAAACCCCGTGAAATATCCCACGAACATTTTCTTGCATCAAATGACACCCTAGAAACCCTGCTCTAAACCGTATGACAATAATGTACGAAAATAAAATGCACGTAAAGCATTCGAATATTGCTATATTTGTCAATGTGAAATCTGTAGAATGCCAATTAAAGACTCACTTTTTAGAGGGAATAAAGCTTCTTTTTCTCGGAAAAATAAAGGGTTTACAAAGAATTAGGTCACTAAAAACAGGGATTGGATAGATCAACCAACTTTCGGTTTTGACTGCAATGCAATGCAAACTTTTTTTTTCACATTCACTACCTTGGCAACCCCTACTACCGTGGCCCAGACCGTTCCAGCTGATAAGTATTAGTGGCGGGAACAAAATCTTTACCTTTGAGAACATTTTCCCCCAAAATTTGCAATTTTAACTGTTAAAGCGACAGTCAAATTTATCCAAAAACTTTAATGGGGACATCTACGAGTTCCATAAGAAATGCAGTTTAAATCAGATGTGATCAGTCTACACTCTAATGTCATCCGGCAAATTTATATGGCAAGGAATTCCCGGAAAACTTAGACACGACAAGAGGACAACAATGAGAACACGCACAATGTTAAACATTCACACATTAAAGACCCACAAAGAACGGTCCAGGGAAGTTCCTAGTTCTCATGCACCAATGGAGCTTTCACATCCCACAAGCTTTTGCGATTTTATTTCTCTTCCTTAGGTAAAATTTTGTAAAGTACACAATGTTACCACTACTTTTTCCCGAGACAAACTATTAAGCCTGGAAATAACTCTCAAAGTTGAGGCGGTGATGCAAGGGATCTCCTACGCTACGCCGAGACTCCGCATCTAAATCCAGTTAAATTAACTACAAACACGGAGTAAATACATTCTATAGCGCTGTTGCCACTCTGTTTAAGGACTATACTGCCGTGCTAAGGAAGAACGCCGTATGAACATTCGAGAGTTGCCAAATTTCCATCAATTAAATGTTTATTTTCGAAGAAAGGTATGAATATTTTTCCTTGAAATTTTCAGACAGTTTAGATCAAATTACAAACAAAATTATCTGAGAAATTGGCAGAAAATTTCACCGAATTATATCAGCAGCACAAAGAAAATTCAGTCAAATTTTCGGACAGCCTAGTCGAAAAATTTCTCTATACAAAATTAAAATGGCGGCGTGAATTTTAAAACGTCGCATAGCGCGTATTATACCTCGGCCGGAAGGTGACGACATCAGAATACTGCCGTGCTAAGGGAAAACGCCGTATGAACCTTCGTCAGTTGCCAAATTTCCTTTGATCAAATACGAATTTTCTGGGAAAATTGTGAATATTTTCTTCCTAATTACATCTAATCATCTGAAAATTTCAAGAAGAAATATGCATAACTCTCTTTAAAAATAAGCATTTTATCGGAGGAAATTTGGCAACTCCCGAATGTTCATACGCCGGTTTTCCTTAGCGAGGCAGAATAGGCCGGAGGTTTGGCAACGCGGCTCTCAAAGCGGCACCGGAATCGGGTGCATCTTTTATAAAGCCACAGTTGTTTCAATATTTCAAGTCCTGGGCGAGTTGTAAAAATAAATAACCAATTACTTTGTGCTCCTGTTAAACCGCTCCTTTCGATCCGCCGCGATCCCCCAACGCCCCCCTCCCCCCTCAACCCCCCTCCTCGCCCTCTTCCGCCTCCCCCGGTCGGTCTCGTTGAGTCCTCCATCCGATTAACTCGCTTTTACAATTGTTTCGGAATTTGTAACTTCCTGCCGGATGATAAAAAAGGGAAGGGGGGAGCGAGCTTTTATTTTTTTCCGCGAGCGCTCCTACCCCCCCCCCCCCGCTTTTCAACAAGGCTCCACCTTGTCCCTATCTTTTGAGCTTTCATATTTTAACCCCCGCCCCCTTCGTCCCCCTTATCCGCGGGGCTTCCGCCGGATGCCACTCGCCTGCAACGCGGGGGGGAGGGGGGTTGGTGAACTTGAAAAATAGGTCTCTCGTGTTCTAAGCTAAAAAAAAGGGGGGGGGGAGAGCAAAACTTGATTTCCTCTGGTTACTATGATTTGTGATAGTGAACAAGGTCGAGCACGTACAATAGTTTACAAATCTGAAAATTAAGGTATCGATAACGATAACAAACCAAAAATGAGTTTTTTCGCCGTGCTGAGGAAAAGTGCCGTATGAAAATTTCGACCTTGTCAAATTTCTTTTGATTGCGTATTTATCTCTTAGGAAAGTTGTGCCTTTTTCTGAAGATGACACGATGGAACGCCTAATTTGGTGTCGAACGACACATGCCATGTATGTTGCATCAATTAGCTCCAAGTTTTCGTTTACTTTGGGTTTTTTCGAAGCTTGGGATCGCATTTTTGCCATCGTGGGACTAAAGAATGCCCTTACCTTTGAAAAACAAGTTTAATGTAATGAAGACAGAGGTCATCTTAGACGAAAATTATTGCATTCGATGTTGATATTGAAACTACGTACGTTGAATTTGTCAAATTTGGTAAGTGAATTCTGTAGTATCGTGACAAAAGATATGCAATCTCACACTGCGAGCAAAATGACAAGTTACACGGAGCAACAATGCAACATGAAACTTATCAATGCAGTATATTGCATGCCGTTCTGACACAAAATATGCCGTCTTTTGAACCACCTTGAAATTTTTAGGTATACTTTAGCTCAAATTGTGAATAATGTTTCATGAAATTTTAACGAAACATTTCTGAGATTTCCTACGGGGTTGTTTTACTGCGGTTCACATCACTGAATATTTTTCTCGGGTGAAGTGTGTACAACAATGATGTTGAGTGAGCCTTTTCTTCAAACGTAAGCTGGTGTCAAAATCCTCAACTCCAATGAGGATTTAACTCGGACGACAGACTCCGGTCTGAGTTTGGGAGCGCGGGCTTTTATCTTAACTTCGGAGTCGGAATCAGTTCCTAAGTTCTCTGACATTGCAGACGCCAACAAACTGCATAGCCTTAAGGATCCTCTCTCGGAGTTGCTCGGAAGTTTCGCCGGGTATATATTGTTTTCAAAGCGTTGAGAAGGCCGCGCATACCTCGCAGCTGTTTTCTCCGAATTTGACGATTGCAGACGCATGTGTTGAAATCTGCAGCTTTGCAGATTTGCTCTCCGTTGTGATACAGTTTCTGACAGAACTACACAACAGGAAACTAACAGTACAAGGATTGTAATCATAAATTGGACGTATTTCTGTCAAACGGAACTGTCGACGTGTGGGACAGGCGAGGTGTGCTTTAGAAAGCTGCATAAGAAACAATGTTAAAGTGGGCGTGATTCCCTTTGGATAAATGGAAAAGCGGGATTTTACATTATGTTTAATGGAACTATGTGCCAACTAAATGCGGTACCCATGAGCCATGGACATGTAACAAGAGCGTTGTGGACAGGGCTCATGAGTTGAAGACTTGGATGAATCGGATCGTCGTTCTCATCGTCGCCGCTGACGTCACTGGCGCCTTATAGTTCCCATTCATTCTCATGGCTCTCAACTAACGAGCACACCCCTTCTTTCCCTCCTGTCTCTGGTTTACTGGAAAAAAACACATTGGATCTAGACTCTTTAAAACATTGACAAGAAAAAATACTCTTGATTCAATCGGATTTTTGCTCGAATCAAAACAAAATCCGCTTAAATTAAGAGGCTTGGTTCTTGATTCAAACTAGATTCTGATTGAATCAAGAGTACTTTTTCTTGTCGATGTTTTTAAGAGTCTGGACTCTAGATCCAATGTGTTTTTTTTTCCAGTGTTCCGTTTGGCAGAAATACGTCCAAGTGTTTGTTCTTTCACCAAAAAAGTAGATAAATAATCTCAACTGAGATATATATATATATATATATATATATATATAAAAAAAAAAAAAATTTTAACGTAACATAGTGTTTGTGTGTACCTCAAACGATGTCGTCAATCACAAGTGTGTATTTGTCATATAAGATCATCATTCAACGCAGTGAATATCGCTAACGCTGAGGTAAAAACTTGGGCTAAAATTTTTACATTGATGTATTCAATCAAAGCGAGTACATATCTCTCTAGATACATCGTCAGCGCAGGTAAATGAACATACGTGAAGATAACAAACGCACGTTATCGAATGCTAGCATCACATTTTATTTTTGGTAATATTCTGAGGCATGATAGGTATCTAATATACGCTGTTTAATGACACATTTCTCTAAAATCTACTGAAAAATGTGCACAGCTATAAAAAATTGTGATACAAATATATCCGTTGCTCCGGCTCCTGAATGCGGGACTTACGGTTTCCTCACCCGCAACGCACGGTAGTGCTTACGTCTCCTGGAGCCGGAGTTTTTTTTCAGTGGACATTTTTCCGTACCTTAAGGATGGATTCATCTCGAATCAAAGACATTCGGTTTTCGAGATCACATCAAATAGAGCCACCACTCTGACAACAAAGCCGACTCGGGAACGTAATGAAAAGGTCTAAAATTCAATCAGAATTTCGAAAATCGTTGTCGTGGGAGACGGTGGATTGCTTTCGGAAAATGAGAAAAACACCAGGAGAGAAAGGGGAGCTTTGGGACTCGGGGAAAAGGAAAGGCAGATGAAATTTCCTAGTCTTCGGAACGTCTCGTTCTCGTTCCGCTCCATTTTCACGGCCGGAAACGACGCGATGGTGGCGGCCTGGCGGCGCTTCGCGAAATAAAAAGGGCTCCTTTCGGGGCCGCCTTTGTGTCTATTTTAATCCGGGCTCATAGATTGGGTCGCAAGATCAGAGTGCGGAACCACTGAGGAAGAACGCCGTTTCAAAATTTGGACGTTGTTAAATTTCCTCAGATGAAGTATGGGTTGGTAGATACGTTTATTTGGTGTTTTCAACATCTGAGCCATGATCGCCTTAGAGAAGAGATCAAAATAGTGTAGTACAGGATTTAAAAAATTTAAAAAGGAGGGGTTCCAAAAGGGTAGCACACAATCCCTGGTAAAAATTGGCGATAAGAGCTACGTTTCAAAATACCATAGGAATTCTTATAGCCGGCTAAAGAAGGCTACAGAAAATCATATAGCTGACTGTAGAATGCGGAGAAAATCATACGGCCGGGCTATGCGAAGCGATAAAAAATTATGAAGCCGGGCTATCGCCCTATCGATCGGCTATCGATCCTATCGCCGGGCTTTACATTTTATCGCCTGGCTGTTGCTTTTTCGCCGTCGATTATAAAAGGCTATAAGAAATTGTGTAGAAATTCGTGTGCTTTGGAAATCAGTAAGTTTGATACGGAACCACCTTAATATTTACAAAACACACATTATATTTTCCTTTAATCAATTAAAATGAGAGTAATCCAAACAGGATGTGCAAACATTTCAAAATCATGAATGAATAACGCTAACTCCGCCAGATTAAATATTAGAGCCTAACACAAAATGGAGCGGCGACGCACTAGCGCCTACAAACCTAACAGGGATACTTCACGCATTGCGCAACGCGTGAAGTATCCCTGTTAGGTTTGTAGGTGCCAATGCGCGTTTCGCGCTGGCTGCCTGCCTGCCGCGCCGCAGCGAGCTACTGCGCATGTGATGCCGTGTTTTCAGTTTTAGAGTCCCCAAATAAAGTGGCAGCCCTGTCAATGTATTTGCTCCCTTTCTTTGATGGAGAGTTTGTTTTGATGTAGAGGTGGACTCTCAGAATACCGTGGGATATCCCCTCCATTTTGGCCTCAACTTGAGAAATTTTTTTGAGCTTGGGAGTTAATTCTCAAGAAAACCAGTGGCCACATCATGTTTCTCGCGAACTTTTACATAAGAATCAACAGTCAAATCGCAAATTCCTCATACATGCACACTTAAAAAAATTCTCGGCGTTTTAACCACGGTCCGTTGGTACCTTTACCAACTCACTTTTTTTTACCAATTACTGGTAATTTTACAAAGACAGACTGGTAAGCTTACCTAAAAACCGGTGTTTTTACTGTTTTTTCAGGTAAGAATGCCACTTTTATTGGTAATCAATTCCCGGTAACTTTGCCATTTTATCTCGGTAATTCTACCACAGTCGATAAAAAATATTGGCGTTTTTACCAAGGTCCAGTAAAATTACCGAGAAAGTTCAATAATTTTACCGAGATTTCTCGGTAAAAGTACCAATTCCATAAATGGTAATTTTACCAAGAGAAAACTGGGATCAAATAGAACCCTGAATTCTTGGTAATTTTACCCTTTTCTTAGTACACCGAGATTTTTTTTTTCAGTGCAACATCTCCATTATCATATTTTTCCCGGTATATCCACTCTCGAGAGGTTGTCAATTTTTCAGTAAAACCGCCCGGGTTTTATCATCCATTTTCAAGGCACAATCCCGAAAACAACATGCGAGCCGGCAACGGTGCCTTCATTATGCATCTCGTCATGTCGCGTCGCCGCGGCAGAGGTTGGCACTCCGGCAATTTCAACTCCATTGAACTTGCCGCCACCGCCCGGGTCCGTGTGCAAACTTATAATTAAAAAATATCGATCTTCCCCGCGACGGAGGTTAATGTAGTCATTACGGCGAAAAAATCCAGACCTTCCTCCCGGCGAGTAGTTCGATATGGTTATGGGTGGCAATGAGGTGGAGGGGGGAGGGGGGACGCCTGTTGAAGAACTTGGGACACAGCCGGGGGGTACGAAAGTTGAGGGTGCTGACAACTGAGACGGAGATTAGGTTGTCGGAGCCGTGCGAGCTCTCTAAGTTTAGAAGGGATTAGTTGGAGCTGCGGTTAGGATTACGGAAAAAGGATACGTAGATGTTCGAGGCCTTTTTCAGCAACGCTCGCGAGTACCCATAAAACCGGTTTTTGAAGCGCTGTACCGATAGGCGATACTGCCGTGCAAAGTAAAAACGCCGTAGGAACCTTCAGGCGTTCCCAAATTTCTGTTCATGAAATACAAATTTCTTGGTAAACTTATGAATATTTTTCTTCCGACAGAGAATTTGCATGCAAATTTTTCATTGCTTCATCTGAAAGTAGTGCTTGAAGAGCTGATTTCACAGTATTTTTTATAATGTTTTTCTGATTCTGCCGGAAGAAAAATACTTGTTCCTATAGACTGGTACAGTTAACCATTCCTCTGGCAGAATCGACTCGAAGATTGGTAGAATTTACCATTCCTTCACGCTGTGTGAAATACAGCGTGAAAGAATGGTAAATTGGACGTATCTCTATCAAACAGACCTACGTGGAGATGAGAAATATGGGGTGTGCTCTAGAAAGCTGCATAAGAAGCAATAATGTAAGAGTGGGTGTGATTCCTTTTGAAGAATTGGAAAAGCGGGATTTTATATTCTACCAAAAGGATCTATGCGCCAACTAAATGCGGGATTCATGAGCCGCGGGCATGGCAAGAGAGCGTTGTGGACAAGGCTCATGAGTTAAAGCGCCCCAACGACCATCTCCCCGTTCCGCTCCGGCTCCTTCATTGTCGCTGACGTCACTGGCGCTTTATTATTCTCATCCACTCTTACGGCCAGAGAAATAACGCGCACACCCCATATTTCTCACCTCCACATAGGTCTGTTTGATAGTAATACGTCCCATTATACCAATCTTTTTTTTCAGTGTGGTAAGCACGAAAATAAGGGTGCGGAGAAACCTCGCAACAACTCAACTCCCGGATGAAAAAAGAGCGGAGGTAAAGGGGTCGGGGCGAGATTGTCTTAGCGGCGCTAATGTTTAATTTTCCTCTTCAGCTTCGCCCTGCCTCGCTTTCAATCTCGGGAGATCATCGCGCCATTTTACACCTGATTTCCCGGCCGGAAACGGAAACGGAGCGGATCTTCGATGACACTTGATTAAAGTCGATCCCCCGCCCCCCCCGCCCCCACCCCTCCGGCCCCGGATGCCGCCGCAAGTTCCCTCGTAACTAAATTAAATCTTTATCCCGACGAGTGGAGTGGAGGGGGCGGGGGCCATGACCCGATTCACCGAGGGATTTTCGTCGATATTGTCATCTCTCACGCCTTAACAGAGAGCGTGTTGGCGGCGAATTTATTTTTAACAAATTGGCAAATTTCACGGAAAACAGTTTATTACAGTCCCAACTATACTCCCGCGGGCTATTACACAGCACAACAAATTTCGGGTTTTGGTTTGTCCTTCGAACCAAACCAATTTTTTTCGATTTCTAGGTGCTAAAGAAGCCCGAAAATGACCATATTACCTTCAAGGCTGGTCCTCAGGGCGCCGCCATTTTGAATTTTTCAAAATTGAGAAAACCCACGATTAGATTTTTGCAAATATCTCCTCAACGGTTCATCTCACAAAAAGAAAAAAAAATTGCAGATCTAGCATTAGAATTCTTCTTCTTCTTCTTTGGCTTCTTCTTCAGTGGTTAATTAATTGCAAATCTAATATTAAAATCCATCCTCTTCCTCTGTTGTTTTAGTGGCTTTCACCCTTACCGTAAAATTACAAAAATTGTGAAGTTTTCTCTTAGTTCTACCAAATTGTCAATTTGTAGATAGGCAGTATTGTTCGTTGGCCATGGACTAGCCACTTCATTCGAATGGCTTGTTGCGGAGATAATTCCACGAAAACGTCTCCTGGAGACAAGTCCTCAAAGCTCAAAATCTCTCAAGGCTTCATCCGCTCGAGTCTTAGTCTCAATCTTATTTCTGCCAAACGGAACTAAGTGCATTATAACGTGAGCCCTGTTATACATTTATACTTATGGGTCGCAGGGCTCATGTCTTAATGCACATAGTTCCATTCGATAGAAATACGTCCAATTCGTCATCGACTAAATCCGCTCGATAAATCCCTATCTTAGCAATGCTATTTATCGACCGAGGTATCTCGAGCGTTTCGACAATTCACTCTCCGGGCGTCGGGACCGGTAAACCCGGGCCGGGACATCCGGAACCGAGCTCGGAAGTCGGACTCAAGTTTTTGTTTGTAACCGGAGGTGTCTTGGCGGGAGTTGTTGGGAACTCGGCGGCGGTGTCTGCCGGTGGCAGCCGATAAGGGTGTAATAACAGGGTGGAGGTGGAAGTTTCGTCTCTCTAATCGGCGGTGTTTGTTTGCAGGGTCGGTTGCTGGGCCAGGTGGACGCTTACTTCAGCTCCTTCCGCCGGTGCAACTACCCTAAGGTCACGCCCCAGAAGGCCATCGAGATCGTCACGGAGTGCGGACGATATGCAGGGTATGTATTTCACTCATTTTTAACTAATGGGCCTGTTGCAAACTTTTGCTAGAGCAAAAATAAGAGTTGTTTCTTGTAGATAATGCCTCAAAAATCACGATGAGCGCATCGGCAAAGTCTGAAATGCACTCACAACTTCACAAACTTCACAATCTGCGTAAGAAATTTGCGTTTTTTTAAGCTTCCCGCTTCAAAAACGATACTACGGCGTAGGTGAACATTTTGTTAGAGGAGTCGCTCCATCGTCGGCGATATTCATCATGGCCGACGCTTGCACGCAGTTCCGCGCGTAATTCAAGGAGAGTTCAAGGTCAATCCATTCGGGCGTGGAAAATATGAACGTTAACACACCGATTGTTATCTGGTCTAATCCAGTTCAGGTGTTATCTCGTCCCATCAAACGTGTTTTGGCGGATTGGCGTCGGCTATGATGATTATTGCCGACGATGGAACGACTCCTCTTACAAAATGTTCACCTGTGCCGTAGTATCGTTTTCGAAGCGGGAAGCTCAAAAAACCGCAAATTTCTTACGCAGATTGTGAAGTTATGAGTGCATTTCAGAGTTTGCCGATGCGCTCATCGTGATTTTTGAGGCATTATCTGTAAGAAACAACTCTTAGTTTTGCTCTAGCAAAAGTTTGCAACAGGCCCATTGTACTCTACACTGCCGTTCACAGCTAACATGCCGTAACTCCACCGCAATTTTGTATTTTTCCTCCAACCATACTGCTCTAATACAAGAAAATGCAAGTGTGGCAAGGCTTCATTTTTTAAATTTTGAATTCTTAATGCCAAAATCGACTCGAAAATATTAAGAATGCACATTCGTTGGTTTTCTTGTGAAATAGTATTTTGTCAGAAAAAAATCGAAGTAACGTTGGATGGAGTTACGGCGGTTTTACTTTGGACGGCAGTACAGTATTTTTTACGGAATTTTTTAGACAACGTGAGTTAAAAATCAGCATAAAACTGAAAATCTCAATACAGAGGGGAAAAGCTCATACGAGCACAATTTTCCTTCAAAGAGATACGCTGTTTGGTGCAACACTGGTACGACCATTCAGAAAGGCAACTGCAGACGCGTTTCGGTCTGGGCCAATCCTCAGTGCAGCGCAGCCTCCTGGTGTTCCTGCTACCAAGTTCAAACAGCGTATCTATTTGAGGAATCATTGTGCCCATGTGAGCTTTTCCCCTCTGTGTTCAGCTTTATGCTAATCTTTAACTTCTTGGCCTCTATCTTGGCCGAAAAAAAAAAACTTCAACGTACTGATGTCCCTTTCCCATTATAGTAGACTTTCAAATGTTTCAAAGAAAATATGTTTAAATAGCATTGGTATATTAAGATGCGTCCACCCTCAACGATTAGTATGCCGTCGAAAACTCAATTCCTGAAAATTTGGCGGTTATGCCCTTTTTCAAAACAACCCGTTCAATTGCAGGAGAATTATTTCTGACATAAAATGAGCCAGAAATAATAATTCCTAATTGAAAGCGATTGAACCTTCGATTCCGCAAGTGTGTCAATTAAGAGAACATGGCCAGGAATTGGACGTATTTCTGTCAAACGGAACTATGTGTATTGAGACATGAGCCCTGATACCCATAAGAATAAATGCATACCAGGGCTCACGTCATAATCCACATAGTTCCGTTTGACAGAAATACGTCCAATTGAATCTTGGACGTGTCGACGACAGGTAGAGCGATCCAACCACTACACCAAAAGCTGCCAAATATTTGGAGGACTAAATGCGAAATGAAAGCGCAGATAGGAACCAAATCGTGGTCTTCTAGACAAAATAACGTAACTGCACTCTTCAACAATGCAGAATGTCCACTCGCAATGTGAATTTGCAATAATTTCGCTGATTTTTCCATTGATTGACACGTAAAAATTTGTAAAGCATGGAATAGAAATCTTATGGTTTTATTTTTTTTGGAAATTGAATTGTATGCGTAACTTTGCAACCATGGAATGGAGTTACGCTTCTTCGTTTGGAAATCGACGAAAAAATAGCTGGTCTTGCCAATCAAAAAAATGTTTTGTTACGGTAGAGGGAATATCATTTGCCCGAGAATCAATGATCGCAAACTGCCAATGACTCCATTCAATTTTGAAGTATAGTACGACGTGGACAATTGTTTCGCACCGGCTGGACATTACTCCTGTGTTTCAGTGCGCCACGGAACTCAGAAATTCTCCCCACATTCGATATTCAAAATATTTGACACGTAATCATGATATGACGTCATGTGTTGAAAACTTAACGCGTCATATTGATGGATAGTTCACTACCTCGCTCGCACAAACCTTCATCATCGTTGCCAAATTTCCGACCATACTCACCTGTTTTCTATACCGCCGTGCTAAGGAAGAACGCCGTATGGGCCTTCAGGCGTTGCCAAATTTCCTTCGATAAGACATACAAATTTCCAGGTACACTTATGAATGCTTTTCTTCCAATTTGTCTGTTAATCTTGCTAGCAATTCCACCAGAAAGCCTTGAAAATTTCGAGGAAAAATCTTCACAACTTTCCTCAAAAATGAACATTTTATCGAAGGAAACTTGGCAGCTCTCGAATGTTCATACGGCGTTCTTCCTTAGCACGGCAGTATAGAAAAATGGACTCGATCGTGAACCATGTGGCAACATTCCATCCCATTCACGTATTTGATGAGCGCGTAACTTTCCGAGCAACCAACTTTGCGCCCGAAGCATGAAGGGCATAATTCCGTGTGCGAAACGGATGGACACTTTCGGGGTCGACGAGGAAAGTTTGGCCTCAAATAATCTCATAAATCAATCAGACTTGACATCGTTTTGACTACGCCCGAGAGGTGCTTATTTTGTGGAGACTTCGATCTGATTATTGATACTGTTGATTCTTGGATGGTGCAGACAAACCGGAATCAATCATCCATTGGTTGAAGTCGACCTAATGCAGTACGCCCAAAGAGTACTGAATTTTAAGAGCAGTCCGCTAACTTCTCACAATATTACTCTATCATGCTAAGGAAGAGCACCGTATGAACATTCAAGATTTACCAAATTTTCCTTGATAAAACATGTATTTTTGACAAAATGCATGCATATTTTTCCTTGAAACTTTCACATATTTTAAATTGAAGTGCGTACAAAAAAAATATTCAACATTTTCCCAGTAAAGTCTAATTTTATCAGAGAACATTTGGCAACGTCTGAAGGCTCATACGGCGTTCTTCCTTAGCACGGTAGAACTGCCGTGTTAAGTGAAAACGACGTATAAGCAGTCGAAATTACCTCTATGAATATATTTATTTTTGAGGAAAGTTATGAATATTTTTCCTTAACATTTTCAGGCTTTTTTTTATCAAATTGCGGACAAAATAATGAGGAGAAACATTCACAAATTTTCCTAAGAAATTGTCTTATTTCAAAGAAAATGTTATAATGCCTGATAACGTACACGCCGCTCTTACTTAGCACGGGAGATTAGAAGAGAATCTTTATCGGTAGAGTATGTATATGTGCATAGAGGATATTCTGAGAGAAAAAAAGGTGGAGTTATAGACGAGGTCATCAAGAATTGCTGAAAAAGAGCGAGTCAAAGAGAGTACTGCCATGCTGAGAAAGAACACCGTTGCCTTATTTCCATTTCTAAAACACGAATTTCTTGGTAAACCTATTAATATTTTTCTTCCAATTTTTTGGATAATGTTGCTTGCAATTTCACCTAAAGTTGCTGAAAATTCCAAGGAAAAATATTCATAACTTTCCGCAAAAATAAATATTTTCTTGAAGGAAATTTGGCAACTCTCGAATTTTCATACGGTGTTCTTCCTTAGCACGGCGGAGTAGGTATCATAGAATGGAAAAATCTCTTACACAGATGGGAGAAACGGTAAAACGCACACTTTCAAAGAAGAAAATGATCACTAATTTCAGCTGTAAAGAAACTAGACCTAGCCGTGCCAAGGAAGAACGCTGTATGAAGCGTTAGACGTTGCCATGTTTCCTTCGAAAAAAACTGAATTTACAGGGAAAATTGTGAATATTTGTTTCCGAAAATTTCAGACAGTCTAGTACGTAATTAAATCTAAAATATCTGAAATTTTCAAAGAAAAATGTGCATGAATGCCGTCAAACATACATGTTTTATCAAGGTAAATTTGGCAACTCTCGAATGTTCATACGGCGTTCTTCCTCAGCACGACAGAGCAGGTCTCAAGGTGAAAGGCCCGTACGAGACTCAAAACTAAGTGTACACTCCGTCAGGCGCAGTATAGGCAATTTGCACATCAAATCGTGTGCGGTGTGTCAAAAGTGTAGTATTTGAAGTATTTCCATGCTTTTGAAGGCGCTATGAATGGTAACCCGGATTTGCCTTTCAAGGGAAGTTTAGCAACACTCGAATGTTCATACGGTGTTCTTCCTCAGCACGGCAGTGTATCTTCCCTAATATCAGGGAGAAAGATGGCTCAATTTTCATTGATACCCAGCGTCACCGAAGAATTTGCCAGCTTTCGATTGCACTTCACTGAAAAAAAATTCTCGGCGTTCTTACCAAGGCCCGTGGGTACCTTTACCATCTCACTTTTTTTACCAATTATTGGTAATTTTACCAAGACAGACTGGTAAGTTTACCTATAAAAACCGGTATTTTAACTGTTTTTTTCAGGTAAGAATACCACTTTTATTCGTAATCGTTTCCCGGTAACTTTGCCATTTTATCTCGGTAATTTTACCACAGTCGATAAAAAATATTGGCGTTTTTACCAAGGTCTAGTAAAATTACCGAGAAAGTTCGATAATTTTCCAAGAAAAAACTGGGATCAAATAGAACCCTGAATTCTTGGTAATTTTACCCTTTCCTTGTAAATACACCGAGATTTTTTTTTCAGTGCACTTAAGGCAACGCTGGAGAAGGCTACAAGATTACGGTTAAAATACGCGGACGGGAAAGGGCAATCCCAAAAAGGTCGGGGGGTCGGTAGAGTGTCTGTTTGGAAGTTGCGCTCGCATCTCACATAATTTGCTGCTAACTGGTGCTTATAGGGAGGGCTCCTTACACCGTAGCCGCGGTAGAAAGCATCGCGAAACACCACGCTGGATCCGCAGTGGTTATTTTAATCTGATGAACCCTAATGCGAATTAAAGTGGTTGTATTTCAGGGCTCATCAGATGATGGACATTTTCGGTTTCAAGATCGAGAATTTCTTATACAGGTGATATGGCAACCCCGGAGGAAAATGTTTAATAAATTGAGTATAAATTAATGATGAGGCGGATATGGGCGCGCGGAGTGTGGTGTTTGGTGTTTGGTGGGGGTGTTGAATTTGAGAAACTGCTCTCGAAAGTAGCGTCCCGTGAAATGCTGTCGCTGTTAAATCATTCGGTAAACACGCTATGATGACGGAAAATTTGACTCCACGAGTTTTCCTCGCTAATGCGGGGGGGGGGGGGGAGCTCCGAGTAATGTGGAGTCGTGCATGACGTCATCTTGGGTAATCACCGGATTATGCGCCGAAGGGTCATCGTACTACAACGACAATGGGGCTGCTGCAACTTTTTCCGGAGTGAATGGAAAAGTTGTTGGTTTCGAATATCGTTGATTTCCTGGTGTGAGGGCGTATCTCGATCTCCGGTTGAGCCTTAGAAAGCATAGGTTTATACATAAATCAAGGCTCACGTAGAAATTGAGGTAGGTCGTTACTGCAAAAGGGCGAAGATAATACTGAAAAAATCACCACGAGCGATCATTAGAATTTTCATGCATAAACACTAAGTCTCACTGGGACATCAGACAAGGTACGAACTTAAAAATTCTGATGGATGTTTTCACCATCAAATATTGCGTAAAAAATAATTTGCACAGTGGAAAATTACTGAAATTAACTCTCAACCAAGAATACCAAGATTCCTTTTGACAAACCAAAAAACGTAATGGCGCAACACTAGTTACGTCCATTCAGGAATGCAACTGCAGACGCGTTGTCTTCATTGGGATTTTCAGCTTTATGCTGAATTTTAACGCACATTGGCAAAAAACTCCAACATACTGTCATAGTTTTGACAGTTAAAATAGTACCTAACTTCGATGAATTAATTGGAATATTTTTATTTCAGTTATACAGATGAAATTATGAGTAAATTTTTTCATTATTAGTAAATAAAATTACTTTTTCCGAGAATAGTGATACCATGCCAAAAGTAAAATTGGAGACTTTCTAGAGAAATCTGACATCGTTGAAGAGAACATTGACAAAAAGGGGTCATGCGCATCACATCCGATTTATTTTTCAATTGGATCGCGTGGACGTCATGGACAGCTTTAATTGATGTGAGGATGATTTTAATAGATTTTACGGAGGTTATGCTTGCCCTTTGCAAAGGTTTTTTTCAAGGTTTTACATGGTGCACGGACGTTAAAACGCCAGGCTCCGAAGTTCCGTCGAGCGATTACCCGCCCGTGTTTAGCCGCTCCGCTTCAAAATTAATTTAAATCGTAACACGGGACAAAGTCTACCAGTGGCGTGGCGTGCTTTGCGATGTATCGATTGTTCTGCCATTTAACCCTATGGTGAAAAATCGATTATTAAGGTGTTCGCTGCGAACACCCTGATTATCGATCCTTTTCCATAGGTTTAAATGGCATAACAATCGATATATAGCAAAGCACGCCACGCCACTAAAGTCTACCTCCATCAAAGGCTTCTTTTAATCGATTTCAGGCGTAGCTTACACATCTTGCAATAGCCCTAAAATTTAATTGAAATTTTTTTAAATATTGCGGATTTTTATTCACATTCTTCTTTTTCTCTTTTACCGCCATTTTTTCTGCCATCGCCTGCGGTAAAATCGATGCCAAAGAGAAACGGACCAGTATTCACGATATTATTACAAATTAAGGGTTTTCAGGGTCGAATGCTCGCAGTCAGAATCTTTTTCAATCGTTTTCATTTATGAAAGGACAATTTTACACCTGTGCAATTTGACTTACGTTGACTTAACTCGATTACTTTACAGAATGTGCAAATGAGTGGTAATATTTTTCCTGCTCATTTTCTTTTCTTCAATGAGTGCACTTTGTTAATGAAAAAAGTCAGAAAAATTCAATTCAACAAAAAACCACACGAAAGAAATTATTAAAATTAAACGAAACTGACTTTATATACATCCATGGAAAAAGAGACCGCAGTAACACTAAAATCGAAATTAAATTTTTGGTGTCATCGCATCAAACGGTCAAGACAAACATGTTTGAGTCGCATTCTCTCCAGAAATATCGAGCTTATGCCAAAAACATTACGTTTTATAGTGTCCAGCTGAAGAAAATGTACTTTTCAGAAAAATTATTAAAAATGTTAATATTTTGGAGGCTTATTAGGCCCTCTGAATTTCTCGATCATCATCGAAAAATTCGACAAATATTCCTCATCCCAAAAATTTACTTCCGCATACTCAGCAATGCAGTTCATTGCACCAATCAATGCAGTTTTCAATGAATATTTCTGAAATCCAGTAATTATTTTCACCCCTCGATTGCATCTCGAATGCTCTTGTTGCGGTGTGTATATCGTTCATTGAATTGTTTTAAACGCTAACTATTTGCAGTGCATTAACTGAGATGAAAAATTTCAAAAATCCAAATGTCGCCGAAAAGTAACACTCCGCTTGGAAAATATATGTAACCTCTGTATTGTTTCTCGCTGGCCAAAATGTACAAGCAATGACTGAAATACAGGGTGTTTCAGACCACCCGTACCAGGCCTTTTTCTCGGTTGGTTTAGGTCGTACGAAGTCGGAGACCGCGGGGTTGAATAGGGAATTGACCCCAAGGAATCCGAATTTCGTGGTCTCGAAACCCCCCCACCCCCCCTTGCGGGGTAAAGGGGGGGGTCACGATGCTAAAAGTCACGGTTTCCGACCGAATTGCGGATAGATCGCATCAGAATTGAAAAGCACGGAGAATTTCACGTGTAATTGACCCCTAAAAATCCAAAATCGGACCATCCAAGGTCCAAAAATGACCCCCTAAAGAGGGGGACAGTACCCCCCTCCATAATTTCTCTTTGGTCTTAAAATTTACGTAAATTCTCCAGAAAAAGACGGTTTCCCATGTAATCGACCCCGAGGACTCTAAATTTCATGTTCCCTGAGCTCCTCGGGGTCAATTACGTGGGAAACCGTCTTTTTCTGGAGAATCGACGTCAATTTTGCGACCATACAGAGGAATCTTGAGAAATTCTTGGCGGGGGCGAAGCCCCCCTCGTCAAGGAGTTACTTTCTGCCGTTCAGGGGGTCTACTAGAACTCTTAGGAGTCACTTAAGATGTAAATGTGTTCTGCTCCTCAATTTGGATGCAATCAATTTGCGATTCGGAAAGGAGCCCCGATTTTTAAAATTGGGCCCCCCCGTTACCCCTCAAGGGGGGCTAGAGAAGCTTCGGGACCATGAAATTTGGATTTCTCGGGGTCGATTACCTGAGAAACCGTCTTTTTCTGGAGAATTTACGTCAATTTTGAGACCAAAGAGAAATTATGGAGGGGGGTACTGTCCCCCTCTTTAGGGGGTCATTTTTGGACCTTGGATGGTCCGATTTTGGATTTTTAGGGGTCAATTACACGTGAAATTCTCCGTGCTTTTCAATTCTGATGCGATCTATCCGCAATTCGGTCGGAAACCGTGACTTTTAGCATCGTGACCCCCCCTTTACCCCGCAAGGGGGGGGTGGGGGGGGGGGTTTCGAGACCACGAAATTCGGATTCCTTGGGGTCAATTCCCTATTCAACCCCGCGGTCTCCGACTTCGTACGACCTAAACCAACCGAGAAAAAGGCCTGGTACGGGTGGTCTGAAACACCCTGTATGTTATTCACTCTGTAGATAAAATCAAACGTAGCACTTACACAGCTCTCTAGTCCATGGCTGTGAAATTAAGTTAGCCTCCAATTTCCTTAATCTTTGGGGGACATACCCGAGTTTAGGACCGTATTTGAGATTGGAATAGCGCAAATCTTAACATAGCTGCCACATTGGAACAAAATGCCTCATTTGATACACTCCGAGTATGAAAATATTATTTTACTCGTCCTTTTCTCATAGTCCAAAAATAAGGACTAACATCTTTGAAATTATTTTTTGTGTACGTTTCCAACCTTAATCTTACTCGGGTCTTTTAGATAAAATATTTTTCAAGTAAAGTTTTGAAGGATACTTTGTCAGTTATTCAGAAATTGAAGTTGGATTTTTGCTCTCTTAATTTCCCTTTTTTCTCTTACTATAAATCTACTTCGGGTTTGAGCACGTTTTATTCAACTACGTGAACGGTGAAACTTAGGACATTTTTTTGGAGGACGCAGTCATTGTTGCTAGAGGCAATTTAAAGTATGAGCTTATCAATTAGGAAACTTTAATGAATGTAATTATCTCAGTTTAATCTCATTATTTGAAAATTTTCAATAACAAAATTTCGGAGGGGATTATGTATTCCACTCTCAGGGCCTCAAAATTAACCATTTTAATGAGTTAGTTTAGGCAATTATTGGATTGGCACTACTAATAAGGAAGGAGTCATTAGAAAAAAGTATCGGTTAAAAAATCTTAGTGAATAAATTTGTCTCAGTTATGTATGTAGTTATTTTTTTTAGTAAGTGTTGCAAATTAACCGAGAAAATCATCCCTCCGGTACGCTTGGTGCTCGGTGGACTTTTTTGCATTTCTTTACAACTTTCGGAATGTTGGTAGGATGGCAGGCTAAAAATATGATGTGAAAGAACAGGTACCGCCGCACTATAAGGAAGAACTTAGTATGAGCGTTAAGGCGTTGCCAGATTCCCCTCAATAAAAACCAAATTAACTAGAAATTATTTGAATGCTTTGTTTCAAATTTTTCGAACGATTTTGTTCCCAATTTGATCTTAAATACCTGTAAATTTCAAGAGGATTTATGAGGTAGAGGGAATATCATTTGCCCGAGAATCAATGATCGCAAACTGCCAATGACTCCATTCAATTTTGAAGTATAGTACGACGTGGACAATTGTTTCGCACCGGCTGGACATTACTCCTGTGTTTCAGTGCGCCACGGAACTCAGAAATTCTCCCCACATTCGATATTCAAAATATTTGACACGTAATCATGATATGACGTCATGTGTTGAAAACTTAACGCGTCATATTGATGGATAGTTCACTACCTCGCTCGCACAAACCTTCATCATCGTTGCCAAATTTCCGACCATACTCACCTGTTTTCTATACCGCCGTGCTAAGGAAGAACGCCGTATGGGCCTTCAGGCGTTGCCAAATTTCCTTCGATAAGACATACAAATTTCCAGGTACACTTATGAATGCTTTTCTTCCAATTTGTCTGTTAATCTTGCTAGCAATTCCACCAGAAAGCCTTGAAAATTTCGAGGAAAAATCTTCACAACTTTCCTCAAAAATGAACATTTTATCGAAGGAAACTTGGCAGCTCTCGAATGTTCATACGGCGTTCTTCCTTAGCACGGCAGTATAGAAAAATGGACTCGATCGTGAACCATGTGGCAACATTCCATCCCATTCACGTATTTGATGAGCGCGTAACTTTCCGAGCAACCAACTTTGCGCCCGAAGCATGAAGGGCATAATTCCGTGTGCGAAACGGATGGACACTTTCGGGGTCGACGAGGAAAGTTTGGCCTCAAATAATCTCATAAATCAATCAGACTTGACATCGTTTTGACTACGCCCGAGAGGTGCTTATTTTGTGGAGACTTCGATCTGATTATTGATACTGTTGATTCTTGGATGGTGCAGACAAACCGGAATCAATCATCCATTGGTTGAAGTCGACCTAATGCAGTACGCCCAAAGAGTACTGAATTTTAAGAGCAGTCCGCTAACTTCTCACAATATTACTCTATCATGCTAAGGAAGAGCACCGTATGAACATTCAAGATTTACCAAATTTTCCTTGATAAAACATGTATTTTTGACAAAATGCATGCATATTTTTCCTTGAAACTTTCACATATTTTAAATTGAAGTGCGTACAAAAAAATATTCAACATTTTCCCAGTAAAGTCTAATTTTATCAGAGAACATTTGGCAACGTCTGAAGGCTCATACGGCGTTCTTCCTTAGCACGGTAGAACTGCCGTGTTAAGTGAAAACGACGTATAAGCAGTCGAAATTACCTCTATGAATATATTTATTTTTGAGGAAAGTTATGAATATTTTTCCTTAACATTTTCAGGCTTTTTTTTATCAAATTGCGGACAAAATAATGAGGAGAAACATTCACAAATTTTCCTAAGAAATTGTCTTATTTCAAAGAAAATGTTATAATGCCTGATAACGTACACGCCGCTCTTACTTAGCACGGGAGATTAGAAGAGAATCTTTATCGGTAGAGTATGTATATGTGCATAGAGGATATTCTGAGAGAAAAAAAGGTGGAGTTATAGACGAGGTCATCAAGAATTGCTGAAAAAGAGCGAGTCAAAGAGAGTACTGCCATGCTGAGAAAGAACACCGTTGCCTTATTTCCATTTCTAAAACACGAATTTCTTGGTAAACCTATTAATATTTTTCTTCCAATTTTTTGGATAATGTTGCTTGCAATTTCACCTAAAGTTGCTGAAAATTCCAAGGAAAAATATTCATAACTTTCCGCAAAAATAAATATTTTCTTGAAGGAAATTTGGCAACTCTCGAATTTTCATACGGTGTTCTTCCTTAGCACGGCGGAGTAGGTATCATAGAATGGAAAAATCTCTTACACAGATGGGAGAAACGGTAAAACGCACACTTTCAAAGAAGAAAATGATCACTAATTTCAGCTGTAAAGAAACTAGACCTAGCCGTGCCAAGGAAGAACGCTGTATGAAGCGTTAGACGTTGCCATGTTTCCTTCGAAAAAAACTGAATTTACAGGGAAAATTGTGAATATTTGTTTCCGAAAATTTCAGACAGTCTAGTACGTAATTAAATCTAAAATATCTGAAATTTTCAAAGAAAAATGTGCATGAATGCCGTCAAACATACATGTTTTATCAAGGTAAATTTGGCAACTCTCGAATGTTCATACGGCGTTCTTCCTCAGCACGACAGAGCAGGTCTCAAGGTGAAAGGCCCGTACGAGACTCAAAACTAAGTGTACACTCCGTCAGGCGCAGTATAGGCAATTTGCACATCAAATCGTGTGCGGTGTGTCAAAAGTGTAGTATTTGAAGTATTTCCATGCTTTTGAAGGCGCTATGAATGGTAACCCGGATTTGCCTTTCAAGGGAAGTTTAGCAACACTCGAATGTTCATACGGTGTTCTTCCTCAGCACGGCAGTGTATCTTCCCTAATATCAGGGAGAAAGATGGCTCAATTTTCATTGATACCCAGCGTCACCGAAGAATTTGCCAGCTTTCGATTGCACTTCACTGAAAAAAAATTCTCGGCGTTCTTACCAAGGCCCGTGGGTACCTTTACCATCTCACTTTTTTTACCAATTATTGGTAATTTTACCAAGACAGACTGGTAAGTTTACCTATAAAAACCGGTATTTTAACTGTTTTTTTCAGGTAAGAATACCACTTTTATTCGTAATCGTTTCCCGGTAACTTTGCCATTTTATCTCGGTAATTTTACCACAGTCGATAAAAAATATTGGCGTTTTTACCAAGGTCTAGTAAAATTACCGAGAAAGTTCGATAATTTTCCAAGAAAAAACTGGGATCAAATAGAACCCTGAATTCTTGGTAATTTTACCCTTTCCTTGTAAATACACCGAGATTTTTTTTTCAGTGCACTTAAGGCAACGCTGGAGAAGGCTACAAGATTACGGTTAAAATACGCGGACGGGAAAGGGCAATCCCAAAAAGGTCGGGGGGTCGGTAGAGTGTCTGTTTGGAAGTTGCGCTCGCATCTCACATAATTTGCTGCTAACTGGTGCTTATAGGGAGGGCTCCTTACACCGTAGCCGCGGTAGAAAGCATCGCGAAACACCACGCTGGATCCGCAGTGGTTATTTTAATCTGATGAACCCTAATGCGAATTAAAGTGGTTGTATTTCAGGGCTCATCAGATGATGGACATTTTCGGTTTCAAGATCGAGAATTTCTTATACAGGTGATATGGCAACCCCGGAGGAAAATGTTTAATAAATTGAGTATAAATTAATGATGAGGCGGATATGGGCGCGCGGAGTGTGGTGTTTGGTGTTTGGTGGGGGTGTTGAATTTGAGAAACTGCTCTCGAAAGTAGCGTCCCGTGAAATGCTGTCGCTGTTAAATCATTCGGTAAACACGCTATGATGACGGAAAATTTGACTCCACGAGTTTTCCTCGCTAATGCGGGGGGGGGGGGGGGAGCTCCGAGTAATGTGGAGTCGTGCATGACGTCATCTTGGGTAATCACCGGATTATGCGCCGAAGGGTCATCGTACTACAACGACAATGGGGCTGCTGCAACTTTTTCCGGAGTGAATGGAAAAGTTGTTGGTTTCGAATATCGTTGATTTCCTGGTGTGAGGGCGTATCTCGATCTCCGGTTGAGCCTTAGAAAGCATAGGTTTATACATAAATCAAGGCTCACGTAGAAATTGAGGTAGGTCGTTACTGCAAAAGGGCGAAGATAATACTGAAAAAATCACCACGAGCGATCATTAGAATTTTCATGCATAAACACTAAGTCTCACTGGGACATCAGACAAGGTACGAACTTAAAAATTCTGATGGATGTTTTCACCATCAAATATTGCGTAAAAAATAATTTGCACAGTGGAAAATTACTGAAATTAACTCTCAACCAAGAATACCAAGATTCCTTTTGACAAACCAAAAAACGTAATGGCGCAACACTAGTTACGTCCATTCAGGAATGCAACTGCAGACGCGTTGTCTTCATTGGGATTTTCAGCTTTATGCTGAATTTTAACGCACATTGGCAAAAAACTCCAACATACTGTCATAGTTTTGACAGTTAAAATAGTACCTAACTTCGATGAATTAATTGGAATATTTTTATTTCAGTTATACAGATGAAATTATGAGTAAATTTTTTCATTATTAGTAAATAAAATTACTTTTTCCGAGAATAGTGATACCATGCCAAAAGTAAAATTGGAGACTTTCTAGAGAAATCTGACATCGTTGAAGAGAACATTGACAAAAAGGGGTCATGCGCATCACATCCGATTTATTTTTCAATTGGATCGCGTGGACGTCATGGACAGCTTTAATTGATGTGAGGATGATTTTAATAGATTTTACGGAGGTTATGCTTGCCCTTTGCAAAGGTTTTTTTCAAGGTTTTACATGGTGCACGGACGTTAAAACGCCAGGCTCCGAAGTTCCGTCGAGCGATTACCCGCCCGTGTTTAGCCGCTCCGCTTCAAAATTAATTTAAATCGTAACACGGGACAAAGTCTACCAGTGGCGTGGCGTGCTTTGCGATGTATCGATTGTTCTGCCATTTAACCCTATGGTGAAAAATCGATTATTAAGGTGTTCGCTGCGAACACCCTGATTATCGATCCTTTTCCATAGGTTTAAATGGCATAACAATCGATATATAGCAAAGCACGCCACGCCACTAAAGTCTACCTCCATCAAAGGCTTCTTTTAATCGATTTCAGGCGTAGCTTACACATCTTGCAATAGCCCTAAAATTTAATTGAAATTTTTTTAAATATTGCGGATTTTTATTCACATTCTTCTTTTTCTCTTTTACCGCCATTTTTTCTGCCATCGCCTGCGGTAAAATCGATGCCAAAGAGAAACGGACCAGTATTCACGATATTATTACAAATTAAGGGTTTTCAGGGTCGAATGCTCGCAGTCAGAATCTTTTTCAATCGTTTTCATTTATGAAAGGACAATTTTACACCTGTGCAATTTGACTTACGTTGACTTAACTCGATTACTTTACAGAATGTGCAAATGAGTGGTAATATTTTTCCTGCTCATTTTCTTTTCTTCAATGAGTGCACTTTGTTAATGAAAAAAGTCAGAAAAATTCAATTCAACAAAAAACCACACGAAAGAAATTATTAAAATTAAACGAAACTGACTTTATATACATCCATGGAAAAAGAGACCGCAGTAACACTAAAATCGAAATTAAATTTTTGGTGTCATCGCATCAAACGGTCAAGACAAACATGTTTGAGTCGCATTCTCTCCAGAAATATCGAGCTTATGCCAAAAACATTACGTTTTATAGTGTCCAGCTGAAGAAAATGTACTTTTCAGAAAAATTATTAAAAATGTTAATATTTTGGAGGCTTATTAGGCCCTCTGAATTTCTCGATCATCATCGAAAAATTCGACAAATATTCCTCATCCCAAAAATTTACTTCCGCATACTCAGCAATGCAGTTCATTGCACCAATCAATGCAGTTTTCAATGAATATTTCTGAAATCCAGTAATTATTTTCACCCCTCGATTGCATCTCGAATGCTCTTGTTGCGGTGTGTATATCGTTCATTGAATTGTTTTAAACGCTAACTATTTGCAGTGCATTAACTGAGATGAAAAATTTCAAAAATCCAAATGTCGCCGAAAAGTAACACTCCGCTTGGAAAATATATGTAACCTCTGTATTGTTTCTCGCTGGCCAAAATGTACAAGCAATGACTGAAATACAGGGTGTTTCAGACCACCCGTACCAGGCCTTTTTCTCGGTTGGTTTAGGTCGTACGAAGTCGGAGACCGCGGGGTTGAATAGGGAATTGACCCCAAGGAATCCGAATTTCGTGGTCTCGAAACCCCCCCACCCCCCCTTGCGGGGTAAAGGGGGGGGTCACGATGCTAAAAGTCACGGTTTCCGACCGAATTGCGGATAGATCGCATCAGAATTGAAAAGCACGGAGAATTTCACGTGTAATTGACCCCTAAAAATCCAAAATCGGACCATCCAAGGTCCAAAAATGACCCCCTAAAGAGGGGGACAGTACCCCCCTCCATAATTTCTCTTTGGTCTTAAAATTTACGTAAATTCTCCAGAAAAAGACGGTTTCCCATGTAATCGACCCCGAGGACTCTAAATTTCATGTTCCCTGAGCTCCTCGGGGTCAATTACGTGGGAAACCGTCTTTTTCTGGAGAATCGACGTCAATTTTGCGACCATACAGAGGAATCTTGAGAAATTCTTGGCGGGGGCGAAGCCCCCCTCGTCAAGGAGTTACTTTCTGCCGTTCAGGGGGTCTACTAGAACTCTTAGGAGTCACTTAAGATGTAAATGTGTTCTGCTCCTCAATTTGGATGCAATCAATTTGCGATTCGGAAAGGAGCCCCGATTTTTAAAATTGGGCCCCCCCGTTACCCCTCAAGGGGGGCTAGAGAAGCTTCGGGACCATGAAATTTGGATTTCTCGGGGTCGATTACCTGAGAAACCGTCTTTTTCTGGAGAATTTACGTCAATTTTGAGACCAAAGAGAAATTATGGAGGGGGGTACTGTCCCCCTCTTTAGGGGGTCATTTTTGGACCTTGGATGGTCCGATTTTGGATTTTTAGGGGTCAATTACACGTGAAATTCTCCGTGCTTTTCAATTCTGATGCGATCTATCCGCAATTCGGTCGGAAACCGTGACTTTTAGCATCGTGACCCCCCCTTTACCCCGCAAGGGGGGGGTGGGGGGGGGGGGTTTCGAGACCACGAAATTCGGATTCCTTGGGGTCAATTCCCTATTCAACCCCGCGGTCTCCGACTTCGTACGACCTAAACCAACCGAGAAAAAGGCCTGGTACGGGTGGTCTGAAACACCCTGTATGTTATTCACTCTGTAGATAAAATCAAACGTAGCACTTACACAGCTCTCTAGTCCATGGCTGTGAAATTAAGTTAGCCTCCAATTTCCTTAATCTTTGGGGGACATACCCGAGTTTAGGACCGTATTTGAGATTGGAATAGCGCAAATCTTAACATAGCTGCCACATTGGAACAAAATGCCTCATTTGATACACTCCGAGTATGAAAATATTATTTTACTCGTCCTTTTCTCATAGTCCAAAAATAAGGACTAACATCTTTGAAATTATTTTTTGTGTACGTTTCCAACCTTAATCTTACTCGGGTCTTTTAGATAAAATATTTTTCAAGTAAAGTTTTGAAGGATACTTTGTCAGTTATTCAGAAATTGAAGTTGGATTTTTGCTCTCTTAATTTCCCTTTTTTCTCTTACTATAAATCTACTTCGGGTTTGAGCACGTTTTATTCAACTACGTGAACGGTGAAACTTAGGACATTTTTTTGGAGGACGCAGTCATTGTTGCTAGAGGCAATTTAAAGTATGAGCTTATCAATTAGGAAACTTTAATGAATGTAATTATCTCAGTTTAATCTCATTATTTGAAAATTTTCAATAACAAAATTTCGGAGGGGATTATGTATTCCACTCTCAGGGCCTCAAAATTAACCATTTTAATGAGTTAGTTTAGGCAATTATTGGATTGGCACTACTAATAAGGAAGGAGTCATTAGAAAAAAGTATCGGTTAAAAAATCTTAGTGAATAAATTTGTCTCAGTTATGTATGTAGTTATTTTTTTTAGTAAGTGTTGCAAATTAACCGAGAAAATCATCCCTCCGGTACGCTTGGTGCTCGGTGGACTTTTTTGCATTTCTTTACAACTTTCGGAATGTTGGTAGGATGGCAGGCTAAAAATATGATGTGAAAGAACAGGTACCGCCGCACTATAAGGAAGAACTTAGTATGAGCGTTAAGGCGTTGCCAGATTCCCCTCAATAAAAACCAAATTAACTAGAAATTATTTGAATGCTTTGTTTCAAATTTTTCGAACGATTTTGTTCCCAATTTGATCTTAAATACCTGTAAATTTCAAGAGGATTTATGAGGGAATATATTCCAAAAAATACATGATTAATCTGGAGAAATATAGCGATTCTTGAATGTTCATACGAGTTCAGCATACGAGCATTGTATAAATGATCATTAAGACCAATATCATGGACGCAATGCTACATTACCGTTTCACGAAATTCAACCGAACAGCAGCCGAGATAGCATTTTAGGCCAATTGCACCATCTTGGATTTTCAAATTTTGAAAATATCACTGAAAATTTGAGTTCCCTGTCATAAAATACCCCCCGAAACAAAGAGAGTACGCTCAAAAACTACAAAAATTTCAAGATCAGGATTTCCTTTAGGTGAGCCTCTGTCGTTGGCCACTCTAATAATGGTAGTTCTTTTTTTTTAAACCAAATACCGCTTACATTTTTGCTACCGGCAATAATGGGCATAAAATATACGAGGTAACTTGAAATACAGCATTGAGCTGCAGGTTTGCATGCCTCATTTGGCCGAGCAGTTCACTTAAGTTAGGTTCCAACCTAGGAATACAACTATATCAACTTTGGTGTGTTGCACAGTATCTTGCGCATTTGAAGGCGTTTTTATTGGTCCGACTCCGACCTTAACGCACGGAGAGTAAAGTCTTGATGTGTTGACTTCGCGTGTTGTTCTCGCTGCTTACGTCGAATGCGAAATGATGAGTAATTGTCGTATCGATGGCGAAAGTGTGAAACCACGTGCCTCCGTTTGCGGCGTTGCAAACTTCCTATATTAATTTATATTTTCTTTTGGAACTTAGTCAACCTAATTTCTTGAAAACTTCCTTAATATTTCTTCCCTTTTAGCAGATTATTTTGGACGAATGGACTAAATTTTACAATTTAAAGCTACAATTTTTGGCTCAATTTAGAAAAACGTATATACCTACGTGTTTTTACGAATGAGTCAGAAACTGTGATCCCTAATTGCAAAATGTAATCCAAATTTCAAGCTTTGAAATTGGCTAATTTCTCAATGAAAAAATGAAGTAGGAGCGCAAAATGTGAAATGTCTTAATGGATACACTGTAGCGCTATACTGCCGTGCTAAGGAATGACGCCGTATTAACCTTCAGGCGTTGCCAAATTTCCTTTGATAAAAAACGAATTTTCTGGTTAACATATGAATATTTTTCTTCCAATTTCTCATTTCATTTTGTTCGCAATTTCACCTAAAGTTCCTGGAAATTTCAAAGAAAAATATTCATAAATTGCCTCCAAAATAAGCATTTTATTGAAGGGAATTTGGCAACTCCCAAATGTTCATACGGCGTTCTTCCTTAGCACGGCAGTATACGCTTATGTGCTTAATTTTTTACCCTCTTGAGTGGCGTCGACTGCACTATTTGGCAACCATGACTCATAAAGTGTGAGTAACGATGCGAAATCGGGAGGGTCAGAGGTGGCTGTGAAGGGGGGGGGGGCGACTTTCATTCATAAATAAATTATATCCGAGGTTTTGTTCGATCCTCTCGACTCCTTTTGGAATCGGACGATGCAATTGCATTTGGCCTGCGCAGAGCGAGGCCTTAATTTAACCCACGGTTGCATATCCTCGTTTTAGGCAACTGTCTATCAAAATCCCTCTCTGCGAGTGAACACCTGGAATCTCGCCTGAGTCAATGGTTAAATGGGCCGCGTTTAACAGAAAGGAACCAAGGCACATCAGCTATTGCCAAATTTAACTGGGCATTTAATTTTTTACGAGAGAACGTGTGTATGGGAATCCATACACACGTAAATAAACACGTAATATAATCTTTGTATACTTCAATAGATAAGAGATTTAAAATTATCTATAGTTGAAATATGAGTCCAATAGCTTTAATTAGCTTACATATCTCTAGAAGTAACTTCTGAGTTACATAAACTATTATATCATAATAACCCTTTGAATATTTTGAGGAATTATCTACTGAAATTTGCACGAAAATCTGCACAACTGTTTTCTTCTAAAAAATTAAATTGCCCAATTAAATTTGGCAATAGCTGATGTGCCTTGGTTCCTCTCTGTTTAAAGCGGTCCAAATGATCATTTATGAAACCTATTTGCATAATTGCGAAATTTTCCTCCTGTAATTTTTTATTCTTCAATTTAAATTGTTTTACTCGTCATCATGTCGTTGCACCTTCCAGCAAAAGTATTGCAAGCGCCATGCGACGTTTCAAAATTTCCGCCGCCATTTTATTTTTCTACAGAGAAATTTCTGAACGAAGCTGTCTAAAAATTTCACTGAAGTTTTTTTTGTGCTTTTGGTAAAATTCAGTGAACTTTTGAAACAAATTCAACCAACAATTGTTCTATACCGTAAATAAAATGGCGGTGGCGACGTTTTTCTTGGGTACGGCAGTACTTGGATAGCCGTTTCAGCGGTCGCATCTAGATGGTAAAGTAGTCTTGAGCAAGTGTTCTTCTCTGTAATGGAAAAATATAAGAAAGGAGAAGTAACAGTTATTCCTTTTGTAAGGACAGTAAATCATTAGCGTAATTTACAAGAAATATGTTTCCTTACGCTCGTAAAATTTGAAAAAAAAAAAAATAAATCACCTACTTTCTTTCTTTTTCGCCCGATGAATATTCATCGGGCGAAAAAGAAAGAAAGTAAGTGACCATAGTTCCCGATAAAGAAAACAAAGACGTAGTAAAAAAATAAATAAATAAAAAAAAAATAAAAAAAAATAAAAAAAAATAAAAAAAACTACAATCATTATGAGGATTGAAACTTTAGAACTAGAGTGGACTTCGAAGAAAATGGTGACTCCGTAAATTTAGAAACTTCGTATTTGAGCTACTTTCCATCAATCAAGTCGAGACAGAAGTATGAATAAAATTATTTTCCTTCGATGAAATATTGATCCTCTTCAATTTGTGAGTTTCGAAAAAAAAAAAAATAATAATGTCAGGGAAGCATTTGTTTGTACGAGACTTTCCTGCAGGGCCAAGATAACTTTTCCGGTACAACTGCCACGCTAAATATAAATAATTTCCGGCCGATCTGGGTTACGCGAGGCGATTCACTGCTGCTCGGCAAAGATAAAAGAAATATATTTCACGGCGGGTCGGAGCATAAATAAAACCTTTTCGTCTACGGTCACTCCTTGTAAATATTTGATAATGGCCCATGACTCATATTTGAATAATCGCGCCTACAGAAACACCTTCTGAAGCCTCTAACCCGGAGCGATTTTGCCATGTTTCGACTCAGATAATAGGGGCAGTGTTCCTCGAAAGGGATCGAGTGACACATAAGTTGTTGCCAATTTTTTTGGATAAGCTATTTTTATTTTATTTATTTTTTTTATCAATTTTTTTAGAAGGAATGTATTGATTCTTTTTAATAACAACGTTGAACAGAAAAAACATAATAGTGGAGATGTTGCATGTTTGAGGAATTTGCGATTTGACTGTTGATTCTTATGTAAAAGTTCGCGAGAAACACGATGGTGCCACTGGTTTTCTCTGAAATCAACTCCCAAGCTCAAAAAAGCTCTCAAGTTGAGGCCAAAATGGAGGGGATGTCCCACCCTACCCTGAGTGTCCACGTCTACATCAAGACAAACTCTCCATGCAAAGATAGGGTGCAAACACATTGACAGGGCTGCCACTTCATTTGGGAACTCTAAAACTGAAAACACGGCATCACTGCTGATGCATTTGCTCCCTATCTTTGGATGGAGAGTTTGTTTTGATGTAGGAGTGGACTCTCAGAATAGCGTGGGATATCTCCTCCATTTTGGCCTCAACTTAGGAGCTTTTTTTGAGCTTGGGAGTTGATTTCAGAGAAAACCAGTGGCACCGTCGTGTTTCTCGCGAACTTTTACATAAGAATCAAGAGTCAAATCGCAAATTCCGCACACATGCAACATCTTCATTGATTTCTGTCTGCACGCTGATTATTGAATTTTTTTAATAAATAAAACGATTGACTTATAAGACAAAAAGAAAATGGAGCGATCCTATTGGTGGAAGCGGGCGGTTGAAAATATACAGACAAATGAGGAAAATAATAGACTAACGGCAACCGACGAGAGATCTCATAGTAAGTCCATCAGTGTCAAGAGGCCGACGATATAGCGTTCTTCCTTCGTACGGTAACACTGAGACGGCACCAGTGGCGAGTCGTGCTTTGCGATAAATCGATATTTCCCGTTTTGAAGCTGTGGTAAATAATAATCGATTATTAAGTAAGTCGCTGCAAACTCCCTGGTTATCGATCATTTTCATAGGTTTAAATGGTAGATTAATCGATGTATCGCAATGCACGCCACGCCACTGGACGGCGCTCTGGAGTTTCATCGAAGTTTCATTGAAGCTTTTCCTCCCGAGGCCCGATTTTCGATCCGGAACTCGGTCCCGTCCACGGAATCCCAGTTCCGGAAACTTTTCCCCGCGAAGGTATTGTCTCTTTTCTCGCAACCGATCGCGCGCACCTAAATAAACCATGACGCTCCGGCTCAAGATAGGTGCGACATTTCCCGAAACTATCAATTCTCGGCGGCCTTATTGGAATGACGCTTACACCGTGAAAGCTGCTTACATTTCACGCCCGAGGTCTGAAGTTTGTCCCAGTGGCGAAGCGTGAATGATCGATTATCGAAATTTTCCCATTTGAGGCTGTGGTAAAGAATCGATAATCAAGGAACACCCTCTTTATCGATTATTTCCCATAGGTTTAAATGACTTATATATCGATATATTGCAAAGTACGCTACGTCAATGGTCCACGCCCACGCTCTGAAGTTTGTCCGTACTTTTCTTCCCCGAAACCACAAACGAGCGGAATTGAAAGTTTAAATAATAGACTAAGCCCTGTTCCTTAGAACTGAGCCGCCGGACGCGTCGGAGCTTTTTCTTGCTTTCGTCGACAAAACAGCGTAACTCCTTCTTAAATGAGCCCAAGAAAGCATGGAAGTGCACCTGCTACGTGGCTCATCGAGAGATGCAGTTATGCTTTTTTGTTAGCACTGATGTTTTGTATTTCGAAAACGTCCCGAACAGGAATGAAACGCCGAACAAGATCTATTTGCTGTAACGAGAATATTGGTATATTCTACAGTGTTTGAAACTCACAGGCGCCAACGCGCCAAATGCGTCTGAAAAATCGGCCATGGCACCTGAAAAATGAAGGCTCTGCGCCAACGTGGCCCTTAAAAGTTGCCCCCTTAAAATCTGAATTTTCAAATTAGGTGATTATTCGAAATTTTCAGCAACACATATGAAAGCTTTTTCTATTCTTCACGATTTCATAATTTGTGCTTTTGTCTTCCCCAAGTTACAACTACTTACTAATTCTGCAGTTACGAAAACATCTTGCGTTTATATTTTCACTAAATGCGCCGTAATATATGGACAAAAAGTCAATTATTGGCCCCTAAAAAATCTTCAATGGCGCCTTAAAATTGGGCTTGATGCGCCACATGGCTCCTAAAACTCAAAGGTGAGTTTTGAACACTGAGAACAAGGCCCCTGCGCTGCGAGCTGATTATTTAAATTGACAAATAAAGCTATAGACAAAGAAGATAAATGGAAAATGGAGTGATCTTATTGGCATAGTGGCTGATTGCAATGGACAAAGGAAGTAAATAATAGACCAATAGAGGGCAACCCATAAGATACACTATAGTTATTCCATAATTTTACACCGTGTCTAAATGAAGTACCTATTTGTCTTTCTTGTCTATAGTTTTGTCTACAAATATGAATAATACGCGGGTAATTCAGCATTGTATAAGTTCTCGCACACTTTTTTTACACCCAGAATGTTAAATCAACCTTCCCTTTTTTCCGGTGATTATTTTGCAGAGCAGAATTTAGTAAGGAGGAGGGCAAAGCGTTCTCCGCGGGTTGGATCACGTAGCGGCCAGGGGGTTCAGCCCCCCCCTAACAGACTAATTAACAAGCCCTCAAAAAATAAAATCCGACGCATAAGCATACCGTAAAAAGTATTCACAGTATCAGTATCGAAACAGCGATGAATATATGGTGTAGTTAAATTGTACAGTGAAAGATGAATAAAACAAATGCTCGCTCCCTTGACTGCTTATTCACATCCGCGTTCAAAACATTTGCCAAGACCGATCATGAAAAGTTCCAGCACGAATTGAATGTTTTGTGAACTGGATGTTTCGAGCGGTAAAAAATGATTCCATTTACGTAAACATCATCGGCATATTTCGCTTGTTCGTCGACGTTGCCTGATGAGTATATTATTCAGAAAGATTTTTATGGATGAAGATGAGTAATCCTTCCCGGCGGATTTAAGCTATTTCATTGGTTTAGCACTAATTTTAATTTTCGGTCACAATTTAAATGCCTTACTCCTAGAAATCTGCAGAGAACTCTTTGTGCCCGCAAATTGCATGTCTAAATCTTATTCAAATAATTAAAGAAAATGAATTTATTTAAAGTTCATAGTACCTGCCGATAATTGAAATAATCATGGATATCGGCCCGGTATAGATTTCTGGAACGAGCCTCGACAAAGAATGTAAATTTACAGTGTTTAAAAGAGAAAATTTAAAATTTCAGCTCATAATAGTAAAGTTTTTGGTCGTATTTAAGAATTTAAAAGTTTCGGCCTAATCTAAATGTCATAATGTCCATATGACCTTAAAAATATTAGAATAGGCTCCTAGTAAAAGTCTGAACTGGATAATCATCGCAAGTTTCCGCAACTTTTTCACTGCTCTTATCCTAACAGTGGTTTTAGGTCCTTTAGGCCTTCAAAAGGCGAATAAAAAGCAAAACATAACAATGGACGTACGCTTTGAATGAAAATAACCCTCACGAGTAATGTGAGCGCAAAGGAATTCAAAACGCCTTCAATCATGCGTGTATGCAATATGGACGTCCTAAGAACACGAATAGTTCCGTCAAGGCACCTGGACCATCCTTGTGCCGTTTTGCAGCTTTCACTGCCAAGATGATGCACTTTATTTAAAAAATGTTACATCTATTTTGTGTAACAAACATGTTTCATCTGTTTCAGCAGGATTTTTGATTATATTTTAGCCTTGTTATCCAAGCTTTTCTTCATAAATGTATTGTTTTGTCCTCGTCACGGGCTGCTACATAGAAACATATCCCATGATGTTAGGGTGAAGATAATTCAAACATGCTTTAAGATTCAGAATTAAGCATAAATCGACAACGTTCTCAAACAAATCGTTACATGATTTCATGGAAGTATCATCGTCAACTTTGAAAAGAACGTAAGAATGTCGGAAGTAGGATCACGCTTGCATACTACAGAGTTCACCAGAGGCTTATTTAACAGTGGCGTAGCGTGCTTTGCGATGTATCGATTGAGCTGTCATTTAAACCTATGGGGTAGGATCGATACATAGAGATTTCGCAAAGAACACCCTAATAATCGATTATTTACCATGGCTGCAAATGGGGAAATATCGATAATCGATCATTCACGCCACTGTTTTTCAATATTCTTCTCTGAATTTCCGCATTGCGAGCTTCCAAAGCAAAAACTACAGAGGATCTGAGAAAGGCTCCTCTTTATTTACTCTCTTCCGTTTGATTCGTATAGGAAACCAACATCAAAAACAGACCAGATGTCATACAGCAAGAATGCTTCGCATTTTGCTCCGTGATGAGCCAGGAACACTTTTCGTTGAGGATCGTTTCATCCTTCTATACAGGGTGTCCTAAAGTTAAACACAAGTATTTTTAGAGTTAGTTTTTGGGATCAAAATAAGACTTCCTCGGTTCCTCATTCTACGTTTTCCCAAAAAATGGACGCATTTCTGCCAAACGGAACTATGTGCATTATGACGTGAGCCCTGTTATGCATATATTCTTATAGATCTAAAGGCTCATGTGTCAATGCACATAGTTCTGTTTGACAGAAATACGTCCAAACAGTCCCCTTCACATCTAAAGACATTAAGTTTTGTACCGAAGAACTGTTTTCTCTTGATTATAACGACTATTACAAATGAAAGTGCTCGGAAATTGGCACTCTCATTGTTCTTTCACGCGCAGACCACATTTTTTACCTTAAAAAAAGCAAAAGAATATGATAAGATATGCAATGGTATTTAATTAAATCTTAAATTAAAAATTAAATAATGAAATATGTATAATAAACTTGAAAAGAACCATAAGACCTGACTCTTTCGTGTATTTGTGTAAAATATTCTTCATTTTTCAAAATTTTGTTTTAAAATTTGAGTAGCATGTTAATTTTGTCGTTTTATTTTATAAAAAGCCTGTTTCCGCACGTGTAGTTTAGTTTCCACGTTCAATTTTCATTGTAACTCACTTTTCATCTGTGTAAGATACACACCTATGATCACAGCATTAATTGCCGAAAGCCCTCAGGTCGAAATGTAAGTTTTTCATTATTAAAATTATTTTGTTCGCAACATAATGGTACTTTATAAGTTTATTATTTAGGCTGGAAAAGATACACTGCCGTGCTAAGGAAGAACGCCGTATGAACATTCGAGAGTTGTCAAACTTTCTTTGAAAGGCGAATCCGGGCTACCATTCATAGCGCCTTCAAAAGCGTGGAAATACTTCCAACACTACACTTTTGACACACCGCACACGATTCGATGTGCAAATTGCCTATACTGCGCCTGACGGAGTGTACACTTAGTTTTGAGTCTTGTACGGGCCTCTCACCTTGAGACCTGCTCTGTCGTGCTGAGGAAGAACGCCGTATGAACATTCGAGAGTTGCAAATTTACCTTGATAAAACATGTATGTTTGACGACATTCATGCACATTTTTCTTTGAAATTTTCAGATATTTTAGATTTAATTACGTACTAGACTGTCTGAAATTTTCGGAAACAAATATTCACAATTTTCCCAGTAAATTCAGTTTTTTTTCGAAGGAAACATGGCAACGTCTAACGCTTCATACAGCGTTCATAAAAATGTATATTTTACGACATTCATGCATAGTTTTCCTTAAAATTTTCAGATATTATCTTATTCAATTGCGTACAAAATTGTCTGAGCATTTTGAAAAAAAAATTCAAAATTTTTCCAGTAAATTTGGTTTTGAGTAAAGGAAATCTGGCTACGTCTAAAGGCTCATACGGTGTTTTTCCTCAGCACGGTAGAATAGAACACAGTGATCGCAAACAACCCTCGCCCTCACGTGGGGGCAAGTAGAGGGAGCTTGTGGCGGAAAGTTTCTAGTGGATTACGTTTTATTCCAAAATGGTAAACAGCTAATGTTTTGATGAACTATCGTCCCAGCACTCTGCGTAGCCCAATGTGTGGAGTAAATAATTTGTCGCGCCACGACATGGGTACCTCCCTTCCTCCCTACCCTTTTCCTATCACAGTTGAGTTTAATACGCTAACGCCAAGTTTCCTCCAATAATGAACTGGCAAATGAACAAACGCTGTAAAAAACACAAGTTTCGAAATGAAAGTTTTCCTCATTAGCGGCCGTGCATGGGAAATGGGCCTTCGCCTATAAAAGTCAAAATTGGGCCGTTCATACCACACTGAGAAAAAACTATGGCTTATAAACCTATTAGAGGTAAATATGGAACACCACTAATAGTAGTACCTCTACATATAATAATAGCACAAGAAATGGGCCTTCGCCTATAAAAGTCAAAATTGGGCCGTTCATACCACACTGAGAAAAAACTATGGCTTATAAACCTATTAGAGGTAAATATGGAACACCACTAATAGTAGTACCTCTACATATAATAATAGCACATATACCTTAGTTATGGTACGGGGTACCTTAATTAGGTACAGAGACCTTAGTATGGTTCACAGACCGAGAATCATTAGTTTATTTACGACTATTATAGGTGTTCCATATTTACCTCTAATAGGTTTATAAACCATAGTTTTTTCTCAGTGCAGAGCATAAATAAATACAATATACATATGGTCCTAATAGCGTAGGGTCAAAGAAACAGACATTTGGTATGTTCGGTATGAATGGTTAATTGCTAATACAAAAAAATTTAGCTTTAGTTAAATTTTAGTTATAAGTATAAAACTTAAAAATAATGTAATTAATAGCCCCGTCAGGGGCTAGTTGTACAATTTTTTAATTAATAAAAAAAAAAAAAAAAAAATACATATGGTCCTTATTGGGGCACAGGGACATTGAAGCCTGAACTGTAACATCATAAAAAAGAACAATCTCTGCGGAAATTGAGTAAAATTCATCAGTTCCACCCAGAAAATAGATTTTTACACAAGATTTTAGTGTGTTGCTACTTCCAAAAATATTAAGTGCCCAAGAAAAGATTCCATGAATTTGACAAACTTCGAGGTAGGTAAAGACCTTCCATAACATATATAAAAGTCGCTAATAACACGCACTCTGGCGTTCTGCGACACCAATATGCCACATGTGGCTATCTTCTTAAAGGTTCTTGGGCAACTTACAACCCAACATATCTTCGTCAACGCCCTGCTGCAATCCCTTCATATACGCCCTCCTTGCCTTTTCCCTTCAATACCCTTTGATTTACCCGTTCATTCCTTTTCATACACTTACCATAAAATTTGCATGACTATGAATACGACCCTTAATAAGAATATAAACCATTTGGGTCCTGCTTCCCAAGGAAAGAATCTGTTTAAGGAACGGCAATCAATACGACCCTAAAATCATGGCACTCAATTGAAGTGCTCGATTGCATGTCAGAAATCTCGAAAACAACAGAAACTCCGAAACGCCGAAAAAAAGGATGCTGATTTTCCATTCTGGATGTAAAAAAGTATGCGATAACCCACAAAACGCTGAATCAACCGCTACAACAGTTACTTCAGCAATGTCGATATGTAAAACTAACTGCTGGCGATTAATCCATCGTTTTGAGAGTTGTCGCACACATTTTTACACCCAGAAAGTTAAATCAGCACCCTTTTTTTCCGACGCACCTAAAATTCAAGGTTACTAACTACTCAATTTGTGTATGTATGAGCCGCTTTTACGGCGCGCTAGGGCGCTCTGCGACGCCTACTCTCCACATGAATCTGTCATGGTAGAGATCCTCCGGAAGCTGGCATCTCTCCATCTCTTCACGGACACTGGTAAAAAAAAACCTCTTGGTTCAAGAGTGCAGTTTCTTGTCGCTGGATTTAAGAATCTTGAACACTTGTTTCAAGCGGATTTTGCATTGATTTAAGCGGATTTTGCATTGATTCAATTCAGAATCCGCTTGAAACAAGAGTCCAGACTCTTAAATCCGGCGACAAGAAACTGCACTCTTGAACCAAGATGTTTTTTTTTACCAGTGGATTTCCTCTACCCACCGTTTGGCTAGACGCCCTCTCCGTCTCAAATGGACTCAAGGGACAAAAAGGACTCAAATTTGTACTTCTACTAAAAGTGTGTTTTTATCACACGATGTTGCAACGCAGCGTCGACGCAGACAAGGAGTCCTGTTAACGACGTTGGTGGCGCCTCCTAATCCCAATCCGAAAAAGCTCGCACATCTGACGTGCACCGATGCGTCTGCCCCCCCTTCCCCCACCCCTTCACAACACCACCCACTCCCACCTTGCCTGACCGACCGCCCCCGAATCTAAATCGTTGTTTAATCATTGCACCGACTAAACGGGTGTATGAGTTATTGTGTCCGGTTCAACTTGAGCAACTGCAAATGTTGGAGATGAACCGGTAATCTCTTTCGAAATACATTATTACATTCGCAGGTTAGTCATGACCCTCTTTAAAAGAGATATGAGGCCGCGTGTTGTAAAAAATATCCCTTTAACGATCCGAACAACGAGGAAAATAATGCCGTGCTAAGTAAAAACGCCATAAGAGCATTCGAATGTTGTCAAATTTCCTCTCAGAGAGCATAATATTTTGAAAAAAGTTGTGAGTTTTTCGCCTTGAAATTGCAAGACTTTTTAGATCAAAATCTGAAACAATACCGCTGAAAAATCTAGAGAGAAATATTCGCAAATTGTCCAGTCGTTTTGAGTTTTGTCGAAGGAAATTTGGCAACGCCTGGTGGCGTATCTGACGTTTTTACTTAGCGCGGCAGAATTCTGCCCGGATGACGAAAGGTTATCCTGTCAACAATAATTTGACAGCGTCCAGTATTAAGTGAAATAACACTTGCAGCATAAAATGATAGCGCCGATAGTACTGTGCTCTTATGCATTTGAGGGCTCATGGTCGGCATTATCTCGCTTAATCCCATCCAATTATCAATCACGCTGCAACAATATGACCTCTGCTCTCTTGTTGTTATTAAAACTATTATTCACGACTGGAGCAACGTTGACAGTTTGTGGAAGATCTCGGATCTCCAGCAGAGAACTTGGGTGTAAAATTACAGGATTTCATGTTAAACCGGTAACGTGGGATGTCACCCCGAATTTTCCTGCCCTACATCGATGGCCAATGTCGGAAAGCGCGTATTCGATTGTGAAATTTAAAATTTGCTGACGTCCTACTTTCTAGCAGAATGGAGTCGATGGTACGAAAGTGCGAAATTGCATATTGTTTATTCCCTCTGTGTATTCATCTCGTCTTTCTTCTTTTCTTTTTTCACCAATCTCTTCTCTTACTTCCCCTTCTGATTCGTTTGGTTTTCCATTCTTGTCTGCAGTTTGGTCATTCATTATCACGCTCTTTTTTGTTGGCGCGTATACGTAGTATACCGCCTTTGCGATCGTTTCGAACCCTGCTCGATACAATAACCGAGTCCCTTAGTTCCTTACCGAAAAGTGACTACCGCGAACTTCTGAGATTTTCCAAAGCGTGTAAAAAGTTTATTTATCCGTCAATAATTATGATTTAAAGTTGTTTCTCATTCTGGGGCTCCCTAGTTTATGTGCAGTGAATACCAAGAGTCTACGTTACTTGGTTTTTTTAAAAAAAGCCTAAGAGTACGACGCGCTGATTTAAAATATGCATATATAAGCGGAAGCAAGCGAACTGATTCGAGGATGGCTGACCAGTTCGGCACTCCTTGAATGAGAATTTCACTCACTCCGTTTTGTTCAAAACGTTGCTTTGACAGATCTCCACACCACTGTTATCCTTTTCAAAAGTTGGTACTCCTTGCTCTGATAGCCGGGGCCAGCAGGATAGTGGTAAGTGCAATCTGTGATGAGCCTCGAGACTCATTAGACCATTTGCTAAACGTGGCTCATACAGGAGTCCACTCAGCCCTCTCTTCCCCACGCTCCTGATCACTGCGTCGGCGTCACGAAGAACAATGGGCCTTGGGCCGCCTTGGGTCCCAACGCGGCCGATACCCGTACCCCAATTACTCACGCTTCATTAACCATTTCACCGTCACGCTAGGATTCATCCAATTTTCAAAAAAAATTATTTCGCGTGTATTTAGCAATTTTTTCCTTACTCTCCGTTAAAACACAAATAAAAAGAGACCTCATTCATAAAAATCGGCCGAATAGAAGAGAAGTTACAGTAATCGAAATCCGAAGAAATCAACAAAACCTCGACTTCTCGATACAAAAAATAAAATGAAGGGGAAAAAAAGAAATGTATAAATTACAATTAAATATAATTGACCTCAGAATTTGACAAGCAATTCATTTATATACCTAACGCTGAAAAAACTGGGAGAAATTACAAAAAATTCGCCTCTTGCAAGGGGCTTCTTTGTAAGAATTTTGACCTGAAGACAACGGTCGAATAACAGCAGTAAGGTGAGGTTGGGTAACTGGGCGGTGGGGTAACTGGGCAGTACCCTCTGTATTTCTACCAGATTAGTGCAAAAATTGTTTTCACTGTTGGCATACCTTCATTATGACGTAAACCATCTAGAACATGTAAACATAACTTCAAAAAAAAATTTTATGGTGAATGGTGAAGTGCCGAAAATTGTACAGCTTTTTTTTCAAAACAACGCCAGAGGTGGTCCCGAAAACAGCCTCATATCTCACTCCCAGCAAGTATTTTATTCAACTTTGACAATTCTTCTTCATGTATGACGTATTTGTGTAATGCGTGAGTAATTACAACGTAATTGGATGAAAATACTGGCTGCAAAGGGTTGATGCCCAGTTACCTTGAAAATTTTCCCTTTGTGGGGTAACTGGGCACCCACCCCAAGGTAACTGGGCAGGTGGCAGTGATGGCACCTGCCCAGTTACCCATTGCAAGGTTGCTGTGCTTCGGTGTTTGTTTACTTCTGAAAATTTCAAAACTAATTGACTATTGTGGACTTTTAAGTGCCAAAGACCAATAACCAGGGTTCCCAGCACACTAAACTTCTAACTTAAGTCAATTATAGCATAACTTAAGCATTACTTAATTACATTTTTGCCGATAACTGTTACGACATCACTTTTAACGACTTAAACATGGTTATATAAATTCAAATGAAATTCTCTGAAACCCTCATGAGAAGGACATTCTTTTCTGGCCAATGAGAATTACAAATAATGCCCCCCTTAAAAATTAAGGGAACTTTTTGGCGCCTGACTCTATCCCAGATCAGCCTTGCGGCTTCATTTTTTTTCATTTTTTAAAAATGTATCATGCTTAATCTCACTAAAAGTGGCCAAACAGTGTCCTGGTATACAATACTACTTTATAAGTAGTAATACAGAAAGTTCTAAGCATTTATCTACAAGGAAACAATTTTTTTTTACCGTTATTCAATTCTCAGATTTGAGGGTTTTTTTGCCGCTAACTGTTACGACATCATTCTTAACCACTTAAACATGTTTATATACATTCAAATGACATTTTCTTAAACCTTCATGAGCAGGACATCACCTTCTGGCCAATGAGAATTAAAAATAATGCCCCCCTCAAAAATTAAGGGGGGGTAGTCCAGTTACCCCACGACGTTGGGTAACTGGGTGAAAAAAACGGGAAATTTTTGAAAATTTGTGGGAGAAAATTGAAAGATGAAATTCGACTTTTGACTCTTCCTACATTTAGACAAGGTGTTGTACTTACTAAAAAAAATTTAAAAGTAGCCTCCACTGTCAATATAATGATGGGAAAAAAATCATGAAGTTGAAATTTTGACATTTTTCTCCGAACTCCTGCCCAGTTACCCAACCTCACCCTACTCCATACAATACACGGTGTGCCTGAACGAGTTAAACATTTTTTATACGTCCAAATCGAAAAATCTTTATATTTTTAACTACAATGTCTCTTGAATCGTTTAAGCAAAAAAAAAAAAAAAAAAAATTCCGTCGAGATTCTGGAACGTAAAGGCGCTTTAAAAGTATTCTGGGGCTATAATAGCTAAATCACCGGTAGTAAATCCCGTTATATTATTAAAAAGAAATTGACTCCATAGTTTAATTCCCTAGTTTCTTGAATACGATTATTTTAAGCACTTAAACATTTATACCACCAATTTTAGCCATGGGGTGATTTCCTGAGAGCCGATAATATCACGAATTTCTCATAGAACCCTTCAACAGTGGCTTGCTTTTTTGGCAGCCGATTCGGCCATCGAACCGGAGTTTAAATGGAAGCTGATAATACCCCAAAGCTCTGAGAAAAATTTTGAGATGAGTATAAGAACGGTTTGTTGTAAGTAACGAGGAGAGGCGGGCAAAGCGGCTAAAATCCGATCTAATTTTTACAGTTTTTCTGTTGAATTAATGTTGCCGCGGGCTTCTGACTGTGTCCACACATAGTTTCTGTTCAGCATATCGATACATAAGTATTTACACACGTAGAATCTAATTTTCACGTCGGGGAGTCGACATATTTTGATTTTTTCGATTTTATACGGAAAATTGATGGTTTTTCGGGATTGAAATTATTATTGTTTCATGAAAAATAAATGCACCCAAAATGACTATAGCATATTGATTTTCACACATTTGCACTCACGAAATTGGTTAGTAAATTCAACGAGTGGGTGCATCGACCTGGTACACTGAAAAAAATGTTTCCTAAATACAAGGCGGAGCCGTCTTAGACCAAGTAAACTGGATACTTAAAAAGTATCGACAAGAAACGGAGGTTTGAACTAAGACACCGGAGTTACCTTGGATCAAGAGATAGCGTTTTCTCAATCTAACGCTCCACGTCCCCTTAAAAGAAGAAAGCGTTTACTTAAAAAAAGGAAACATTCCATGCCGTGAAAATATTTCCTAAATTTAAGAAATTATCGTTGGTTTGAAGTGAGTATCCGTCGTATTGATCTAGGTAAACTGTTTACTTAGAAATAGGAAACAGTTGCGTAACTCCCACGTGCATTTACTGGTTTCAAGTTAATGGTTTGTTTAAAATTAGTAAACGGCGTGTTGGACGGGAATGCGCGTTTATTGTATTGAAACCAACTGTTGTCTTAGAATTAGTAAACGGGGACGCCCGGCATGAATGGATGTTGCCTAACTCTCAGGCGTGTTTACTTATTTCTAACCAATTGTTGTTTTAAATTTAGTAAATAGTCACTGCAGGTATGCACACTGCACCCATATCATATGTATTATTATTGATCAATAATAGCAAAAAATGGTTTAATTTATCGAATTTTTGATGAAAAAAAATTTCAATTGTATATCTGCAAGTATCGAAGACTCGACATGGCAAGTATCGACTTGCAAATTTTGGCCTACCTATCGGGATTTGAACCTCGGACCTACAGTTTACGAACCTAACACCCTACCTACTTAGCCATCGGGGCTTATGTCTACTACGGCCGAATTTACACTATATAAGTCATTGACTTAGGCTCTCACCATTATTGTGATAGTGAATATGCGTGAGACCTGATGGGTTAAGATTTTTTGAACCCGAAAAGATGAATTTGGAGCAAAAAAGAAATACGCGTGTTACTGTTGTCACTTTTTTTACGTTTATTTTTGTTTCTTTCCCATCTTATATTAATTTTTAATCTCTTTAAAAAGAATTTAAAGCAATGCGCCTTTTTTAAAATTTTCTCTCTTCAATTTTTCTTGAAGAATCGCTGACTTTAAAAAAATAAGAATAAAGAATGAAACTCTTCGAAAATATTTGTAACACAATAACTTTTTATTTATGATGACTGAGATTGTTACATTTTTTAAATATTACTAGTTCTATCCAATTCGATTATAATATTCAAGACTATTCTGGACCATTTATTAGACTTTTCTATTTCAATTAGAATATTAATAGTTCTATTCAATAGTTCTAATTAATTCACATCGGGCGGAAAAGGAAGAATGTGAGCACTATAAAAGAAACATTAATAGTTCTAATTCCTTACTTTAAAAAATAAGATTTGAAAAATAAGCTTTGAGATTTTCTGGATTAAGGCATCTTTTTCCGTGGACAGTCACAATTTATTCATAAAAAAAGTTCAATCTTCGATTACTCTTATATTTTACTCAGTTTACATAATCACACGCGTGACGTTCTAATATTTTATTGTATAGCTGCACTTCATTTTCGTTACACTCTCTAAAGTTGATAGGAAGGTGGTAAAGAAGTGCTGGATCCACCCTATTTTGCAGGGAAACAAGGTAAAAAGGGTCAAATGCTTCAATTACGGTAAAAAATGTTGAGCTCTTATGAGTATCCGTACAAGACTGTGGAGGGAGGGGGGGCGGAAAGATCGGTCCCGACAGGCCCTTCGACCTAAAATTTCCCCGGACACAAATGAATCAAAGTTTTAAATATCAACAATTTTGCACTCGCAAATTCCTTTCGAAAATACAGAAAAAACTGCATTTTGTTTTCGATCCACTCCATCGTTGCGTTCATAAATCAAAGGGACCCGGAAAATCGATATTGAACAGTGTAAACACTACGTAGCAGCAGAGTTATTCGATTATCTTCATCTGTCAACTTGGTGGGTGACATGCTGAAAAGTATGATTCTCTCCACATTTTTTAATTTCTTCCTCGGCTCTTAGCATAAGCATGCATTTTATTTGACCCTTTTTAATTCTATCTGCGAGGGATCTTTCATTCATCAGGACAGGAAAAGTAAGGAAGAAAATAAGTAAAAAAAATTGCGATTTTTTAGTGTGAGGAAATACATTGTCCGATGAAACTGAACTGAGGCAATGCAAAAAACTCCCGGCTTCAATCTACTTAAGTATTTAAGTCCTCTTTATGAGGCCCCCTTCATTTAAAAATAAAAATTAAAACTTCAAATGCATAGTGCCGATCTATTTAAAACAACGCAAATATTTCCTCTTCCTCTCCTTCTTTACTTCTTTATTTATTTAATTTTTTATCGACGCCGAGCATATGAGTGATTTCTCAAAGGACACATTAAATGAATTTCTCCCTAAAGAACAATTATTTTGTAGACAAATATAATGGGCATCTTGATTTTTTAACTTCCGTCTCCTTTTATTCCGTCATAAATGGTGTTGGTTTAAGCAGATGCTAACGGCATCTGGCAGCAATTGCATGTATCATTCTCATAGGAGGCGTCACCATCTGGTTTACTAATTTTAAGGAAACTGGTTTCTTCTTCTGACGTACCGTGTTTTCTTTCATCAAACAAGCTGTTGGGTTATTAAAAGGCAACAGCGTCCGGCTTATTGCATCCTCCCCCGCTGAGGGCGTTCGCCCCGTTTACTAATTCTAAGGAAACCGTTTTCTTCTTTCGACACAACGTGTTTTCTTCTACCAAGCAAGCTGTTGGGTTAAAAGAAGGCAACAGCGTCTGGCTTATTGCATCCTCCCCCGCTGAGGGCGTTTGCCCCGTTTACTAATTCTGAGGAAACCGTTTTCTTCTTTCGACACAACGTGTTTTCTTCTACCAAGCAAGCTGTTGGGTTAAAAGAAGGCAACAGCGTCTGGCTTATTGCATCCTCCCCCGCTGAGGGCGTTCGCCCCGTTTACTAATTTTGAGGAAACCAGTTTCTTCTTTAAACGCAACGTGTTTCACTGTACCAAGCAAACTGTTGAATTGTAAAAAATCAACGGGCGTATTGCTAATTGCATCCGGTCGCCTCGAAAGGAGTTAGCCCCGTTTACTAATTTTGAGGAAACCGGTTTCTTCTTTCGACACAACGTATTTTCTTCTACCAAGCATGCTGTTGACTTAAAAAGAGGCAACGGCCGGACTCAGAAGGCGTTCACCCCGTTTACTAATTTTAAAGAAACTGGTTTCTTCATTCAAGCAAAAGTTGGCTTATTTTAAAACAATGTTTATTTTATTTAAGAAAACACGATTCGCTTGTCTCAAGCGAATCATGTTGTCTTACATGAAGAAAACCGTTGGTTTCTTCCAAGTCAAACCCGCTTTGAAATAAGTAAAAAATCCAAGTAGACGCGTTTACTTAAATTCAGGAAATCTTTTTTTTCCGTGTATATCAAGTTTCTGCAATTTTTTACGGCAAATCAGTAGATTTTCGGGATGTAGATAGCTTACTTTCAATTCATGAATGAATAAAGCAACGACATGGTTGAACTTCTTTGCACTGAAAGACGTTTAAAATAACAAAATCAAGACGTATTTAATGCAATTGCATTTATATCGAGTCAATTTCTTTTCAATAATACAACGGGATTTATACTACCGGTGATTTGGGTATTTTAGCCCCAAAATACCTTTAAATCGACTTTATCTTCTAGGAGTTCGACAGAATTTTTCCTTTCTTCGCTTAAATTATTCCGTAGCACTTTTCTTCAAGAATCTGATAAGATTTTGCTTGAGGTGGGTCAAAAAACTTAAATTCGATCGAATAGCTTTTTACTTTCACAATACACGGTCTCGTCAAGGTGCGTCTTTGATCTCGCAGTGTTGGATCGTGAATTCTCTTGTTGTGCTGTTTGCCTATTTTGAAATCTCTGTAAATGAAAACTAAAGGGGTTGATATGTGCGAGTTAATGACGCGCCTTATCAACACATTGTGTTGGAGTTCACTGCTTGTTTTTTTTTACTACCAGCTTCCAAATTTATTAGATTTTTGTAACAAACCCTGCAACCTAAGTACAGAGGTGTTAATGGCTATAGACGCTAAGGTTCTGCTTTCAAATGATCGTATACCACCACTACTACCCTCTTTCCATCTACCTTCCTACTATTTCTTCATTTATTCTCCTTTCCGCATCCTTCTCACCCCGTCTCCATTTACTTTACATTATTCTTCATATTTTCATCCATCCATTTTTAATGAAAGTGTCGTTTTCTTTTTCTTTAAATAATTACAGCATACCCATTCTCCTTTTCATCCACTTTTCTTTCCTCTTCCCACTTCTCCTTTTACCCATCCTTTGACGTCTTCATATTTTCATTCCTTCAATGAAAGCTCATATCAATGGCCAAATCGAGAAACCACGTATCATCGTTTGCGATGTTGCAGACTTCCTGTCATATTTCAGTATTTCTTTGAAAAATCAGTCAACCTAATTTCCATAAAACTTCCTTGATTTTTCTGCTTTGTTTGTAGATTCTTCTGTATGAATTTCAATCTACCTAGCTGACTTTTTTTTCCTCGAAAAAATAAAAGAGGAGCGTAAATTTTGAAACACCGCTATAGAGATACGTGGTTTCGCACTTCGGTCATCGATGTGCTGCAAAATGCGTTTAACATACTTCCAGCAGCATGAGAGCATGAAATTAATTGAGCTCAGAGCTACTCTTTCCATCGATCGCCCCCCCGCACACAATGAATTACCCTACCCTTGCCCAAAGTTTCCTCCTCCCTATAATCCCTTCCCCGTTTTTCCGATGTAACTTCGCGCAGGGAAGAAACACAACGCTGGCAGCGCAGCTCGCAACTCGCAACTCTGCCGTGCTACGTGAGAACGCCGTATGAACCATCAAGCATTGCCAAATTCCATCACAGAATCACGCATTTTCAGGAACACGGAAAAAATGGACTGCTGATTTAACAATTAAATTGTTTAAAAATATGTCAGATATGTTTCAAATGTACATTTTACAATAATTTAAAGCCAATTTAACCATGGGGGTGGTTGAATTAGCATTTTTTTTCCTAGTAAAATCTAAATTTAAACACGTCGGACCCTTTTTAAACTACAGAATTGTTAAATCAGCAACTTAATTTTTTGCTTGAAAATTTGTCAATATCTCTCCTCCAATTATTCAGAGGATTTCATTCGTAATTTGGACGTATCTCTGCCAAACGAAACTAAAGATGTGTGGGAAAGATGGGGTGTGCTCGTGATGAGCTGTATAAGAAACAAAGTAAAAGTGGGCGTGATTCTCTTTGGGAAATGGAAAAGTGGGATTTTACATTAAATCAAACAGAACCACGCGCCAAAATATGCGGCTATCATGAGCTGTGGGCATGGGCCAACAGTGTTGTACACAGGGCTTATGAGTTAAAGAGCCACGATCCCGATCACCACGTCTCGGTCGTCACTGCTGACGTCACTGGCGCTTTATAATTCACATTCATTCTTACGGCCTTCAACTAACGAGCGCACTCCTTCTTTCTTACTCATCTCGGGTTTGCACAGAAATATCCATTTGATCTATGTACATATAAGTCGCTTTATAGCACTCTCTGGCGCTCTGCCCGACATTGTCAAAACACAAACCTTTGGGTATTGAGTACCCTAACATGTCTGCTTCCCATAGTTTGATCGAAAAATTCTGAAAATTTCAAGGAAAAATATTCAGTAAGTTTTAATGTTCAGCCAATGCGCGCGTGCGTTAAAAATCAGCATAAAGCTGAGAATCTTAATACAGAGGGAAAAAGCTCATACGGGCCCAATTTCCCCTCAAAGAGATACGCTGTTTGGTGCGACACTCGCACCGACCACAGGGGGGCAACTGCTGACGGGTTTCGGCCTTATTGGGCCAATCCTCAAAACTCCAGACAGCGCGTATCTCTTGGAGGGAAAATTGTACTCACATGAGCTTTTCCCCTCTGCACTGAGATTTTTAGCTTTATGCTGATTTTTAACGCACGTTGGCTAAAAAATTCCAACTTACTGTCCTACGACCCGTGCGTCTACCGCAATCAGTTTTGAAAAATATTCAGAACGTTCTTCAAAATGAATATTTTCAAAGAACACCGAAAAAAAAAAGATTAGTAGAATGTACGTTGTATTTCACACAGCGTGAATTCAAAGTCGATTCTGCCGGAGGAATGGTCAACCTAACCTGACTCGAAGTTACCCGTACCAGTAAATAGTAACGTTTACCTTTCTTCCGGCAGAATTGACTCTGAATGGGCCTGTTGCAAACTTTTGCTAGAGCAAAAATAAGAGTTGTTTCTTGTAGATAATGCCTCAAAAATCACGATGAGCGCATCGGCAAAGTCTGAAATGCACTCATAACTTCACAATCTGCGTAAGAAATTTGCGTTTTTTTAAGCTTCCCGCTTCAAAAACGATACTACGGCACAGGTGAACATTTTGTTAGAGGAGTCGCTCCATCGTCGGCGATATTCATCATGGCCGACGCTTGCGCGCAGTTCCGCGCGTAATTCGAGGAGAGTTCAAGGTCAATGAATTCGGCGTGGAAAATATGAACGTTAACACACCGATTGTTATCTGGTCTAATCCAGTTCAGGTGTTATCTCGTCCCATCAAACGTGTTTTGGCGGATTGGCGTCGGCCATGATGATTATTGCCGACGATGGAACGACTCCTCTTACAAAATGTTCACCTGTGCCGTAGTATCGTTTTTGAAGCGGGAAGCTTAAAAAAACGCAAATTTCTTACGCAGATTGTGAAGTTATGAGTGCGTTTCAGACTTTGCCGATGCGCTCATCGTGATTTTTGAGGCATTATCTACAAGAAACAACTCTTATTTTTGCTCTAGCAAAAGTTTGCAACAGGCCCATTGGCGCTGTGTGAAATACAGCGTGATGAAATGGTAAATACCAATTTTTTATTCAGTGAAGGAATTTGGCAACATTCAAATGTCCATAGGGCGCTTTTCCTGAGGACGGGCGCGGAGCTCTCAACTTCCAACCGGGCGGGGATCGGAGCCGGAGCATTCCCTCCAACTATTCGGGCAATCCGCGGTTTCTCGTGGAGGCGGGCATTCCGTCACCGGCAGCCGCGGTCGGCGGCGGCGGAGGCGGCGGAGGCGGACTCGGGCCAGCGTCGTGCCGGAGGCGGAGAAAACTTTAATAGAAATTCATTAAAAGAGTAACTTTATTTCCATATTGCTCCGTGGGCTCTTTATTCAATTACCCGGGCGCGGGCCGGGCCCGGGCACTTTGTACACTGATAACGACCGTCGCGGCCGCTCCCATGCCCGTAGTCCTCGATAACCTCAATTAATCCGCTTTATTGCATTGCCCGAAGCCCGCGTTGCCGGCTCGACAGTGGCGCTCTCTACTGGGCCTCTTGAGAACTTTAGAGTCCCTTTATACTGAGAGTTGAGACAATGCGAATCCATTTCTTATTGGTTGCTGGAATGAATCCTCCTATTCACTGGAAAAAAAAACCACATTGGATCTAGAGTCCAGACTCTTGAAAACATTGACAAGAAAAAATACTCTTGATTCAATCGGATTTTTGCTCGAATAAAAACGAAATCCGCATAAATTAAGAGGCTTGGTTCTTGATTTAACCTGAAATCTGATTGAATCGAGAGTATTTTTTCTTGTCGATGTTTTTAAGAGTCTGGACTCTCGATCCAATATGTTTTTTTTTTCCAGTGTGGAGTCCCTTTATACTGAGAGTAAAGACAATGCGAATCTATTCCTTATTGGTTCCCGTATTCACTGGAAAAAAACACATTAGATCTAGAGTCCAGACACTTAAAAACATCGACAAGAAAAAGGACTCTTGATTCAATCAGAATCTAGCTTAAATCAAGAACCAAGCCTCTTAATTTAAGCGGATTTCGTTTTGATTCAAGCAAAAACCCGATTGAATCAAGAGTATTTTTTCTTGTCAATGTTTTCAAGAGTCTGGACTCTAGATCCAATGTGGTTTTTTTTCCAGCGTGAGAGTAAAGACAATGCGAATCGATTTCTTATTGTTTCCCGTATTTTAGGCCTTCACTCACAGTGTCACAAACGGGAATGAAGATTAAAATTTCACCAATTGCACAGATTATAAACTGGAATGGACCGGGGAGTTGGGGGTGCGGCAAGGAACGAATGGAATGAGAGAGGGAACGGAGATAGGAATTTGAGAATGGGCCGATCAAAGATTACGAAAAACTTTCAATTTCTGTAATCTATATTCCCGTTTGTGACTCCATGAGGGGGTGTTGTCTTGACTCTCAGTATAAAGAGATTCTACCTTTATACTGAGAGTTAAGACAATGTGAATCCGTTTCTGATTGGTTCCCGTATTTTAGGCCTCCACAGTGTCACCAACGGGAATAAAAGATTACATTTTCACCAATGGGCCTGTTGCAAACTTTTGCTGGAGCAGAATGAAGAGTTGTTTCCTATAGATAATGCCTCAAAAATCACGATGAGCGCATCGGCAAAGTCTGAAATGCATTCATAAATTCACAATCTGCGTAAGAAATTTGCGTCATTTTGAGCTTCCCGCTTCAAAAACGATACTACTGCACAGGTGAACATTTTGTTAGAGGAGTCGCTCCATCGTCGGCAATATTCATCATGGCCGACGCTTGCGCAGTTCCTCGCGTAATTCGAGGAGAGTTCAAGGTCAATTAAGGCGGGCGAGGAAAATATGAACGTAAACACGCCGATTATTATATGGTTTAATCCTGTTCAGGTGTTATCTCGTCCCATCACACGTGTTTTGGCGGACTGGCGTAGACCATGATGAGTATTGTCGCCAATGGAACGACTCCTCTAACAAAATGTTCACCTGTGCCGTAGTATCGTTTTCGAAGCGGGAAGCTCAAAAAACCGCAAATTTCTTACGCAGATTGCTAAGTTATGAGTGCATTTCAGACTTTGCCGATGCGCTCATCGTGATTTTTGAGGCATTATCTGCAGGAAACAACTCTTAGTTTTGCTCTAGCAAAAGTTTGCAACAGGCCCATTGCAAAGATTATAAACTGGAATGGACCGGGGAATTGGGGGTGCGGCAAGGAACAAATGGAATGAGAGAGGGAACGGAAATAGGAATTCGGGAATAGGTTGACCAAATATTACAGCAAACGTCCGATATTTGCAATCTTCATTCCCGTTTGTGACATCCATTAGCAGCGTTGTCTTAGTTCTCAATATAAAGGGACTCTAGCAAACTTCAGCTAGAGCAAGAAGAAACGTGGTTTCCTGTGGGAAATGGCTCAAAAATCACGATGAGTCTGAAATGCACTCCTATAACTTTACAATCAGGTACTGAAACCATGCTACCTGATAAAATTCGTCATCACCCCAACCGATTCCGCTACTGATCCACTGGAAAAAAATGTCTCTCGGCTCTAGAGTCCGAACTCTTTAAAACATTGACAAGAAAATATACTCTTGATTTGATCGGATTTTTGCTTGAATCAATAGGAAATCTGCCTAAATTCAGAGGCTTGGCTGTCGATTTAAGCAAAAATCCGATTGAATCAAGAGTATCTTAGCTTGTAAATGTTTTCAAGAGTTTGGACTCTAGATCTAAGCGACTTTTTTCCCCAGTGAATGTCGCGGTTGAATGATTTAAACTATGTATATTTTTTCCCAAAGAATCAAATTTCATAATACCTAAGAATATATTCTGTAACAACCTCTTCCATTTGCAAAATGGCTCAAAAATCACGATGAGTCTGAAATGCAATCCTAACTTCACAATCAGATAACTAAACCATCAACCTGATACAACTCATCATCACCCCAACCGATTCCGCTATAACTGACGAATGTCACGGAAGAATTATTTAAATTTGGTATATTTTTTTCTCAAAAGAATCATATTTCATAAAACCTAAGAATATACTCTGTAACAACCTCTTTTGCAATTCTGGAGTTCAGAACGTTCTCTGCAATGGGTCTGTTGCAAACTTTGGGGGTGATATTCTGTCGCGCTAAGAAAAAATGCGTTATGAACATTCAATATTTGCCGAATTGCCCCCAAAAATCATTAGTTTTTGAGTAAAAGTATATGAACTGTTTTTTTTTTTTTTTGGAATTTCGTTCCCAAATATTTAAAATTGCGAAAATAAATTTCTGAAAAATTTGGAGAAAAATATCGACGTGTTTCCCAGAAAATTTGGCTTTTATATAAAAAGATGTCAGGCAACATCTGTGGGCTCCTATCGCGTTTTTCCTTAGCATCTCAGTTCCAATAGTCGCAGCTTAAACAGCTCCCATATGATTTGCATTATGATTAAGAGAGGTATACAATGAGATATTTAACACAGCATCATCAGAAAAACAATTTTCGTCAACCTAAAAGCGTTTAAGAGGAACTGATTACATTGATTGGCTGATGTAAATTTTCAAACAAGAGCGCCCTTTATTTACTATTAACGTGATCGTAACATCAAAGCAGGCAAGTCTTCACGAGCTTCAAGTAAAAATGAGAAACGATGACAATTTTTCGGATGAAAAAATACGCCCATTAAAACTTCAGCGATCAAACTTTCGGAACCGATGCCATCAGCAGCAAAATAAATTTTAGGACGATAATACTGCGAAAAAATCAGGATGTTGAGTTAACGTTTTATTTGTTAAAAAAAAGAAGAAGATATAACGACCTCAAAATTGTTCTTGATATTTTCCATGCAGTTGATTCAAATCCATCTGATGTAATATTAACTGCAGAAGCAGTTTTGACATTGGACGCACACTTCGAAGTCGTCAATGGTCGATAGTGGGACTACATTTTGCAATTTGGAACTATGAATTCTAGCCCGGCTTAAAAACAAAGTATAAGCCATTAGTTTCCCTATGCACATAAGTGTTTTTCCAGAAGAGCCAGAATTAATAGTTCCAAATTGCAAAATGCAGTCCAGTTGATAGTCAAATGTCGTAGAGCTCTTGAAAGTGCTATGAAGTGGCTTGTGTATATAGCTAGGAAGCAAAGGATGCCCGCATAAGCTGAGCCTTTGAAAATATTATAAACAGTATATTATATTTATGGTAAACAGTGACTGTGCAGAATATCGACGGCGAAGCTGCAGAAACGAATATGTTGGTCTCCAGAATCGCGTATTTTCTATCGTGCGTTATTCTCTAAATAAAAAACTAAGCAATTTCATATCATAAAACCTTTAGTGACATTTTGTCTCTGTGCACTGGAAAAAAAGTCGCTTGGATCTAGAGTCCAGACTCTTAAAAACATTGACAAAAAAAAAATACTCTTGATTCAATCGGATTTATGCTTGAATCAAAAGAAAATCCGCTTAAATTAAGAGGTTCGAATCTCCGATTCGAGTAAAAATCCGATTGAATCAAGAGAATTTTTTCTTGTCAATGTTTTTAAGAGTATGAACTCTAGACCCAAGCGACTTTTTTTCAGTGTGTGCATAATATTCTGTGGAATTTTCAAGATGCGATGTTGGTTGAGTCTCTTTCAATATTCAAACCACGTTTAATGTTATGCTGTTGTATTAATGAAGATATAAGCTTCTATCTTCTATTCAGGGATTGTCACAGACCCCTGAACCCCCTTCATAATTAAAGGAGTCTTCCTGGACTCCATATGGTTGTGTGACAGTTATGCCCTCATCATACCTCCCTTGATTATCCTCTTTTTACCAACGGCGGGCATGGCTGAGGGAGAAGGGAAAGACAGTGCACCTTCATCTTTGTACACTGAAAAAAAATATGGTAGATTTTACCATACTGTGACGTGACAAAGTGATACAAGTAAAGTAATGAACACCAGACTCGATGGTAGTATTTACCATATTATGGTATGTATCACCTGAGTTCTAGTGAATACTACTATAATTCTGGTTACTTCCATTAAATAGTATCACTGTGTAACAAATCAAGTAGACTTATGGTAGATTTACCATACTTTTTTTCAGTCTAGACATATCCTGAGCTTTGCGAGTTGCATCCCGTCGCTCGTGTGCTTTTTCACATTGTAGATACACTGATGAAGATGTGAATGGTTGAGACGAGAAGGGAGTTAAAAGCGCCTTCATTTCAGTGTATATATGCAACACGCACATCCCTGGGACTCTAATAGTTGCTTTCAGGCGTCGCGAAATACCCCTCCGGTACTGATTTACCAGCAATCCGGCATCTATGCTGCAGGTGCATCCCTCGCTAATACCTCCACCCCGAAGGTAGCGAGTGGTTTTTGATCGCTCGCTGGCCAGTACCATACCCTTCATCCCTCTCCATCCCCTAGACTGCACGGCCATGATTAGAATCCAATAAGTTTGACTTTAAACGCTGTTAAAACGCTCTCCGAGAGAAGCTCACTCGAGACAAATGAGTTACTAAATTTTAGGGGGTTACTTCGGAATTTTCTATTTGAGTGGGGTTCGAGCGGAAAATTACTTTCCGAAAAGTCGAGTGGAGTAAATAAACCCGCAACTAGAGATATTTAAGGGCCCGAAAGAAAATCGGAGGGGATTTTGGAGAGTTGAAGGGTTGATTCTTTTTCCTTGGACCTTGGGCCGAAATTAATGTGGTTTTTCACTTATTCAACACATTAGAAAACGATTCAACAGCTGAACAACAAGTGAATTAAGTGGAGACCTTACTATTTGTAATAAACATAATTAAATATTATGTTTTAAAAATGTACACAAACTAAATTATTTTATTAAGGAAAAAACAAAAATTAACGGAATCAAAAGATTACAACATATTTAATTTAGAATTTCCGGATTTTAGGTTCTAACTCACAAATTTTCAAGAAGCACATCACGCTGTGGTATGTAAGGTATTTGTACACAAAGTTTGAGCCAGAAAAAAATTTAAGTAACTCATAAAGTGCTTCCAGAAAAATATCGCAAATGATTTTACGTTTTCTTTTACAACATTCACTCAGAACATACCTCTAAAGCTTCCTCAGAATTTTCCCCTGTTAGTTTTTTTATCAAAAGTCTTGATGCTCAACATCGTGCGGTGTTGTTTAGAAATTTTTAAAATATGTCTTAATATCCAGATAAAGAATAGATTGACCGGTTGACTACTGAATCGTATACAGAATGTGTTTATGTTAAGGTAGATTTCTCACGGGAAAGAATCAGATCATATTAAGGTGAATTGAGAATAAGAGGTTCAGTGGTTTTTTTTGCTCTATATAGGACTCAATTTTAGCGATGACATTCAACGTATTTTTCACAATCAAAATAGTTGTCTCGACTATGAATTTTGGACAGGAGAGAATATGCGGCTGAGTCTTGACAAGAATTTTATTAAAAATTAACTTGATTCTCGAGTTAAAAATGTGCAACATTTTCAAGCGGCTAAAGATTGACAAGATTGAAAAAAAGCACGGTATTAGGGAAGTCAGGACTCATAATGTTTGACATTTATAAACAGATAAGTCCGAATCGTAACTTCGTTCCGGAGCGAAAGATCAGGAAGTCGGAGTAGGAGCCGGAGTTTTAAAACAAACACGGCGTCCTCGAGTAACTTTTATCGAGAATCATCCTCAGCCATTATGAGTTTTTCGTACGGGAATTAAAATAATTTGTCCGTCCGGGGAACTTTTCGCGCAGACGGAAAAATTCGATTTCCATAAAATAATTAATCCTCTTTAGGAGCTCCCTGAAACAGTGGCGTGGCGTGATTTGCGATAAATCGATCTACCTACCATTTAAACCTATGGAAAAGGATCGATAAACAGGGAATTTGCAGCTAACACCTTAATGATCGATTCTTTGGTATGGCTTTAAATGGGGGAATATCGATATATCGCAAAGCACGCCACGCCACTGGTATTCAAACAAGGAAGAAAAATAAGGAATAATGCAAGAGGAAAGTTTCGAGCACTTAATATTTCCGATTGAGCAAGTTTCGGAGTTTGGGAATTTCTTTTTCGCCCGGGGGTCCGCTGAGTTGACCCTGTATTTTCAGCTTACTGCCGCCCTCTATTAGCCGCCTCGAAGTTACTTAGCAATCGAACTTGAGTAAAAGACAAACACTTGAAACTAGCGAACGGGCGGGGGGAAGAGGGGGTGCCGGAAATGAAAACTAGGAAGAAAGAAAACCGGATGCACTGTCGTTAGAAACCAAACCCAGCTCACCGATGTAACTATTGAATAAACGATTCGGCTTTCTGCCCTTTCCAATGCCAAATTGCGGAGAAAAATCAGTTCTAAGCACTCGCATTCGTGGAAAAGGAATGTATTAAAATACGATTTTCGTAGCAGTGTTTCGGTATACTTTTTCATCTTTATAATAACAGCACAAGACATGCGTTTTTCCAGAAAAGTATTACCTGGATACCTGAATGTAGAATGCAACAGAAATAGTTGACGAATAATTGGATCGCATTTTAGCAAAATAGAACTGGCGCGATTACAGTGTTTTCAAAATCATGCAACTTTTTCTTTCCTTATAAATATAATCAATATATGTGCAATATTAAAATTTACACAATTTAGCTCCTTTGAAATTAACAATTTTTTGGTGGGAAGCATAAACTTTTTGCTATTTTGGGAGATTTGTTAGGTAAACATGAAGAAGCAACCTTTTTACAACACTAATCGTCCTGGTTCCTTTTTGCTAAATGCGGTACAATGAGAATTATGATTGGTTTTCATTTGATTTGAATAATTTTGTTAGCAATTTCGTTGGCAAAATTACCAACACCCTAAACAACTCCTGCTTCGGTCCGTATATCCGTTTCTACCTTACGCCTCTTTTACTCTATATAGTCTACTATCTACCTTTATTTGGAGTCTAACCCCGCTGCAGTACATGAATGTGGACCTAGATACGTTTTCAAGTAACTTTAAAAGTACGCCACAAGAGAACAACAGCAATCGTACAGTCTGTGAATCTGCGAATTCACTCAGGTATCAGTCAAATCTTGTATGCAAATCTTTGGGTGAGCTGTTCTCGTTGGCTACATTAATAATTGTAATTTTTTTTATTTTTTTATTTATTTATTTTTTTTTTGTATGATTTAAGGCTTAAATTTATGCAACGGGCAGTTATAGGCATAAAACATGCGAGGTAGCATGAAAAACAGCAGTTAACAGGTTTATACGCCTTACCATGATGAGCAATGGGCCTGTTGCAAACTTTTGCTAGAGCAAAACTAAGAGTTGTTTCTTATAGATAATGCCTCAAAAATCACGATGAGCGCATCGGCAAACTCTGAAATGCACTCATAACTTCACAATCTGCGTAAGAAATTTGCGGTTTTTTGAGCTTCCCGCTTCAAAAACGATACTACGGCACAGGTGAACATTTTGTAAGAGGAGTCGTTCCATCGTCGGCAATAATCATCATAGCCGACGCCAATCCGCCAAAACACGTTTGATGGGACGAGATAACACCTGAACTGGATTAGACCAGATAACAATCGGTGTGTTAACGTTCATATTTTCCACGCCCGAATGGATTGACCTTGAACTCTCCTCGAATTACGCGAGGAACTGCGCAAGCGTCGGCCATGATGAATATTGCCGACGATGGAGCGACTCCTCTAACAAAATGTTCACCTACGCCGTAGTATCGTTTTTGAAGCGGGAAGCTTAAAAAAACGCAAATTTCTTACGCAGATTGTGAAGTTATGAGTGCATTTCAGACTTTGCCGATGCGCTCATCGTGATTTTTGAGGCATTATCTACAAGAAACAACTCTTATTTTTGCTCTAGCAAAAGTTTGCAACAGGCCCATTTACTAGAGTTAGGTTCCAACCTAAGAATACAACTATATCAACTTCGGTGTGTTGCACAGTATCTTGCGCATTTGAAGGCGTTTTTATTGGTTCGACCGCGAGCCACGGAGAATAGAGTCTTGATGCGTTAACTTCGAGTATTGTTTGCGAAACCACCTATCTCCGTTTGCGACGTTGCAGAATTCCTGTCATATTTTGTGTTTTTTTTGGGAAGCTAGTCAACACAATCGCTTGAAAAATTCCTTGATTCGTCTTATCTGTTAGCACAATATTATGGACAAATGGGCTAAATTGTGCAATTAGGAGCTACAAATTTTGCAGCTCGGTTTAGAAACAAAGTTTGTACCATTAGTTTCTTTTGGCGCAAGAGTGTTTTTACGGAAAAGCCAGAGATTTTAGTTACTAATTGCACAATGATATCCTTTTTTATTTTCGCGCCAAAAAAGTGAAGTTGATTTAACTATCTGGATGTAAAAAAAAGCTCGCTAGAACTCATGAATGCTGAATTACCTGCTACAGCAGTTACTTTAGTAATACCAAGATGTAAACCTAACTACTATGGTGGATTATTAATCATCTTTTAAGTTCCAACACACTTTTTATTCATCCAGAATGTTAAATCAACTTCAGTTTTTTTTTAAAAGAAAAATTAAATTTCACTGATCATAGTTTCTTCGGTTGCCTATCGATTCGTTTCCCAACGCCCAGTATAACCACTCTGATGAAACTAACCCACACACAGACTAAATCACATCAAATAAAAATATACTTTATTTCAAATTTGGCAACAACGTGCTGACCTCTCCGCGGCGTCCCGGCAAGGGCTTAAAGTTTGAGAGGAAAAACAGAGAGCAATAAAAACAATTCAAAGATGCTCGGGTAAGTGATTTGCATTGCGTTCAAAGAGCAGCTTTTACAATTTTTATGGGCTCCGTTATTTGTTTTATTGCTCTGCCCGCCAACTCCTCTCTCTTTCCCCCCGCCAGTGTGGTTGTAAATGGAAATCGGCTCCTAGTGGGTCAGAAACCAATGTACTGAAAATTTTAGGTTAAAAATACCCAGTTCCAGAATTCGAGGGTCTAACTATTGATAAATATTTTTATTTTAACGGTACGCCAAACAGCATAGCGCCAAGAGAAAAATCGTTTTAAATGAGATTTTTTCCTGTATAAAGTGAAAATAATCTGTGTAATGCAGTGTAATGAAGCATGACGTCATCTCGACCTCAATCGAGTCAACTGTGTTTGTAACCGTTTTCCTCGATTTTAAAGAACCATTGAACTTCATTTTGCAATTAGAGACTACAATATTTTGCTCAGTTCAGGAAAAATGTGGGCACTACTAGTTTTCCTATGCATATATGTGTTTTTATGTATGATTCAGAAACCGTCGTTCCTAATGTAGCAAAAAGCAAAATGTAGTCCAATTCATTGAAGAGTGAATTCTTGAAGAGTTAGTTAGTTAGTTAGTTTAATTTTAAGACATTCAGCGTCTCAGGCTATTAACGTCTTCACAGATAATTTTGAGACACCTGGTTGTGAGAAATTTGATGTGTTCATAGCTTTTGAATCTGGTAATACAAGTGATTATTGTGCCTTTTTCCACCTGAAATGACGCCAAATTCTGTTATTTGGAGGGTAATCATTATGCTTAATCTCAAAAAAGTGCGTTCTTACAACATTCGAAGAATAAACTTTGAACCCTTGATCTTCGGACAAAATTTTAACGAAACTCGCATTTTTCTTTTGTTTTAGGTAAGTTGCTGATGCATTGTAAATGAAATCTTCACTGGAACACTAGACAAGGTTTCCTTCCAAATGGATACATTTTTTTTTTCAACTTTTTACAATTTTTTAACTGCACATGGATCACTACTGCCGTGGTGAAGAAGAACGCCGTATGAGCCTTCATGCGTTGCCACGTTTTCTTCGACTAATAGTGAATTTTCAGGAAATGTGTTAATATTTATTTTCCGATTGATTGCGTTCGCAATTTGATTAAAAAAGTCTGAAAAAGTCAAGGAAATATATTTGTAACTTGCTTTAATACTAAATATTTTCCACGTGGAAAAATTGAATGTTGATTTAGCATTTACAATTTTAAACAAATGTGCGAGAAGTATCGAATGTTGATTTTGCATTGAAAAAATTTTAAGTCACAACGAACTTGTTCATTTAACCGTGGACGTAGTTAACTTCTCATTTCTTTTATTTTAAAATCACTCTTTTTACTTGTCGCACATTTTTTTAACATTATAAATGCTTAAGCAACATTGAATTTGTTTCCGCGTTAGAAGGAATCGCGTTCAAACGCTCGCACAGCGTTTTCACTAAGCACAGCAGATTAGAAAACACACACATCTTCCCTTTTAAATTTTAACGAGTACGTGTTCAAACACTCGAGGGCGCTCGGGTATCGAGCCCTGGCCGATCAGATTGGCTATCCGCTTTCTTCTCGGGTGAGCAAGTTAATGATAACAGGAACCCATAAATAGAAGCACAATCAAGAGCCTCGACCGGTCGAGTCCCCCGCTAATCCCCCCCGGGGGCGGGGGCAATCAATCTCCCAGCGCCGCAGAGCACTAAACCCCCGATTTTTCACTATTAAATTCATTAGCGACCACTAAAAAAGCCATTCGTCCCGCCGGACGGAAGCAAAAAGGTCCGTAATGAGTTTGCAGCATTTAAAACAAACTTAATTATTTAGCGCGCCGCGGGGTGGGGGAGGAACGGGGGGTGTTCCGAGGGCGCTTGAGAAATGACCCCGCTAATACGATGGGCGGGGGTGTTCAAGTGTTGAAACGGCGATGTATCCCGCGGGGAGCGCTTTGGTCCGGCTTGAGGGCGGACGACGAATCGAGTGGGGAGAAAAATTAATTCGACCGTGTAAACGGGATCTCACACTCGTGAAAGGAGATTGTGAAGATGTGAGGATTGAAAATGTCAAAGCGTTTCATTGTTTACGGGTTCAAGTTTTAGCAAGACTATCGTGTAGTGTACACTGAAAAAAAAAGATTCGCGGAATTTACCATTCCTTCGCGCTGTATTTCACACAGCGTCAATTCAGAGTCAATTCTGCCTGAAGAAAGGTTTACTATACACTGGTACAGGTAACCATTCCTCTGGTAAAATCGACTTGAAGATTGGTAGAATTTACTATTCCTTCACGCTGTAAGAAATACAGCTTGAAAGAATGGTAAATTCTACCACTCTTTTTTTTTCAGTGTATCTGTCTTGTCGGTGATGAGGTCGGTTGTATTACTTGGGCCAATATTCCGCGCAATGGTTGTGAAACATCTTTTGGATCGCATATAGCAAAAAGGAACCAGCGTGATTCCTGTATTGTGAAAATGTTCCGTCATCATAATTATTTATAAAATCTCCCAGAATAGCAAATCATTTTGGCTTTCCACCAAAAAATTGTTCATTTTAAAGGGAAATAATCTTGTAAATAATATTGAACATATATCAGGTATTTTTTTAAAAAAATGAGAAGTTGCACGATTTTGAAAATATTGTAATCGCGCTGGGTCCTTTTTGCTAAATCCGATCCTTCTGTACGAGTTTCATAGATGTGAAAGAGAGAGGAAAAATTTAATGAAATTTAAAATCGTTAAATCGTTACCCTCCGGCCAAAGTATCACAAGCGCCATGCGACGTTTAAAAATTTCCGCAGTCATTTTATTTGTTCACAAAGAAATTGTTATTTGAATCTCTTTGAAAATTTGACTGAATTTTATCGGCAGCACGAAGAAAATTCAGTGAAATTTTCAGACAGCTCCGTTGAACAATTTCTCTGTAAAAAAAACGACGGTAATTTTGAAACGTTGCATGGCGCTTGTGATACTTTGACTGAGCGGTGTTGATTTAATGATTGAAAGTGTCAAAGATGCGACAGAGGAATAAGGCAAAATTTCATGAAATTTAAGATCGCCAAAGAGGATCGTTTTATGTAAACGGAATCTCACCCTTGTGAAATGAATTTGTGAAGATGTAAAGATTGAAAATGTCAAAGCGTTCGATTGTTTACGGGCTCAAGTTCTAAGACACTATCGTGTTCTTTTCTCGTCTGTGATGAAATCGGTTGTATTACTTATGGAAATATTCTGCGAAATGTCCATATCGTACAACAAATTGTGGTAGTACCACAATTTTAGGGAATAATTTTCAACTTTTCTTCCATGATAGTTTCAATGTTTTGAGAATTTCCGTATGAATTCGTGAATTTGTGAGAAAACAGGCAACGCCGCGAGGATCGGCGAGAAACCCGGGGACCGGATTGCTTCATTCCGTGATGAAATGATAAACCTCGCGCACATTTTAACGAGCTTCCGTCCCGGTCCAAGATGGCCGGGAACACGAAGCAAGAAAATATCTCCTGGCCAGATTGAAAGAGAAACTAATTCGCTCATCACGTGATCAGAACCGCTCACTCGCGACTAAACAATCGCAATCGCTCCTCCCGCGTCCCGAACTAACCAGCTCGGCGAGGAAATTACTCTCGAAACGAATCTGGAGAGCTTTTTATTCCCTCCCGCCCTCACGTCCAAAAAGAAGTAACCACGTAATGGATCTTTTTTTTCAGCACGTGAGGGAAGGACGAGGATGAGAGCTCTGGTTTTTGGCATCGGTGAGATGAAGCCCGGGAAATCTTTCATTAAGACTATGGGAATAAAATGAGAGGTCGGGCTGTGCGTCCGCGGGTTGCAGAGCGCGGCGCACAGTAGGCTGATTATTTGGACTGCATTTTGCGATTTGGAACTAAAAATTCTGGCTCTTCTGGAAAAACACTTATGTGCACAGGGAAACTAATGGCACGTACGTTGTTTTTAAACCTGGCTAGAATTTATAGGTCCAAATTGCAAAATGTAGTCCATTTAGACTATATTTTACAGTCTGGAACTAATATTTAAGGATCAACGTGTCAATTTTGGAAACAACGTGTGAGTTATTAAGTTTCCTAAGTAGACAGACGATTTCTTCTTCTCCTTCTCTTTCCTCTCTGCCTTCTTATTTGTCTTTTTTTTCCTCGTTTCCTTTTTTTGCTTGACTTTTAACCAATATTTTAGGGTTATTTCAGAAACAACGCAAGCATGCGCTATTAATTTTCCTACACAGACAGACGATTTCTTCCTCTTCTTTCTTCCTCTCCTTCTTTTTCCTCTTTGCCTGATTATTTTCCTTTCTTTTCCCCTTTTCTCCTTTTTCCCCCCTTAATTTTAACCAATATTGTTGGATAATTTCAGAAACAATGTGTGTGCTATTAATTTTCCTGTGCAGACGGATACTTCTTCTTCTTTTTCCTCTTTTTTTCTTTCTTTCTCTCTTTTTCTCTTCTTTACTCTCCTCTTATTCTTCTTTCTCTTCTCCTACTTTTCATACACCTTTCTCTTTTTAAGCCTCACTCTGCTTTCTTTTCTTCTCATTATTTTCCACTTCTCATTCTTTTCCCTTTTCTTCTCCCTCTTCCCATTCTTATTCCTCCTCCCTCTTCCCGTTCTTATTCCTTCTCTCCCACCTTATTTGTCCCTGTAAATATAGGTGCTTTTGTGAGAGAGCCGCAAGTAGCACTTCGTAAACCTACTATGTGGTCCATTCCTTTACGATGCAAGTTTCAAGGGACGTTTACCAGAGGTAAATCCACCAGGACACAAAACGACTTTTAAATTTCTGCCCTTGAAAAAAAGTCTCTTGGATCTAAAGTTGAGACTCTTACAAAATTTGACAAGGAAAAATATTTGTGACTTAATTTAATTCCCGCTTGAATCAAAAAGAAATCTGCTCAAATTGAGAGGCTTGACTCTTGATCCAAGTAAAATTCCGATAGAATCAAGAACATTTTTTTCTTATCAAATTTTTTAAGAGTCTAGACTCTGGGTCCAAGAGACTATTTTTCCCAGTGTACGTTTCGATTCGACGAAGACATACACTTTCCATAGTTTCCACGCCGTGTCCAACCTCTCCACCGACTCACTCCAGCGTGCGGCGAGGGGAAGAAAAACAAGGGAACAGAAACAAAGATTGAAGATAGTAATTATTTTGCGGGGCTCCGGTGCAGTTCTGTACAAACTTACGGCAAAGAAAATAGAAAATAGACGAACTTATTATGAGGGCGCGGGCCGGGGGGAGGGGTGTAGGTAAGGATGCCGGTAAATAGAAAACACAATAAAAGGGAAAACTTAACTTTTAGCCTCTCTGCGTCCGCCCGTTTCTCCTCGGGCAGTTGAGCATGGGGATATTGGAAAAGACTAGATGACGCTCTGTGGGTAGATATTGGACCTCTTCGGTCGGAACCGGGACGGAAGGTTCGGAGTGTAATCGATTGGGTCTTTCGGTGGTGCAGAATATTAATGCCCGTCTTGGTCATAACTGAGGGTTCGTTTAATCGATGGATCACTGGACAGGCTAAGAAATTAAGCACGATCGTACATGATTTCGTTGCTCCTCTGACGTTCAGCGGTCTAATTACTGAAATTGATAGACAAAGCTATAGACAAAGATGACAAAAGTAATATGAAGGGATCCTTTTGGTGGAAGCGAGTGGTTGCAATGGACAAAGGAGGTATGAATTAGACTGACCAATGCAACCCACCAGAGACTATATAGTTAGTCCATCATTTTCACCCTTAGTCGATAGGAGCCACCCAGTTCAACCAATGGGATCGCTCCATATTTCCTACGTCTTCTTTGTCTAAAACTTTGTCTATCAATTTCAACAATCAGTCCGCAGAGCCAGAGAGCCTTTCTCAAAATTGTAGTTCCTAATTAAAAAATGAAGTTCATTGCGATCAAGTTGTTTTATCTGAGAGTGCGCGAGGAGCTGATCTCGCAGTATTTTCTATAATTTTTTCCGACATGGGAAATGGTATATACATAGATTTAAAAGTGAAAAAATTCGCCGCCTGTTGAAGTCATCTTGTGGCATTTTTCACTTGAACGTATGTATTTCAGCTGACTAGATAATTTTTTCATATCTATTACAACAATCGTTCAATAATTTTCTCCCTCAATCTATTTGAACCACAAATTTTGACCAATATGTTCGCTCCGTACTCCCTATGTCTTCTTTGTCTACAGCTTTGTCCATTAATTCCAATAATCAGCCCGCAGGGCTTATCTTATCCACTGCATGAACCAAGGAAACCATAGAATCAAACGGAAATCAGGGCTCACGTGAAAATTGAAGCGCTGGGTGTAAAAAGTGCATATTTTGGTTGTGGTGTCTCAAAATTTCCGCTAACGTTTGATCCATTAAAATTGAATTAAATTTATCTAACTTCTTGTAATTTTTTCTGAATATTCTTTATGATTTCACAGTGTTGAAAACGTAAAATTTCAGAAAATTTACCCGATAGTTTTCCCTTTAAAATAAACAGTAGCACGGGAGATTCTGTAATACTGCAACCAAGAAATGTCCTTTCTGCACCCAAAGCCTCAATTGGATCGACGTCCGTTGTACAATACAGGGTTTCATAATTGCGGTGGGTTTCTTTTGTCTCACGACACTGATGAATAAGATCGATCTCTTTTGTAAACGTTTAATTACACTGAGGGGATTATTTATAAAATTGTTCTACGATCTTAACGTTTTAAACCATCTTGTGCCGTTAAGTTACAACGAAATTGTTCACTTAAGTTCTGAAACACTGTCTCGGACATTGGACGTTTTCGCATACTTCGATTCAATTGAGGTACGCTCTTAAGTCAGGCAATTTAATTGTTTGCATGACAACGGTTGTGCGGATTTTCGTGCAAATTTCAATGAATTTTCTCCATACTACGAAGCAAATGTCTTAAAATTTTCAAAGAAATCCGCACAAACGCTCTCTCGTAAAAAATTACACCGCCCGGTTAAATTTTGCAGCAAATGTCTTAAAATTTTCAAAGAAATCCACACAAACGCTCTCTCGTAAAAAATTACACCGCCCGGTTAAATTTTGCAGTATCTGATCTGATCTGATCTTTTCTTTGATATCTGGCTTGGTTCCTTTCTGTTAGAAGCAGCCCTGCAATTTATCATTAAACGTCTGAACCTACCAACTTGTGGATTTACAGAGTGAACTTATCCGATCCGTATCACTGTGCGGCGTCCGAATCGGAAGTAAATTGTGAGCTCGAGTCACACACGCGGATTTTATACCCGATTACTTTTTAACTTTTATCGCGGAGTCGCGTCGCCGCTCGACTCTCGCCCGAGTGGATGTGCTCAACCGGGCTCCGGACAGCTTTCAATGTCAACTTTTTAACCGGCCCCGAGGGGCGGGGTGAGGGGGGGGGGGGGTTGCAGCGTCTCCGCGATTGCGGCCGAACGTATTATCGACGGCTTTGTTGACTTTTGTAGTCTCGTGTCCAGATTCTCCTCGGCTTGTTAGGGATTCTTCTTCGAGCGGAAAAAGATGTCATCCTCTCCGCCGTGCTAAGGAGAAACGCTCTATAAGCATTGGAATGTTGCCGAATTGCATCTCAGAAAATTTTAATTTCTGAAGACACTCATGCATATTTTTCCTTGAAATTTGTGGAAATTTTAGATAAAGTCACAAACACGCAGGTATCCTCGTGTTCAGTTCCCTCAGTAGTTTCCACGTAAACACAAAATTCATCAAATTTCAGACACCGTCAAATTCTCCATTGGCTCTGACGAGACGAGGAAAACGCAAATATTTAAATAGATAAGCAAAGAGCGTGAAGGTTCGTGTGCTTCGAAACATCCAGTTGTATGTGCATATGAACCGAAAGTTTGGTTACCAAGACTGAGACAGTGGTAGTATGAAGCAAAATTACTATTAATGTGAAACACCGTGCCAAGATCTTTGACAACTTGTTCCCGTATCACAGTGAAGTACGCAATGTACTTGAACATCATAACGTCACTTCTAATTTTTTTGTGGGTCACGCTGCCTCTTTTTCACGGCTTTTAAGCTCCATCAAGACGCCGAGCAGAAGATAAACCGGGTTTTTTCGCGCTGCGAAACTACCCTCTCGCTAAGCACGGCGGAAGCAGGAAACTCCTCAAATTATAATTACATCTGACGTAAAAAATACCGGGGTGCAAACAGACTGGAATCAACTCCCGGCTCGAGATTGAAATTCCCGTGTCAAAGTATCCGCCGAGAGACTTTTTTCCGCGCCCCCCCCCCTCCCCCGCGTGAGAAAAAAAGGAGGAAACGCCATCAAAACTTGGAACTAGCTCCCGCCGCCTTCGGAGAGGTCCTCAACCCACGCTGATGGTAGCTTTAATAGAAAATTATTTATGTTTTTGCAAGATCGTTACTCCCAACTTTTATTCGCCAGAAAAATACTTTTGGCTCCGGAAAAGTGAACTCGGGTAACTTTGTGTAGTTTCGGAGGAGCTCCTTGTAAAATACAGCCAGCACTATTATTGCAGATTGCACTTAAAATAATTAATCTCATCAGCGCGGCGGGGGAAAAAACGGGGGGAATTAAAAACCGGGGATCCGGAGGGAGATAGGTGGGTGGGCGGGGTGAAAATATTTCATCTTTTGCGCGTTTCCAAACTTAAGTTTTCCGCTTCCCTTAATCCATGACTTCTGCCGCCCTAGTTACCATCTCTAGGTGCATTTACAAGCTTTCGCGCATTATTCACAGATGATGTTTATTTCAGCGTTCGAAGTTCTGTGGAAAGTTCGCTGGAGAGTCTTTTGTCGAGTTTATGGGTCTGCCCCGAGTATCCGAAACTTGATAGTTATGAAGTATTTAGCCTTGGAAAAACTTTTCGAAAAATACTACGCGGCCGTCCCTAAATTGGACGTATTTTTGCCAAACGGAACAATGTACCTTAGGATATGAGCCCTGAGACCCATAAGAATTCACGCATAACAAGGATAACACCATAATTCACATAGTTCTGTTTGGCAGAAATACGTCCAATTATGTTACACCCTAGGTGGATGGGGTCTAGGAGAGCGTTGCGTCATTTCATTTTTACGTGTTAAAGGATAAGGAGCTAAAAGTGTTACAAGTAGGAACGGAGAAAGGAAGGGGGGGGGGGAGGTAAATATACCAAAAAAGTGCGTCACGTAATCATCGGACGACTTCACGACTTCTATATTCGCTTAGAGAAATCGGTCACGAGACCAGCATCAGAGGCAGCGTAGCAAAATCCACAAATTGTGAGATATGGCACTCAAGCGGAGATAAAATCATCCCTTACAACGATTGAAATTCAAGTCATATCGAAAGATAGAGAGCCTTCTCCATATACACTATATCGGCAACAAAAACTGCGAACTTATCGCGAAAATATTCTTGACCGTCGGATGCCTCAACTATTCGTGTTCAGGGGATGCCCGTGTTGCATATAGATTGGATCGAAGGCGTTTTAATATCCTTGCGCTCACATTGTCCACGACTAGCTGTTTCTAGTCAGCAATCGGCTACCGTTCATAATTTCCTATTTGTTTGTTGCACAGAGAATTAAGTTTTTTCTAGTAAAGTGCCTTTTACAAAAAGACAGACACGCAATGGACCACTAGACAAGGTGCAAATTTAAGCACTCTAATACATGTTTTTTACCCAGAATTTCATGTAGAACACGGTTCTTGCATCAAAAAGTACTGAATTCACCTCGCGCCTGAACGCGCCTACTTAGAGAACAGCAGTGCTCGAAACTCACCTTCGAGTTTCAGGAGCCATGTGGCGCTTCAAGCTCAATTTTTAGGGACCAGTGAAGATTTTTTAGGGGCCAAGTTCACTTCTTGCCGATATGTCACAGCGCAGTTCGTGAAAAGTTAGACGCAATATGTTTTAGTTACAGAACTGGTAGCTGTAACTTGCGAGAAATGTGGAAAAATCATCATGTCGAAAGATTAGGGTTTTTTTTTTTTTGGGGGGGGGGGGGGATTTTTTAGAGGTCACGTTGGCGCATAGAGTCTTCATTTTTTAGGCGCCATGACCAATTTCTTAGGCGCAGTTGGCGCGTTGGCGCCTGTGAGTTTAGAACACTGGAGAACAGCAGAGCGATTCTCTAATGCGAACTGATTAGAGCTTTCCCGCTTGTTTTCTGGCTTCCGACTTCAAAAATTGTGACATTTGTCTCGCATAATCACTCTTTAATCCCAGGGCAGAACACGCGCGAATTCGGTGAAGCAAAGCCAAATCCGCTATTTTCCTGCCGTTGCAATGAATGGAGCATCAGCATCACCTTGTCGCGTCGCGCGACCGGTGACGCGACGTCTGGACAGATCAGTCATTCGGCCGAGGCGTCAACAAATGGACTCGATTAAAATTGCATCGGCTAATCCCGGCAGAGCCTGATAATGCTGTCACCGATGCAGGCGCCGCGTCGGGTGTCCCTGTTGACTGTTTGCTCGCGCCGCGCCGCTGCAATCGGATTTGCCCACCTGATTAACGGGATCACGCGACGCGCGGTGACAGGCGCCGCTCGGCCGTGAAGCGCTCCGCACCGTCGCGTCGGCCGGACTTGGAAAAATTCGCTGCGGAATAAGCCGTTTAAAAAAAAAAAAAAAAAAAAAAAAAAAAAAAAAAAAAAAAAAAAAAAAAAATCGAATGCGTTTGGGGAATTTTTGATGGAGAGGATGACGTATGAGGATTTTACTGAAAATACGCTCCGTTAAACGGAGTCCGTTTGCCTCAGAACCGTAATTCGTTGTTTCCCGGATGAAGGAACTTAACTTCATTGCAAGGTTTTAAAATTGACTCAAACAGTTCAGCTTTTTTTTAAAAAAAAAACTCGTTGCAGAAAAGGGCCGTTAAAAAAATCGTTTGCGTTTGGGGAATTTTTGACGGAGGATTTGATTTAGGTAGCGTATGAGGATTTTACCGGAAATGTGCTCCAACCGCGTCAGAACCGTAATTCGTTGTTTCTCAGACGAAGGAACTTAACTTCACTCCAAGGTTGCAAAGTTGACTCAAACAATTTAACTTTTTGATTTCAGGACATTCCGTCAACGATTTTTTGTCCGCGTACCTGTCTTGTCCAGTAGTTGACGTCCGTGCGTAAAATAACCAACAGAGAATTGGTCCAAGCTTTATATTTTAGTTTGTATGTAAAAGTATGATGACAATATCGAAATGAGAACGTTGAGAGGGTAGGAGGTTTTGTTATGCTATCTCATTTTGAAAATGAAACGTTACTTTCCTCTTTGGATTCATCTTTTCAAATTGTCATTGGTGAATATTTGGTTATATTTTTATCCCTAAAATTGTCGATATAAAGTATACCTTTACGTGCAAACATTTCAAAATCAAGAGTTGAAAAACGCTGACTTCACGAGTTCAATATTAGAGCCTAACACAGAGCTGCTACCGGCGTGGAGAGCGCACCGGCGCCTACCTAACCTAACAGGATACTTCACGCATGGCGCAATGCTTGAAGTATCCACTTAGGTTTGTAGGCGCCAACGCGCCGGCCGGCCGCCTGCCGCGCCGCAGCAGCGTGCCACGGCGCCTCAAGCAACTATTTCACAACAGATGTGTTGCACAGTATCAAACGAAATTGAAGGTGCTCCAACAAATTAAGAATGATAGGCATCCCTTAAGAGTACGGAGCTTTCCTCGAAAAAAAAATCAAGGTACTACGGCACGAACTCCCTTGCCAACACTCCCCTGCGTGGACATGAACTACTAGAAAAGCCAGGTACGCGGACAAAATATCGTTGTCGAAATGTCCTACAGCCGATTTTTTTTAAAAGAATGTACCTGTGCAATTTTCGTGCAGCATTTTTCTGATTTTTGCATGAGATCAGAGAAGAAATCAGAAAAAGTTTTGGTTAGGAAATACCATGATTCCATTTGTCAAAATGCATTTTGCAACTCGGAGTTTGTGGAGACATGACTACTTTGGAGACCTTAGTTGCATTAATGGCAAGCACCGTGCCTTTGCATCTCATGGTTTCCATCAGCCGATATTTGTCTTTTATTCCTCTTTGTAGTTCATTTAATCCAAATTAAACATAGATTTTTTTCTTAAAAAAAAAATTACCCTTAAATCTACGTAATGGAGTTGTTGCATGTGTGGGGAATTTGCGATTTGACCGTTGATTCTTATGTAAAAGTTCGCGGGAAACACAATGGTACCACTGGTTTTCCCTGAAATCAACCTCCAAAGCTCAAGAAAAGCTCTTAAGTTGAGGCCGAAATGGAGGGAATATCCCACGCTATCCTGAGAGTCAACCTCTACATCAAGACAAACCCTCCATGCAAAGATAGGGAACAAATACATTTACAGGGCTGCCATTTCATTTGGGAACTCTAAAACTGAATACGCGGCATCACCGCCAATGTATTTGCTCCCTATCTTTGCACGGAGAGTTCGTCTTGATGTAGAGGTGGACTCTCAGGATAGCGTGGGATATCCCCTCCATTTTGGCCTCAACTTGAGAGCTTTTTGTGAGCTTGGGAGTTTATTTCAGAAAAAACCAGTGGCACCATCGTGTTTCTCGCGAATTTTTACATAAGAATTTATAGTCAAATCGCAAATTTCTCACACATGCAACATCTCCATTTTCCAATACGAATATTTGAGAGCTTCCCATTTGTTTTTTTTCTTCTTTTCTCGACATTTTGACAACGCTCAAGCTGTTCAACGTTGACAGCATCATCAAGTGCAGCCTGGTGAGGCGTTTTCTCGAGTGACTGCGGGGGAAGAAGACAGTCTTACAAAAGTACCCCGCTGTATGATTGCGCCATCATTTTTGACAATCTCCGATGGGCGTTGTAGCCGGGTTCCCCGATTGAGATCGGAATCCGCCTACTTTCATCGATTCAACGGATATCAGGCGAATTCTTTACGACCGACAACTCCGCGTTGAAGAGTGAGATGCGCAGGGAATCGCTCCGTTCAATTTGAGAGGTTCTTTTCTCCACTCCTCAAGTCTTGGTGCCACCGGGCAGAATTGACGATTTTGATGGACTCGAACGGAACGATGATACGCACAAATTGTGGCGCGACTTGCGAGGTAAAAGTCGTTACCGTTGCAAGTTTTTAAGTGACTTCCTGCGGGTTGTATCTGAGTCAGCCTCGTCTCACTGTGTAACTGACAGTATTCATATAGACTGCATTCTGCCTCGTTAAAAAAAGGGGGGAAAAAGAAAGAAAAGGAATCAACACTGAAAAAAAGGTCCTTTCCACCTAACTTCACCAGATAAACATCACCTTTGTGCACAACATAACAATTATTGGTGTTGTGTTTATAATTAATCCCTCATTTTCTGCAGTTAAATCGATTACCCTGATAATTTTGTCCTTTCACGTCAGTGAAATTGCGCCGAAAATGGGTTTGACCGCGAAGTGATTAAGGGACAATGTTTGACCACACAAACTAATCCAAACGCACTGCATTAATTTTCCACCTTCAGACCACCTATGGAATTAAATCTATCCCAAAATAGATTAAACAAATCTCTGGAGCAAATTTTGAAATCCATGATAGTAATTGATCGATTTGCTCTCCTGAAAATCCTTGAATTGTGACTCAGAGATTTTTTTGTAACATGATTGATCTTCTCGGTGAAAATTTAACAATACGAGACAACTTGTATAAAGTGGTAATTATTTTCACTCAAAACTTAGGTTCAAATATGTTTTCAAAGTCTAAGCAGGTTATTTCATAAGTAAACTGATGGTATCTCAAATTGAAGGATTTCCTCAAATGAATCTCAAATGATTTACAAGTATAAAGATACACATTTTAGTTGGACCTGGACTTCAACAGAAACATGTTGCGAAGGCCAAGTATGGATTCAAATCATTTTACAATTTTCCTCAAAAGGTGATATCAATGGAACTGCCATGCCATAACCAAGTCTACTGACAGACGGTAGGAATACTATAGCCCCACTTTTTATATACTCCTCCTTGTGGAAATTGCAAAGGAGTCCCATAGACGTTGCCAGCTTTCTGGGAATAATATGATCATCGGTCATTATAATGAAGCTGTAAATCTGATTACCGAGCCTGAAGAAAATGAAGCTGGTCGGAAAAATTCAAAAAAACCTAAACTTGTATCAACCTTTCCGACCGAAGCATCACATGTGCCATGCGACGATTCAAAATTTCCGTCACCTTTTTTTTCACACAGAAATTGTTGGCTGAATCTGTTTGAAAATTTTACTGAATTTTCTTTGTGCTAATTTTACCAAATTAGCACAAAGAAAATTCAGTGACATTTTCGGATAGCTTAATCGAAAAATTTCTCTGTAAACGAATAAAATGGCGCCGGAAAATTGTAATTGGCGCTACTTGTAAAGGCGAAGACTTTAAGCTAAATAAATTGAGGAACACAGGGGAAAAAAACACATTGGATCGAGAGTCTAGACTCTTAAAAACATCGACAAGAAAAAGTACTCTTGATTCAATCAGAATCTAGCTTAAATCAAGAACCAAGCCTCTTAATTTAAGCGGATTTCGTTTTGATTCAAGCAAAAATCCGATTGAATCAAGAGTATTTTTTTCTTGTCAATGTTTTCAAGAGTCTGGACTCTAGATCCAATGTGTTTTTTTTCCAGTGAACGCTAAATGAACGAAATTCCTTCACATACCTCTCTTTTTCCTCAAAAATAGTTCCTGGCAACACCGTTTTTGTCCTTTTTTAAGCAGTTCCCCGGGGAGTATTTTTTTATTCTTTTCGCCGCGTCAATGGAAATCGATACCCGCATTTACGGTGACGCTGCGGAGGTCTCTGAGGATATTGCCAGATCGGACATTTTATTACGGATAAGAATTAATTGAATTTCCTCAGTTCCTCGGAAAACCTCTAAGGGATAACAATTCATGCATACTCATACCCGTGTATTCTATTCGAAGCATTTCCGCTTAAATCCTGAGAAAATACCGATCTGTGTAAATCTGCATTCCACCTCAAAATACACAATTTGTAAAGTCCGTATCACATTATTCAAGAACTACCCCGACACAGTGGTAAGGTTTTTTCATTTCTTGTAAATCGCTGGAAAACAGGATTTTTCGAGAAAGATGCAAGAAAATCTTACGTGAATGAACAATCTTATAGACGATTAAAGCATTTGATATCATACGCTTAATCACCAAATGGTCACTTTCCGGCCAAAGTATCACAAGCACCATGCGACGTTCAAAATTTTTGCTGTTATCTTATTTTTTAACAGAGAAATTGTCGGTTGAACCTGTTTGAAACTTTCACTGAATTTCATCGGCAGCACAAAGAAAATTCAGTGAAATTTTCGGACAATTTTGTTGAAAAATTTCTCTGTAAAAAAATAAAATGGCGGCGGAAATTTTGAAACGTCGCATGGAGCTTGTGATACTTTGACTGGAAGCTAATGAAATCATGATGCATGCAATGATCTAACCTCAATACTGCCGTGCTGAGGAAGAACGCCGTATAAGGATTGAAGAATTGCCAAATTGCTCCAGATAATATACGTACTTTTGAGGAAAATGATGTGTATTTTTCTTTAAAATTTCCCGACGTTTTAAATAGAATCGCAAACATTTTCTGGAAAAATTGAGGGAAAATATTCACAATTTTCTTAGTAAATTAGATTTTTATTGAAGAAAATATGACGTAGTCTGAGGCCTCATACGACGTTCTTCCTTTGCACGGCAGAAAATTACCCACACGTTTGTACTCTCCCTGTATATATACTCTTGGTATTACTCACATAGTTTTGAAACAAAATAGAGATCATTCAAAATGCAAGGCGGCGGCAACGCTGGAGGAGAAGGGGGTTGAGTCAGCGGGGAAGCGGGTCGGTGCCGTGTCAATTTTAGAAGCGTTTTGCGGATTTATTTACACTCCACTTATGGCGAGGGAACTAATAATTGTGATGTGTGCTCGGAGCATTCGTATTTGCGCACCTACTACTCGCACACGAGCGCGTCTACCCCGGCTGTTTATTTTCCTTGCCATTGTTCGGTCCTTTTGTGAAGGAGGGAAAAAATTCCTCACCCGACTAATTGAAAGGAGAGCCGGAAAGGGAGACTCCGCCGACGCGAGCGCGAAGCCAATCTCGCGGTGAAATGTCGAACTCGCCGGTGAAATATGCTTTCTTACGGTGTGTTCTTTTCGTTTCTCGCAAAATGCGCATCGATTTGAAACTATGAGACCATATCTTTCCGTTCGCGAATCGTAGGGTATGTATTTTTACAATGGAGATGTTGCATGTGTGAGGGATTTGCGATTTGACTGTTGATTCTTATGTAAAAGCTCGCGAGAAACACGATGGTGCCACTGGTTTTCTCTGAAATCAACTCCCAAGCTCAAAAAAAGCTCTCGAAGTGAGGCCAAAATGGAGGGAATATCCCGTCCTACCCTGAGAGTCCACCTCTACATCAAAACAAACTCTCCATGCAAAGATAGGGAGCCAATACATTGGCAGGGTTGCCACTTTATTTGAGGACTCCAAAACTGAAAACACGGCATCATTGCTAATGTATTTGCTAGCTATCTTTGCATGGAGAGTTTGTCTTGATGTAGAGGGGGACTCTCAGGATAGCGTGGGATATCCCCTCCATTTTGACCTCACTTTGAGAGCTTTTTTTGAGCTTGGGAGTTGATTTCAGAGAAAACCAGAGGCACCATCGTGTTTCTCGCGAACTTTTACATAAGAATCATCAGTCAAACCGCAAATTCCTCATACATGCAACATCTTCATTCTGAAAAGGATGCGACTGTAAGGATACACTGAAAATGAAGATTGGTAGAATTTACCACCCCTTCACGCTGTATGAAATACAGCGTGAAGGAATGGTAAATTCTAATAATCTTCTAGTCAATTCTGCCAGAGGAATGGTTACCTGTAGTAGCAGTTACCTTTCCTCTAGAAAAATTAACTCTAAATTAACGCTGTGTGTAATACAGCGTGAAGGAATGGTAAATTCTACCTATCTTTTTTTTCAGTGTAGTTTTCTTAGAGAATCTGCAAACTTTAGATTCTAGGGCAGTTGTAAACTCGCTCAATCGGACCAGAAGCGGAGCCATCAATTTGGCAACGCCGGGTTTCCTCCATTTAAAGTTAAATAATCGATTCTTGTCGGAGCACCTGGCTCCTCCAAAAATCGATATATTTCCATGGGTTTATATAGGGTGATCCAAAAGTCCCTTCCACCCCCTCTAACTTTTTACCTAATTGAGGTAAAGATTTGAAACTTGGGGCATATTCCTAGGTCAAAGGGAGCTACTTTTTGGCCCCCCTAAAATTTTCAGGGGAGCCCTCAACTTTAAATTTTCAAATGGGAAGACCCCCTTTGTGATAGCTCGTTCGAAAGAGCATAAAAAAAGAAAACTTTTCGCGCAAACCCGAAGTCAATATCTCAAACCGTTTCAAAATGGCGGCCGGTTAAAGTTCAAAATGGCCGAAAATTCACACCGGTTTTTTGTTGATGGATTTGCGCGAAAATCGGCATGTAGGGGTACTTTGACACGAGAAAAACGAATTTGACGTTAGATTTTAAAAGAAAAGAAAATTTCCAAAATGGCCGCCGGTTAACGTTTAAAATGGCCGAAAATTTTCACCTTGGTTTTTTCCTGATGGATTTGCCTAAAACTTGGAATTTGAGAGTATATTGGCATAAGATAAACAAATTTGAACTTAGATTTATAAAAAAATCAATTTTTGGTCATTTTGAACTATAACCGGCGGCCATTTTGGAAATTTTGGTTTTTTTGAAAATCTAACGTCAAATTCGTTTTTCTCGTGTCAAAATACCCCTACAAACCGATTTTCGCGCAAATCCATCAACAAATAACCGGTGTGAATTTTCGGCCATTTTGAACTTTAACCGGCCGCCATTTTGAAACGGTTTGAGATATTGACTTCGGGTTTGCGCGAAAAGTTTTCTTTTTTTATGCTCTTTCGAACGAGCTATCACAAAGGGGGTCTTCCCATTTGAAAATTAAAAGTTGGGGGCCGTTGCCCCCCAAGGGGGCCCCCCTGAAAATTTTAGGGGAGCCAAAAAGTAGCTCCCTTTGACCTAGGAATATCCCCCAAGTTTCAAATCTTTACCTCAATTAGGTAAAAAGTTAGAGGGGGTGGAAGGGACTTTTGGATCACCCTGTATAGAGAAAACCAATGCTGCCCATTAGCTGGGTTCGCCAATGAATCGGACCGTATGTTATAAGCAGAAAAGAAACTACCCGTCTTTTTACCTTCCCTAATAACAATGTTAAACATATGGAGTCTTCTGAGGAAAGGAGCTATTTAAAGGACGACTGTAAATACGACCCTTATTCTTAGTGATGTACATTTTTGCCAGAACCAGAAAATTAACGACCATTAATACAAGTTAATGCCAATTATACCAAGTTAGTTACAAAACAAATCCGATAAGGCGCGCAAAGCACATTATGGGTTGGATCACGTAGTAGCCCAGAGCCACCATCACAAATGGATCAGGACCAAGGAACGCCAGCACACCTGTCGCGTTCTTTATTCTCGTGATGCGTTCAATTCCCGCAGAGCTCTGATTGTTCACGATTCAATCATATCGCTCAAAGGTCGGTCCGGTCACTCTCCTGGCATTTACTGCTCCGCTAAGCGAGAACATCCTAAACACCCTAACCACATGCGTGGTCGATACGTGGTTTAAGCCTAACGCGAGGGCATAATCCGGACGACCGGGCCGAAATTTAAGCGGCCATAATCCGCGATGAAATGACGCCGCCGGCCGGGCCGTAGATTTGCATCGCGAATGCAAATTTCGGGTGACCGCAGCCCCGAGGGGACGGGGGGGGGGGGGGCTGGGGGCAAGGGAGAGGATGTATAATTCGGCGGCCATTATCTCCACTCATTTATAATTGCTCTTTCTCGAGCTGTCGCGAATTGCCGGAGTGACGGGATATGTTGAGCGGGTCATCGTGTCTCGTGAGTTGCGCATGTCGGCGAGTCTACCCGTTCTACCGTGCTAAGGAAAAACGCCGTAAGAACCTCCAGGCGTTACCAAATGGACGTATTTCTACCAAACAGACCTATGTGGAGGTGAGAAAGATGGGGTGTGCTCTATAAATCTGCATAAGAAGCAATGTAAAAGTGGGCGTGGTTCCTTTTGAAGAATTGGAAAAGCGGGATATTGCATTCTATCAAACAGACCTATGTGTCAACTGGATGCGGGAGTCATGAGCCGCGGGCAGGGCAAGAGAGCGTTGTGGACAGGGCTCATGAGTTAAAGCGTCCCAACGACGTTGCCCTCGTTCCGCTCCCGCTCCCTCATTGCCGCTGACGTCACTGGCGCTTTATTATTCTCATTCACTCTTACGCAAGAGAACTAACGAGCACACCCCATATTTCTCACTTCCACATAGGTCTGTTTGGTAGAAATACGTCCAAATTTCCTTTGATAAAACACAAATTTCCTGGTAAACTTATGAATGTTTTCTTTCCAATTTTTCAGATACTTTTGCTCGCTACTTCGCCTAAAGTTCCTAAAAATCTAAAGGAAAAATATTTATAACTTTCCTCAAGAATGAACATTTCATCGAAGGAAATTTGGCAACTCTCGATTGTTCATACGGCGTTCTTCCTTAGCATGGCAGTTTTCAAAATACGATCACACTTCGTCGTTTTCCTCAAGAAAGAGCACAACTACGATTCACTGTTGCCAAATTTGATTGCATTTTGCAAAAAGGAACCAAGAGCATTGCAATGGTGCTAAGATTGTGCAACTTCTTTTGTCTTGGAAGAAAAACCCTCATCATCTATACACATTTCCTATTCTACAAGCTAAAATCTGTAAATTTAAGAAAACAATTACCATATAAATTTCATATTTTTCATGATTACATTAGCTTTATTGCAAAGGGTTAAGTTGCACGATCTCAGAAATCCGGCATTGCTCTTGGTTCCTTTTTGCAAAATGCAATCCAATTTTCCCTTGTAAATTGCATTTTCGCCAGGATTGACTCGGGCATTTCCAACTGGTCATTTCACTGTTTTTCTCCTGGTCAAATGCGAAAATCAGAAAAATTTTGAACAAAAACTGCACAGGTATATTTTCGCAGAAAATTGTATTGTTTGTGTCAATTTTGCAACTTCAGAATGACGTTTATTCCTCCGTCCGGAGAACGACGAGTTGTAACGATATTTTCTTCATTATTTAAAATGCACTCAGTCAGAACAACTCGGAAATTATGTAACGGCTGGTTAGTGTCCTGTTAAAAATTACCGTGTTTACGGTTACTTTGGGTTAAAAATGCATCATCACAAAAAAATTGAATTTTAAACACTTTGCATCACACCTTGTCACACAATTTCAGCTAATCGACAGTTTTATCGTTTTTGAAGCAGGGTTAATCGGTAGGGTAGCTGGAGATCGAAAATTGCAAAATTAAATTCTCCCCCGTTCGCTACTGTGTAGCTCAAAAGGGGTTGAGGATAGTGCGATGTTTATCGGGGCGATTTTAACAATTATGATGGTTAAGTAAGCACGTAGCATCGAAACGGCGTAATTACAAGCCCCTCTTAATTCAGTTAGTAACGATGCTCGGCCAAAGCTCCACGGAACTGCGTGAATTTAACCTGGGAAATATCAAGTTTCGAATTCGCGTGCGCGTGAAAATGGATTCACGGAGCAGGATAAAATACGCTAATGGTAACTATACAGTACATTAATAAATACGTACAGAGATTCATCGTATATGGTGACCAGTTGCGCATTATACGTAATTTTCCAACAAACTTGACTGCAAATCACGGGACTACTGCAACACTTATTTATGCCGATGTCTCTGCGTGTAGAAGTCTCATAAATTCTGTCTCAATTAAAAGACGAAATGAGATACGGTTGATGGAATATTTTCAAGCCTTCTTCCACGGTAAAAGAGTCAGGTTCCAGAATGCGCCTTTGCATCGCACTAAAGCATTACACTGCATTATTTCTCAAAAGTTCTTAAGTGTTTTTAAGTGTTTCAAAGGTTCTTGTCGAAAAATTATCCTTATGACGCGACGCCAAACCTCTGAATTTTCCATGCGAGAAATTAGCATGAACCTGTAGCATTGATGAAATCATCGACAGAGCACGTTTTAATGTGTTCTTATTTTCATAGATGTTACCATACTTCTTTTCCAGTGAGGCCTTTCGGATAAAGTGACATCCCCATCGCGCGATTTCATTTCGCACCGTCGAAATCTCGGCGGATTAAAATTCGGCAACACTTGTCCGCTTGACGCTTTTACCTGCGACTTGTATCTAATGCACCATTCGCAGAAATAATTAGCTTCATGACTGTAACTCAGCACCGCGCCGTGACGCTTGACCATAAACTCTGTTTTTACTCAGATTGCTCCATAACACCTCTTTCAACAACCTCTAAACACCTGCACCTTCAAACATGGGACTCAGGCTTGTCAGATCGAACATTTGACATAGCTTGGATAGCACTTCCCTTAACTCTCCCTCCAATCTCGCTTAACAGACCAATCAGACTTGTGAGTTTCACCGTGGTAAAAAGTTTGGTTGGTATCAAAAGATAGGTTGAGAATTTATATGCGAGAGATTCAATAATGCTAAATTATTTTGTTACAACACGACAGTGTGACACAAAGTTTTTCTCTTCCGAGCTTGTGACTGAACAGTCTCTCACACAACTGATGTCACACAGCGTGTACACACACGGCCTTGCTAATCTTGTTTCATGGGAACTTCACCCATTTCTGAATTCAAAGAAATACCAAGAGGACAAGCATCTCCTCCAGTGGCGTGGCGTGCTTTGTGATACATAGATTGATCTGTCATTTAAACCGATGGAAAAGGATCGATTAACAGGGTGTTGGCAGCGAACACCTTAATAATCGATTTTTTATCACGGATTCAAATGGGGAAATATCGATAATCGATCATTCACGCCACGCCACTGATCTCCTCTCAAATCGTCGCCCTTTCAACGTTAGGGTGTTTCTCAACCTCCACGAAAGGCCCCAGAAAGCATAGATTTACAAGGTGAACGGGGCCCAAGGGGCAATAGGACTAAATTTTGCGATTAGGAACTACACTTTCTGTCTCAGTTTAGAGACAACGTATGAACCATTAGTTCCCCTATCCATATCAGTGTTTTCTACAGATGAGCCAGAATGTTGTTCCGAATTGCAAAATGAAGTCTACTTGAGGTACGTCTTTTACGCAAGAAGAGCGGCGAAATATTGACGTCAGAGCCAAAAAAGCTGTTTTAGGCAGATATTTCGAAAATAATTCATTAGCATCAAAGAAAACTCATCCAACTTTCAGAACGCTGCACTGCAGCGCCTTAAGGCCCGGTTATACCTGCGAGGTACAAGCGATTGTCGAAAGTGAAACACCGATAGACAAGGAGGATTTCAATAGCTGACATCGAGCAATCGAAACCCTGGTTTCCTATAATTGGTGTTCCTCTTTCAATAAGTGCTCGTGTCTCGCAGGCCTATCTGCCGCTTTAGACGGCGACTAAGATAGATTATGTGTATAAATTTAAAGGTGATGACGTATACTTTTTTCTGCTTTTCAAATTTGGAAGATATCATCAACCGTTCTCAAAATTTGTTCTCTCAACTTTTTTTTATAAATACAAATAAATCAGTGAGTTCGAAAACACATCAACTCGGGGAAAAAAAATTGTTCAGGAAACACCTAAAACTGCGCAGCGGGTGAAGAAGTTAGTTTAAAAAAAAAACCTTTTTGGTGCCAAAGGACAACTACTTAGAGACTTTGTAAAGCATCAAGTTGAAATCGATACACTATGTTTGATGACAGATAATAAAAGCGTTTGAAAATTTCCGAGTTGGTGTGTTTTCGTTCTCACTGACTTTCAGATACTGATTTTTCATAGTCTGCCCTGAAAAATTTATATTTTTCGACCTAAATAACGCTTGCATATTTATATAACTTGTTGTTACAAAGTGCACTGAACCGAAAAAAGAAAATTGCAGAATCGGATGGTCACCCGTTCGCCTTGAAATGGCCAAAAATTGGAATTTCCAATGAAATACTTCGATTCTTCCCTTTTCCCGTCACTGTTTCGAGCACTTCCGATTGCAATTTCGAAATTTCCCTTTGCGTGCAGATGCCTCTATCCATAAGTGTTACTAAACCGTAAAAAAGTGAAAATCGAAAAAAATCCGAGTTGGTGTGTTTTCGAACTCACTGATTCAAATACACTAAAAGTTAAATGCCGGAATGTCTCACCTCCGCCTTTTGTTAAGGTGTGTCGATGGCCTCCGCACCGGGCGACAACGTGGCGAAGCAGACGGCAGGAGCAACACTCGTCGCACTCGATCAATTAGTCTACTCCCTCCGTCTGGACAGAATGTCAGCAAGTCACCAAGTCGCAAAAACATGTTTGCTTTAATCCCTCGGGCACTGAGCTCCCGGGCCATTTCAGCGCGATGTAACTGTGACATTCAGACACTTGCCGGACGTTTCCTACGAGACCCCGTGAAGTTATGGACGAGCCACCGACACGAACCTCTCTTGCAGACAAACGACAAGCGGTACTCCGGATAGTACAAAAACCAAGTCGACGGTATGGACGCTGTCACTGGAAAAAAAACACACTGGATCTAGAGTCTAGACTTTTGAAAATGCTGACAAGAAAAACACTCTTGATTCAATCAAATTTTTGCTTAAATCAAAAGGAAATCCGCTCAAATTAAGAGGCTTGGTTCTTGATTTAAGCTTAAATCTGATTGAATCAAGAGTATGTTTTCTTGTCGACGTTTTTAAAAATCTGGACTCTAGATCCAATTTTTTTTCCAGTGTTAGTGCCACGTCACACAAAGCGTTATAAATCGATTTATTCTCGTTGATAGCCAGGAGTTCTACAAGTCCGGAATTTCCGGAAAGTCCGGATGTAGTACTGATTTTTTAAGGGCGGTTCGGAAGTACTGAAAAAGTGCGGAATTTCGCGAGAAAGTCCGGAATTTTTGTCAGTTTTGTTACAATTCGAGCGAGGAATTCAAATTGTTGAAAAATTTCGAATTTCGTCGATTGGAGGTACGTACGCATAGTAGCTATTTAAATTCGATGCATTTCTACTGTTGGGATGGAATCAGTGTTACGGCAGTAGTTATCTTCGCTCCTTAAACAGCCCCTTCTCTCAGAAGGCCCTACATGGTAGAAATTATGACTAAGGGAGTTCTAAAAAGATCTTCAGCATTTCATCTGAAATAGGACAGTCTTAACGCAGCTTGAGAAAAATTCAATAATTAAACTTCGTAGATCAACAAAATAAGACCGCAATAATTTCTCTTTGCAAAAAATACGAAATACGGAAGAAAAAATTCTATGAATTTGACAAAATCTAAGGTGAGAGCGAATCTATCTTAAAATTTGCAAAACTCGCAGCATGATTGTTTCCGTATTTTGGATTATTTACAGCGGAAAACCATTGAAATCTCTTGTCAGGATTCATTTCTTGAGTTTTACAACTGAATGTTACTGGTCATTTGTTGAAATTTTTCTTGTTTCTTCTACACTATTGGAGTCGTGTTTTGACGTCATCAATTTTATAGATAAGAAATTAACGGTTTACATTCAGGAAAAAACTATAGCAATTCGCATGTCATGCATTAAAACAGGAAAAAGTGTAAAAAAAAACACGCACATTACTCTCACAGCAAACTTCGGTGTGCCCTCAAATCAATCAAATGATAAAACCATTGATAAAAATCGCAGGTATACCGAAAACATTAACGACGTCATTTCCGCCATCTGCCACCAGTCACTAACGCACCGTCCAACGAAGAATAATTCACCGCAGAGCAGATTTTTTCACCCGTTTTTCGGACGGGCTATCAGCGACAGCGTTGCCACGTCTCCGAATTTCTATATGAAGTAACTTCAAACAGGCGAAAATTATCATGAAAAAAAGTCAACGCAGAACGGTTTACCGGACGCAGTGGTCGGTGGTCACGAAGAGCACGCGTGGGAAACGTATCGCGAGAATGGAATCGTTTTCATCCGTTTCCAGGGTTACCTCTCCCGACAAGGTTGCCAAAATTGGCTCAGAAATACGAAAATAAATTAATCAGTCTGTATTGAAACCCAAAATTACCCAAATATGCTACGGTTTTTTCCCAGAAAACTACTCTTTAAAAGAACCTCCATGTGCAGATTATCATAAAAGTTGCAGAAATTAATTGTATTTTTAAAACAAAATTCATATTTTGGTTCCTTCTTCTAGATATTCAGCATGGCTAAAATTTAATTTGTTCGTGCAACCAATAAAAATTTTGACCCAATCATAGAGATTGGTCATCACTTACTCCTTATACTTTTTTCGACACTATTGACCGTCTTTTATTTATAAAAATACATTAGGTTTAAATGTGTACATAAATTAATTGCAGAAAGCAGGAGCGTCAAAATTGTCACAAGTCACACCGATAACTTTCAAGAACTTTAAATGACCTTGTTGACATTCATTTTGTACCTACCTACGTAGATAAACATCATGATCAGATCATTCAATAGGGAGTCGTGAATGGAGAGCAACGCCTTCAACTCTTTGCTTCATCTCCATGCAAAATTGTGATACCACTATTCGTGCGTCACGACAGGCATTTTACATAACCGGCTAATTGAAGGCGAATCATAGGTTCCCGTTGCAACATACGTAAAAACCTATTAAATGTCTTTGGTAAAAACGCCTACAACACACTGCGTAATCTCAATGCGAAATTTTGATACCACTATGCGTGCTTCGCAACAATAAAACTGCATCGCCGAGTACTGGAAAGGGAATTTTCGGTTTCCAATTTCCATTGCGAAAACTAACTAACTATCTTGGACTACAGCTACAGGATGATAATTATTGCAAAACTATTGGCAAAGGGATTTCATAAAATGCCTGATTCAGCTATTTACCCGCAAATAATGTCTCGATGGCGTAAGTGCAAAGTAACATATCACCATTGCGATGGTTTAAAAATTTCGTTTTCATTTCATTTCATTTCATTTTTTTTTTTTTCAGGAATAAAAATCTAACTATATAGCTTGAAAAATATATAGAATTTTTGGCTTACAGGGAAGAAAAATCAAGAAAGTACGGCGAGTGGTTTTTCAATGAAAAAATGAAGTATGACAGCACCGAAAAAAAAGGATGCTGATTTAACATTTTGAACGTAAAAAAGTGTGCGACAACTCACAAAACGCTGAGTCAACCGCTACAGCAGTTACTTTAGCAATTTCAAGATGTAAAACTAACTGCTGTGGCGATTAATTCAGCGTTTTGTGACTTGTCGCACACTTTTTTACATCCAGAATGTTGAATCAGCATCCCTTTTTTCGGTGAGAAAGTCTTCAACGCCGCAAACAGAGATACAAAATGTCTCTGGCGCTTTGCGACATTCAAACGTCGCATGCACCTGTCTTTGCAAAGGTCATTGTGTTGATTTAGAGAGGTTGTAAAATTAAGAATATTTATTACAAGCCGGCAACGCTGTGCTAAACCGAGGTGCGTTTGCTTGACACTCGATGATGGATGCCCAATACTGTTTATTTGTTTTCCGCGAAAGCTCTGTCAGTTTTTTCCTCGCGTTTTTCCTGAATATATATATTTATATATCAACTGTCAATTATCCTATCCCGTGTTCGTTGGGTCCCGTCAAATTTTGCATTCTGTAAGCGATCCTTTGTAGGAGGGTGTGAGCGTGCATGGTATTTTTTTTTATTTTTTTGTTATGGTGTGCGAATTTGCTAAGTGTTGTTATCTGTATTCCTAATGCGTTTTGTTTTTATTCTGTTCCAGGTGAGTTCTCACGTTTTGGTCTGCACCCAACGGAAGCGGTTGGAAATTTCAGAATAAATACCGGTTAAAAATCAATTTATTTTCTTTTTGTTGCTTATGCTCAAATTCGATTGATAATGTGCATCCCGTGATAAAGTCTTAGTAACGTGTAATTTGGCGGGTTGGCATCGGCCATGTTGAATATACAGGGTGATTCAGGGTTAAACGGCCAGGCTTCAGGAACGTGTTCTACGGGGTTAAAATAAGACTTTTTTGTTGAATAAGCATTTTTCCAAAACGGCCCCCAGTCAGATCTACGCCCCCTCCCCCCCCCCCAAAAAAAAAAATTCTGAGTGTAAACCGCTTTTCCTTGAATCTTTGCATCGGTCGTAAACCAAATCTCATGAATATTTTTATTCCCCTATTCTATTATGCCCTGAATTCATAAATGATCTAAAAAAAATCGAAATCTCAATTTACGGTAAAAAAAACTCATTTTGACCCGCATAGAACGCGCTCCTGCAGTTTGGGCATTTAACCATGACTCACCCTGTATACAGAGTTGGATGGAACGACTTCTCTTACGAAATTTTCACCCGTGCCGTAAGATCGTTTTTGAAGCGGAAACTTAAAAAAATGCACATGCCTTGTGCAGATTGTGGAGTTAGGAGTGTATGCCAGACTTTCCTAATGCGTTCCTTGTGATTTTGAGCCATTTTCTACATGAAAGAACTATTTCCTTTCGCTCTAGCTGAAATTTGCAACAGGTCCATTGAATCAATTTTAGGTATTGCCTTTCCCCGACAAGCCCAATTAATGCCCCCGCTAGAGATGCCCATGCTGGAGATATAGAAGAATATACATATATTTTAGAATGTCTGATAAAAGGATTGCACCGACCTCGGGTTGGTAAAAAAACTCCAGCATCCCATGAAAGGATTATTAAAATATCATAATTTATGTAGTTTAAATATTATTTCTAAGATATGTAAGCTAAAATTAAGCCATTAGACTCATATTTCAATTATTATTACGTATTTTTGACGCTGTCAACTCAAGTCAGTCAGCGGAAGACACTTGAAGGAATTTCGGCGAGGGATAGATGAATGCAGCTCAGGTTTCGTTGAGCGGCAGACGACAATGTGCAGCTCTTTCAAAGACAAGGCATTTAACTCGGGGAAGGCGCCCGTTGCCGCTCAGCGAGCACTTTTACGATTCTTGAGTGCACTTTGTGCCGGTTAAATTCCAGAAAATTTGCATTTCCGTTTCGCGAAGGGAGAGATGGCGGAGCTTTTTGAGGGCTGGTAATTACGCATGGATAGCGTCACAACGACACACCCGACGTTGCCGGATGAGGTTATGCATAACCTAAAAAAATAAAAACCATACCAAATAAATACCAAAATACCATACCAAAAATAATAACCGTAAAAAATTAGGCAGAATTTACCATACTATGGTTAATAAATGGCACAAGAAGTAAGTATCAACTTCATCAAAATTATCGTGAAAGCAACAAGATTTTTACTTATTGTGACAATTATTTTGGTGGCAGTCACAATGCTGTCTGGTTGTGCCGTTTTTTAACCAAAGTATGGTAAATGCTTCCCAAATTTTGTTTCCATGCGGATCAAATCAGCCTATCATATATTACCGTACCAAGGAAAAACGCCCTAATGACGGTCGCGCGTTGCCGACTCCCCTTGATAAAATAAAATTTTATTGAAAAAGTCGTAAATATTCTTCTTCTAATTTTTTAAACAATTTTGTTCGTAATTTAACCTGAAATATTTGAACATTTTGAGAAAAAATATTCATAACTTTACTTAAAAATACATGTTTTGTTCGAAGAAATTTGGCAACTCTCGACTACTCTTACGGCGTTTTTCCTTAGCACGGCATTTGCCGAATTTCCCTTGATGTAATAGAAAGTTATTGAAAAAGTCGTAAAGCTTCTCCTAATTTTTCAGACAATTTTCTTTGTAATTCAACCTGAAATATGTGAATATTTAGAGAAAAATATTCATAACATTACTTGAAAATACATGTTTCATTCGAAACAATATGACAACTCTCGATTCTTCTTACGGCGTTTTTCCTAGGCACAGCATAGTGATTTGTAATTCGTTGTTCATCAGACGACAGAACGTAACAATGGGTCAACGCTGTCAAGATTTCGAAACCTCTAACTGATCTAATCGCACACTGAATAATTAGTAAAATTTTGAACAGAAATTAAACAGCTTGAGTTAGTTTTAAAACTTTTGAATGGATATGCTTTCCTTTATCCAAGAAACGAAGTATTTTTAGGTGCCTGACATTTAATGAGAATTAATAATAAACGGAGAACATTGATTCAGCAGACCATGAAGATGTAGTCGGCTTCTATATTGAACAATTCCTCGTTTCTTAGACGGACAAATGTAGCGAAAATTCAACGCTACACAATGTAGACTACATTTTGCAATTAGGAAATACCTTTCGAAAATACCTATAATTTCTGGCTCATCCGTAAAAACAATTATCTGCGTAGGGAAGCTAACGGTACGTATGTTGTTTCTAAACTAAAACACAAATAAGTTGTAGTTCTTAATTGCAAAATGTAGTCCATTCATACTCACAAATTGTATATTTGGCAGGGAATTTTAAACTGTAGCAAAAATTTGCATACTGTAAATCAATTTTGCAACCCACATAGTTACTCTCTTCCGTCTAGGAATTGAGGGAATCGAATTTTCCTCCACCATTGGCCAAAAGTTTAATTTCGAAGCCACCAATGTTTTAGGCAAGCAAACACTGGCTACTTATCTATTTTTACTGATTTTCTTCAGTGCTCATACTGTATGACTACATCCAAAATTAAAGTGGAGTTAATAGTAAATTGTGATGATCTATATTTTGCGATGACTCTTACGCACCGGCTAGTCACACGTTGAGTCGCACCTGTTATGTGTAGAAAAAAAAAAAAAAAAAAAAAAAAAAAAAAAAAAAAAAAATTCGCACGTTTTTTATGATCACCACCAATTTTAGAAAATTGGTACAATCTTTCAACATCGAACTCATCTTCATCGTCTCTTTATTGTGGAATCGTAAACGTAGATGCCAAATCGAGGGAATAAATCGAAAATTTCCTCCAGCTTACAGCCAGATTTCATTCGTCGAAATTGGGCAACACGGCGAGGAAAGTTCCTCGACGGAAATGGGACCAATTGATTTGATGTTGAGATCGACTCTCGTCCCCTCCCCCGTCCTTCCTCTCAAAATCGATGCTATAAAGGCGAGGGGGGGCGGGGAACTTCAGGCCCTTGATTAAGAATCCTCAGTGTCGAGATATTCTCCCAGCCGTTAATTAAGGCTCTTCTATTCTGGGTTGTCAAATTTGACGTTTAACTTTAAGTGTAAAAAATATTCGAAATTGAGTAAATACGGGAACTGGGTCAAATATATTTTCTAAACTTTTAGAGTTGATGTAGTAGAATGCTACATGTATTTAAATTCAAAATTACCTCTCTCCAAACATCCAACCTTCAGGTTCTGATGATCCAAAAGTTATTTTTGAAATTTTAAAGCTCTTTAAGAAACTGAATTAAAAAAAAAATAAGGTAAATTCCTGGTCTCCGACGTAAAAATGACCTATTTGCTGATTTTTGTCATATATTAATAATTAAACCAAAACTAAAATTACGAATATTGAAGGTGTGTCAATCGAAAATAATGAAACAGAACACAGGTTGTTGATAAATAGCGGCAATCCGTATTTTGATTCAACATTTTCGAGTGAAACTGTGTGGCACCGATTTTACTTAAACTTGCAAGTTTAGAAAATATCAACTGCACTTATATTGATGGTTTCATCCAGATCGTCCCATATTTACTTGGTTTGATTTTTTTAAACAGTGATAGAGCCTCAAAAGGTCGTTGAAGGGTCTCCAAAAGGCCCAACGAAATGTTGAAATATTTCGTTTTGAGGAATTTTCCGTGAAGTTTATAGTGGTTCAAGAGACAGAGTACAAAATGAAGAACCCCAATACATATTCTATCAAAATTGTATGTAGAAGACAATGGATTTAAAATAATTCAACTCAAAATTGAAAAAATAATAAAAAGGAGAAAAAGTGAGAGTTCATACTCATATCTGTAACGCATAATGTGGGTGCGATGACTCTGGGTAATGCAGGTCTTCAAATATATTTGAATCCGTCCAACACTCTTCAGTTGAATACGTTAGACGAATAAACATGCTGGAGAGGCATGGAGAAACGTAGGGGAATATTACTTTGAAAGATATCAAAAATTCGCAAAAAAATTAAGGTCGCGTTGTTGCACAGTTTTCCTCCCAAAACCGCAATATGAAAGAAGACTCTGTGACATTTTGATGCAATATTTTTCTTTGAATATCAAAGGAAATTGTTAATAAATTTGAAGTATAAAGGATCTAAAGTAGAGGTGTAGAGGTGTAGAGGTGTAGAGGTCTAAAGATCTTGACATATTCGGCTAAGAAGTTAGTCGGATTCAAAAATATTTTAGAACCTGCATCACTCAGAATCAGTGCAACTACACTATACGTTGCAGAAAATTATGGTCAATTTTATTTTCCTCCTTTTTTTACAAAAATACAACACAAAATTTGCCTTGACGTTTTATAAGTTTATTTTGTAAACTCCTAATGAAAATTTATGGAAAACTTCAATCATTGCGTTGCTTAATGTTCCCGCGAAAATATAAAACTAAAGAGGAAATCAGGCAATGTGAGACGCAGTTCGATTGATCGCGGTCAAGTCCGCCCAGATGACGAGCCTCTGTAAAATCTCGGATCGAATAGATCGTATTCGATACATCAAACGGGTGATATTGTATCGATATCGATTGGTTCAAAACATAAACATAGCCTCAAAAGTAAATTTAGAAATCGGAGGGAACGGGTCTTTTGTAACAGATGTTCAGTGGCGTGGCGTGAAGTGCGATATATCGATTGTTATACCATTTAAACCTATGGAAAAGGATCGATAAACAGGGTGTTCGCTGCGAACACCTTAATAATCGATTCTTTACCATAGGTTTAAATGGCAGAACACTCGATACATCGCAATTCACGCCACGCCACTGCAGATGTTTTATTCTTTTGAGTACCAAATGCCAATGCAAAGTGAAATTGTTAGAAATTTTCTCATTTTCAGCTTTTCCAACTTAAATCCTAATAGTTTGGTTTGAGGTTATGTTCTATTGTTTTGAACCAAACGATACATCGAACCATTATCGAATACGGTCTATCACGAATGTAAAGACGGAAAGGAGAGCGTTCTCAGGGGCTTTCTCTCGCATAGCGAGGAGCACAAACCGACTCGTTACAGAAAATAAGTTATAACCTGCTTTCACTGGCAAGTCAATTCAATTCAGCTTGTTTGCCGAGTTCTTTTGTACTTACGCACTTTTACAAATACTGTTACGCCGACATTAGAGATTTTCACCGCCTTGAATGTTATTTTGTTGTGGTAGAGGAAACACGGCTGTTTTGCCTTCACCAAATGAGCATCTAATTTTGAAAGCAGGCTGAAGAGGTATCTCATGGAGTAAAAATTCACTTTTTATCTTTTCCTTTCCAATTTTCATGACAAGTACATTTGCAATCTATCAATTGTAGCCCTAGGAAAACAATAATCTTAGCATATTGACGGTGAAATCGCAACAATGCGCATCTTGGTTGGTGCGTTTCATAATCCTCGTTCCTCCTTTATTTTTCTAAAGGTGACAAAGTCAGCATCCTGGCTTTAAATTATTACGGAATATGATTCACACAGAGAAGACATTTTAAAGAAATGACGTCCAGTAGTGTCCCATGCAGAAAAAAAAGTATGACAGAAAATCTACTACGCCATACAGCCTATATTGGTGTCACCATAGACATGGTGACACCAATTTTTTCATGCCCGATGTACAATCTCTCTTTCAAAATGCATCGTGGAGCGTTTGTTGCCCTCGTTTCAATTTTGACCGCCACATTAATAAACTTTTGTATTGCCATTATTAAATCAATTATTTATTTGCGGAGTCAGATTTCAGCAGCATGACGCAGTGGGTGTTTTCAGAGCTAATGCTGAAATTGGACGTATTTCTGCCAAACGGAACTATATGCATCAAGACATGAGCTCTGGGACCCATAAGAATTTATGCATAACAGGGCTCACGTCATAATGCACCTAGTTCCGTTTGGCAGAAATACGTACAATTGATTCTCAATTTGTCGTTTTCCTCACAAACGAACGTAACTATCATTTCTATGTCGCCAAATTTTCTTGTACACATTACAATTTTACCAAACAAATCTTGGGCATCTCTGTAGTTGAGATTTTTTCGATTTTTCTTTTGATTTCATGCAAATATCATAAACAATTTGGATGAAAACTGCACGAATACAGTCTTGTAAAAGGTGATATTTTATTCAGTTTTGCAACCTTGGAATGTAGATACGTTCCTATGTCAGGAAACAACAAAAGCCTGCTTTAATTTGCCACCTGACCAAATAACCGAATTCCGTATTGATATTTTTATCCTAACTGGTCACTAATGAAAAAATTCCACATTTTTTAAGCGAAAAGGCAACGCCGGCTCTTGAAATTGTATCAACGGGACAGGATTAGTATATGAGGCCCATAAAAATCGCGCGCGGCACAAATGAGGGTTACACCACGCGTGGTCGTCATCCCCCTCGCGAATTCCACCCTCAACCCCCGTCGTTAATAAAAAAACCGCGTACGTCCAATGACAAACCTTAAGCACATCCGCGGATTTCGCTCAGCAGGGCATTCGACCCGTTCGGAACGGCATCGCAGTCGCCAAAAAAAGCAATCGAATAAAACAAGCGCGGGGTTTTTGTTTGGAACCAGCGCTTCGATTGTTGAGCCAACCTTGATCGATATAAAGCAGTGGCGTGGCAATCGTGATATGCTTGTGATATATCGATTGTTCTGCCAATTCAACCTATGGAAAATAATCGATAAACTGGGTATTCGCAACGAACACCTTAATAATCGATTCTTTACCATACCTTAAAATGGAGGAATATCGATGAAATCGATCATTCTTGCCTCGCCACTGATAAAAAGTTTGAATAGGATAGAAATGGCGTGGTGTGGCATGCTGTGCGATATATCGATTGATCTGCCTTTTAAACCCATGGAAAAGGGATGGAGAGGGAGTTCGCAACGAACACCTTAATAATCGATTCTTCACCATAGCTTCAAATGGGGAGATATCGATAATAGATTATTCACGCCACGCCACTGAAATCTATCGATTAAGCTAATTTAAATATCGATTTAAAGCCGACCCTCTGGTTTGTTGATAAAAACCGCGTAAGTCTAATTTGATCCATACGAGGGTTTGCGTGTTTTGGTTTTTGGTGAACTTGTTCGGTGCGGCACCGTGGTCGCGCGAAAAAAAAGCAATCGAATAAAATACGCCCGCGACAATGCCACGCCCGCGCGGGGGCCTTTGTTTGCTGGGACTTTTTTGCCCGGGCGTATTGCCGCGCCGGTTTTTTCACAAAGGCGTGATAGGTGTCCCGGCCGTGTAAAAACTCGGATACATAAGGATAAGCACATAAACAAAAGTTGCGAATAAATACGTTCGAGCAGCGGCGCGCGGGTTCGCGAATAAAGTTGGCCGGCTCGCTGAAACGCGCGCGCACCTGGTTTCGCTTACGCCTTTGTTGCCGATTTTATGGGAATGTTGTTTTTTGGGTCAACTGAGTATTGAAAACACGGGAAAAACTCTATTGCTGACGTAACAATTTTGAAGGAAAAAATGTGACCGCAATATTTCAATGTAGATTTTACAACAAAAAAATGCTACTTCAGCAACAAAAAAATGTTTCTTTAACAACAACAAAAATGATACTTTAACAGCCCCTTTGATTGAATTACCTGTCCACTATTATAAAATGTACATTTGAAACATTGCAGTCACTTTTTTTTACAATTAAATTGTTAATCAGCAATCCATTTTTTGCCGTGAAAGATCGTGTTTAAATGCTTGAAAGTGACCATCCTCTGGTCTTTCTCATGGTCTGGGCGAAGTTTTCTCCTCACTCTAAAAAATTGTCGGTTTGCAAAGAAGCGGTATTGTTCCTTATAGCCATCGTTATGCATCGTAAAATTAGCAGCGGGCTGATTACTGAAATTGATAGACATAGCAATAGACAAAAAAGACAAAAGGGAAACAGTGCAATCCTATTGGTCAAAACGGGTGGTTGCAAATGAACAAAAGCGGTAAGTACTGGACAAACTAACGGCAAGCTATGAGAACAGACGATACAGTCAGTCCATCATATCCTCTATCCTCTATTGGTCTATAGAAACCACTAATTTGAACCAATAGGATCGCTCCGTTCTCCCTATATCTTCTTTGTCTATAGCTTCGTCTATCAATTTCAACAATCAGCCCGCTGATAGTGTAGAATTCTTCGATAGTATCCTGAAAAATTAAATTCATACTATTTTAATCATTCTTAAATCTAGGACAGTTCTTAAACAGGCAATATGTAAACAATGATCAACGAGGCAAAAAATGTAATCGTGAAAAAATGCAGAAATGATAAAAGGGAAAATGTGTGAAAATATGGTGCACCCGCCGGAACAAAATCGTGAAAGTGAAAATGAAAGTTGTTGCCAAAGTGCGATTTGGTTCTTCATTTTGTTCCTATTTTTGGTCCGGTCTCTGTCTTTTTAGAAAAACATTAAAATTGAATGTTATTTGGGGAGCATACACTGAAAAAAAAGTTCGGTAAATCCGAACTAGTTAGGATCACATGGAACCAGGTTCTGTTCGGTACACACAACCGAATTATTCGGTCTGTTCAGCCGAATTGTTCGGTTTGTGCGACCGAACCATCACGAATTCTTACAGTTCGGTTCAGTGGACCGAACAGTTCGGCTGAGCAGACCAAATAATTCGGTCGTGTGTACCGAACAAAATCTTGGTTCCATATGGACTGCATTTTGCAATTTGGAACAATAAATTCTGGCTCTTCTGGAAAAACACTTATGTGCATAGGGAAACCAATGGCACATACGTTGTTTTTAAACCGGGCTAGAATCTATAGCTCCAAATTGCAAAATGTAATCCATATGATCCTAACTAGTTCGGATTTACCGAACTTTTTTTTTTCAGTGTATCTTGATCATCAGCTGAAACGCAAGCGCTGTGTCTATCAATTTCAATAACCAACCCGTAGGTCCACCACTAGTTCGTAAGTGCAACAGTTTAAAGCGCCCGCACAGAATTATGCAGTTCGAACCCTAGTTACACCCCCGTCATCATAACCTCGATAAAATGTGCAACCTCGCTATCGCGCGAGGGTAATCATTGTAATTCAACGAGTATTGCGCTCCACCCCCGCGCCGTGGCAAACATTATCGAGTTGTGCAATGTGCACGACTCTTTTTATTTATTCGTTTGTTTACCGGGAACCCAACTAATCTACGAGCTCGCCGCGAGCGGCCCTTTTATTAGAATTATAAGCACCTGACATTTTTCATCAATTCGCCCGGGAAAGTTACTCGTGCCCCGGAACCCGTGGAGCGATTCCAGGAATCAGGCGGATATGTATATCGATGGCCGCATGAAGTGGAAAAGTGAGTGGTTCTGATTGTGACGTTCAATGTGTGCAGACAGAGGAAAGTAGCTCAAAATTATAAGACCGCTAAATTACCTCAAATAATTCATTTTTTACTGGAGAGTGGCGGCGGTTTTTGTCCAAAATTTTGCTGATTTTTACGTGTGATTAGCCAGCTGATTAGTAAATTGAGGGGCTTGGAGGAAAAGGCGCATAAGTGCAGTTTTCGAAAAAGTTGAGATACTCATTATTTTAAGTAAAACTAGTCTTAATGCCTATGCTGCGAAAAAATCGCACCCGAATTTCACTTATGAAGCGTCAAAAAGACAGTTTGAACGTTCTTTTCACCCTCAGGATCCCTGTAATTTCGAAACTTCAAACACGTATTCCTCGAAACAGCAAAAACTGCACCTATGCACCTATGCACCTTGTCCTCCAAGCCCCTCAATTGATATACAAAGCGATAAACAAAGAAGACGAAAGGGAAATAAAGCGATCCTATAGGTGAAAGTGGCTGGATACACTAAAAAAATGAGGTAAGTAATGGTAGAAAGAAACAAATATTGAGCTTTAAGCTGATTTTGTTTCTAAAACTAATGTATACTTAGACCATGCTTACAAACAGTGTGCAAAAGAATGTTCATTTACAAATTTAAGCATGGCCTGAGTTCAAAGCGCAATATTTGTTTCTTTTAGTAGTAGTAGAGTAGCCGAACACACAATAATTTTGTTAATCAGTACTAGACTGACTATCGGCAACTTACGAGAGACCCTGAAGTTACTCCATCATTTCCCCCTAGTCTATATCAACCAGTCGTTTTAACCAATAGGATCGCCTCATTTTCCGGTTTTTTGTCTATGACTTTGTCTATCAATTTCAATAATCAACCCGCTAGTTTGCGACGTTTCAGGTGTCCGTCAGGTGTGGTTTCAGGGCATTCCGTTAACGATTTTTTTTCCGCACACCTGTTTTGTCCAGTAGTGTACGTCCACGCGTGAAATAAATAAGCAACAGTGACTTGGTCCAAGTGTCATATTTTAGTCCGTATGTAAAATTATACTGACGATAATGAAATGAGAAAATTGAGAGAGACGGAAGAGTTGTTGTGGTAACTCATTTTTTAAATGAAACGTTATTTCCTCCTTTTGATCAATCTTTTTAAATTGTCTTGGGTGAATATTTTATTTTATTTTCATCCTTGAAATTTTCGATTAAAAATAAACCTTATAAATACTTTTTTTCTAAATGAAAATATTACTTCATTTTAAAAACATTTACATTTTTAAAACGTGGCAAATATTTGTAAAATGTTTTCCAAGCGCTGGCATCAATATTAAAGTCAACGAGCAGTAGTTGTGTCGAAAGAAACTATACACAAATGAATAAAAGAGGGAAAAACCCGAGAAGCATGCAATCTTCGGGTTTAGCCTATTTGTACATCGATCTTTCAGAGTCAAATAAGTCCTATTTTGAGCGTTTGGTTGCGCTCACACTACGCTGCAGCACAGTAAAAGCAAAAACTATAAAAGAAAAAATTAATGTGCTTTGAAAATCATTAAATACGACAAGGAAAAACCTTAATAAAACACACATTAAATTTTCCTTTCAAATATATATATTTTTTTATCAATTTAAATTAAAGTAATCCATGCAGAGTGTGCAAACATATAAAAATCATTAGTTGAAAAACGCTGACTCCGCGACTTTAAGTGATAGGCCCTAGCATAGAGCGGAGTGTTGCCACGTGCTGCCAGCACGAAACGCGCACTGGCGCCTACAAACCCAAGCAGATACTTCTCGCATTGCGCAATGCTTGAGGTATCCCTTAGGTTTGTAGGCGCCAATGCGCGTTCCGTGCTGGCTGGCTGGCCGTGCCGCAGCGTGCCACGTGCTACGGAGCTTCACTATTTCACAATATGGGTGTTGCACAGAATTATACGAAATTGAAGGCACTCCAACATACCAACAATCAGAATGACAGGCATCCTTTAAGAGTACAGAACTTTCCTTGCAAAATAAGTCGAGATAAGAGAGATAAAGGAACATTCTTGAGTATGCCGTCAAGAAGATTTTATTTTGAATCAAGAATAAAATAGCTGAACAAAAGCGGGTTTCTGCTTGATGTAAAAGACTTTCCTTTTTATAAAAGCATCTTTTCCTCTTTAAGAAAACATTATTTTGTTTATTAACTCATAAGGAAATCTTTCCGGCGGTAAATTTGAGGGTATTTCTCCTTAAATTAGGTCACTTGTTCCTCTAAGAAGTTGAAAATCATACTAAACGTTATTAAATACAGATACTAAGACAGTAAGTTTTTTGACTACCGCTCTCTTTTTGTTGTCGTCACTGATTTAATTTGCGAGGGAACTTCGTGTATCGAATTGTCGTGTATCGCTATTTTTGTGTGTATCCGAATTATCCCATTATCGTGTATTCGCGTGTCGTTATTTTCCAGACAAAAGAACGTAACTGCATTCTAAATTGACTCCAGTAATTACAAATTGAATTTATACCATATTTTTAGAAATTTATTCCTTAAAAACTTGTTTTTTAATATTTAATTTGCAAACGGGTTAAACGTGAGAATTTCAAATAAATTGGAGAATTTGCCCACAGAAATGACATTGTTCATCTGAGAGTGCTTAAAAAGATGAGTTTGCTTTTTTTCTTTTTTCTTTTTCATAAATGGACGTATTTCTATCAAACGGAACTAAGCGCCATCTGGAGAAAAAGGGAAAGGGGGGCTTGGATTGGCGGGTGTTGCGGAACGCGATGCTCGTTCCATCCTTTACTCGCAATGCTTTTCCATGAGAAAATGTTACAGGAGTTTAAATCACTACACAATTTATTGAGTATGTAAAATTTAAAAATTTTACATGTGCTTTTCCATGCCGCTTAGTTCCGTTTGACAGAACGCGCTATCCGGGATTCTAAAAATCTCAAGAAGAGCTCAATTTGGCGTTTAGTTCCGTTTGACAGAAACACGTCCAAATTATTTCTACGATGGGAAATTGTAGAAAAAAAGATGTAAAAGCGAAAAATATGCCGCCTTTTTACGTCATCTACGGCAGCATTCCCCGTTCAAACACATTTATTTTAGCGAATGAGGTCATTCTGTCATACAAATATTTCCTCCAATAATTGTTCAATTTAGAAACCAAGGAGGTCCCCGTAAAAAATTTACGAAAAAGCGAAACTTATCCACCCGAGACTTGATAAATCGAGTTACGTCGAAGAGGTGACAGCGTCAAACCGTCCAGCTTCCTCGCCCGGCAAGAAAGCTCCTCTCAATCTGCAGTTCCAGATCCGAGGGCTCATCAAAGTCTTTCGCCGTTGTTTATTAATGAAATAGGACGAGGCGAGAGGCGACACACAGTGGGTCGAGAGGTCGGAAATGGGACTTTCTACTAAAAGTGCAAATTTTGATGTTTATTTCGTCACATTTTATATTTCAAGGGGTGCTTTGAGAAGAAAATTTCACGAGTAACCCAATGGAACCACTTTTAGAACCTCAAAATTTTGTATAAACGAAGTTATAAGCTTTTAAAATTTCCAAATTTTGTCCAAGCTCTCTGATTGACTCAATCCATTGTGCGACACTCTACTCCGACGATACTCCCATCGCGTCCGAAATTCAATAACTCACTCACTCCGAACTTACGAACAGCTATCACCCCATCCGAAACTCAAACTTGAGCCACGGAACACGTAAGAGAGTAGCGTAATCGGGGCTCAAGAGGGGGTGTCGATTAGGTCGTTGCGTCTCGATTTTGAAAGCTACACCGACGCAGGACAGGAGGTTCGCCGGTCAGATATTTATGACGTTTCCGAGTGGGTTTCAATTTATGTTTTATTAAATTTATCTTTTTGTGTTTTATTATTTATTCCCTTCTCGGGCTCGGGGGGGGGGGGGGGGGGAGGGGTGTGTTTCGGAGGGTCGTCGCGAGAAATGACGCTTGGGCTCAAATTCGCGTTTAACACCCTGTCGTTCCTGCTATGGTCCTGAGTTGTGACATGGTGCCGGATTCTCGGGGATTTTTTTGAGGGTGGAGAAAATGCACACGGAGAGTATCGAGATGAAAGGGCCAAAACTTTATATTGACAATAAGAGTCAAGAAATCGTCGCACCTTTCGGCCAAAGTATCACAAGTCCCATGCGACGTTTGAAAAATTCTGCCACCATTTAATTTTTTTACGGAGAAATTGTTGGTTGAACCTGTTCGAAAATTTCAGTAAATTTTATCAGTAGTATAAAGAAAATTTGGTGAAATTCTCAAACAGATTCAATCAACAATATCTCTGTATACAAATAAAATGGCGGTGGAAATATTTACCTAAACGTCGCATGGCACTTTTAATACTTTGGTCGGAAGGTGATGACATAAGGAATCCATGTGTGACTGGCTCTCGTACTTAAGGCTTTCACAGTGGTGATGCCTCGATACATGAATCCAATTCCAATCCAAGAGGACCATTTGATGACTGTTGTTAGGTACAATACAACATTTCTTCATTGGACGGGTCCAATTTTTACTACGATGAAGTGTCACCATTCATCATTTCTTACCAGACGAAAAATTTTTGTCAAGTTTTTATTTGAAAATATTGCGAAGTATCGAATTCAAGACTGATGACTTCCGACACTTAGATGGGGGTTGGTTTCGGAATTCGACCCTACATTGAAGCCATCACAAATCGTTGAAAAGATTACATTTTCATCGCGATTGTAAATATTAGAATCTGGAACGGACCGGGGAATCAGGGGTACGTCAGAGTACAACAGTGAGATAGAGGACGGACGAAAGGAATTAGGAATGGGTGTTGATCAAAGATTTCAAAACACGTTCAAACTGTGTAATCTTTGTGAGTCCGTTTGTGGCATCCATGAGCCGATTGTTCTTAGCTTTCTCTATAAAGAGACTTTACACCCACATCCGTCCAAGAAAATTGAATTCTATGTAAGAATAGAAATATGGCACAAAGTGGGACGGTTTAAAAAGGCCACTTTGTAAAGGCGCACGTTGCAACGGTGTGATTATTTTCTTTTCCCACCCTTGACACTATCAATACGAATATCACTTTTTCCATTCGCTCTTCCACTTGCACAAATCTCCGGAGGATGGGTACAGTGTGTTACGGAAGACACCTTAGATCGAGGTCGATCCAAGTCGAGGCAGTTTTCCCCGTCAGAAAACGAAATTGAGCTATTTTTAATAAACCTAAAAACTTTCGAGGCGGAACCTGCAGAATGGAGATGTTGCAAGTGTGAGGAATTTGCGATTTGACTATTAATTCTTATGTAAAAATTCGCGAGAATCACGATGGTGCCATGGTTTTCTCTGAAATCAACTCCCAAGCTCACAAAAAGCTCTCAAGTTGAGGCCAAAATGGAGGGGATATCCCAAGCTATCCTGAGAGTCCACCTCTACATTAAGACAAACTCTCCATGTAAAGGTAGGGAGAAAATACATTAGCAGGGTTGCCGTGTTTCCAAGTTTAGAGTCCCCAAATAAAGTGGCAGCCCTGTCAATGTATTTTCTGTCAATGTACTTCAGTTTTCACATCCGAAAAACTTCGGTTCTCACATCTGAAGTACTTCAGATGTAAGAACTGAAGTTTCAGGTGTGTGATCCGAACCTCGACAGCTAGACCTAAAGTGTTCAGATGCTCAATCCGAAAACTTCAGAGATCCATATGACCTAAACTTCGAATCCCACGCACGAGGTTTTTTTCTCCGTGTTTATATCAAAGTACTTCAGATTTCTGACCCGAGCTTCGGCAGCTGGACCTTACGTTTTTAGATACCAGATCCGAAAACTTCAGAGCTCCATATGACCTAAACTTCGGGTCCCACGCATGCGGTTTTTTTCTCCGTGTTTATATCAAAGTACTTCAGATTTCTGACCCAAGCTTCGGCAGCTGGACCTTACGTTTTTAGATACCAGATCCGAAAACTTCAGAGATCCATATGACCTCAACTTCGGGTCCCACGCACGAAGTATTTTTCTCCGTGCACCATGCCTGAAACTTCTTGTAATTTTCGGGGCACCCTGTGATTCAGAGTGGAGAGGAGCAGCATGCGAAGCTCCCTCGCACAAGTTCATCAGATTTAGGTTGTTTTGCCCCTCGCCGGCCGGCATGAAAAATGTTACACCGCCCTCGAATGCGAATGAAATATAACTGCCCTACATCCGCACCGTACGCTTCCCGCGTGCCGCCCCCCGCCCCCGATCCAGACAACCATTGTTTTATGACTAGGTGAAAACGGAGGCAGATGCATGCGAAATCAGATCCCCTCCTCCGGCTACGGAAGACGGAAAACGGAAACGCGTGATTTTTCTTGTATTTTTCTTTCATTGAGCCCTCTTTTTTATCTTCGGTTCCGTTTCATTATTTTCCGTCCGAGAACCGAAAAACTCCCGGGAGCCTCGTTTTTCATCAGTGGCGAGGAGTGCTTTGCGATATATCGATTGTTCTGCTATTTAAACCTATGGTGAAGAATCGATTATTAAGGTGTTCGCTGCCAACACCCTGATTATCGATCCTTTCCCATGTGTTTAAATTACATAACAATCGATATATCGCAAAGTGCGCCACCCCACTGTTTTTCATGCACGTATTTTTGCGTGCGCCCTGATTTACACCGAATATTAGCAGCCGCGGATCATGATAAGTGGCCGTCCATGGGGGAATAGACATGATCCCATGAGACAGATATTTTCACTTAAATGATCTTCGTACAGTTTGCATTGCAAACTTTGCAATGCAAACAAAACGCATATTAGCGCCTTCAAGACTGGATGAATACTTCACGCATTGCGCCAAACACCATGCGTTCGGCGCAAGCCGTGAAGCGCCCACAAGACAGCATAAATACTTCACGCATTGCGCGTTCGCTACGGAGCGCAGTGCGCTCTTAAAGATGATTTGATGGATGCCATATTTTGTGTCAGAACGACGTGCGATATATCGCATCGAGTGGCTCTATTTTTTCAGCTACTAATCATTTTTCTCGAATTTTGAGACCGCAATTCTGTTGTCAGGAGACTAAAGCAGTCACTTGCCAATTTTTACAAAAAAATTTAACGTAATAAAGGCGTGGGTTTTTTTTTTTAGAGAGAGAAAACATCGCATTCGATACTGATATCGAAACTGCACTCGAATGCGATATTTTCTCTCTGAAAAAACCACGCTTTTATTACGTTGAATTTCTTTGTCAAAATTGGTAAGTGAGTGCTTTAGTCTCCTGACAACAGAATTGCGATCTCAAAATTGGAGGAAAATGACGAGTAGCTTAAAAAAATGGAACCAATCGATGCGATATATTTCATGCCGTTCTGACACTAAATATGGCGTCCATCAAATCACCTTGATGGAAAATTGCAAAATCGGATCAATGGAAGGGTCCAAGCTTCGCACTCCATACATAAAGGCATTCATTTGACGTTACGGCGTAACTCATTTCGACGTGAATCCTTAGAAGCATGGAGTTATACGAGCAATTGGGCTCATCCCATAAAATAGATACGCCAGTTCGTCATAGCAGGGACGATAATACAATATCACTGAAGCTGAAGTGCGGTTTCTCTGACCTTTTAGGAGCAAGAAATTTCCGCGTCACACGCTCCCGTGGGATGCGCGTGGACAGGAATTCGGGGTTCTCCCTTTTCAATCACGATCAATTCCGCAGGGACTATCCGCCCTTTACCTATACCCTCGCCCGTATCGTTGATAAATAGTTATAATTAATTCATGCTCCTGTCTTTTCCTTCCAAAAATCAACGATAATTTTTATATTTCAAAAGGAATGGAAAATTCATGGATCAATCAGTAGTGTTTTCTACAGAAAAGAAAAATCTCGCTTATAGGAATTGGCTTACAGTGGCGATTTTGAAAGTTGGCAACGCTGTTATTCACCATTTAAATGTATTGAAAACCATCAATTCTTGATCAAGCAAGCTGCCTCACCTAAAATCGATATTTTATACGCATTTAAATGGAGGAACACAGTGTTGTCAAGTGTCAAGAATCGCCACGGATTTGACAGCTCAACCAGTATTAGCCTGGTAACATCACGTGTTTTGCGACTTACCTTCCTCCCGCTTCAATTATTATGTGAACTAATTAAAAAAAAAAATATTGCTTGGAAATTTGGGTGCGACTGATATTATTTTTAGAAAAGAAAGAAACACCCATGAAAAGTTTTTAAGCCGCATGCAGCTCAGTTTTCTTGGCAAAAAATTACCTGACAGAAGAAATTAAGCAAAGTCAATACCATCCTAATTGAAGAAGAAAATGCATACCGAAGCCCATGCGATGATGTAGGTATTTATCTATGACTGAAAAACATGTGATATACACCACTCTGTTAAACGAAATTAGAATTATGAAGGCGGAATCTCGGGTGCCAAAAACGGTTGTGTGACGCGACGTTGATTATAACGCCTTGATACAACTATTTGAGCTCTGCGGATGTGCATATTGCATACGTCAAAATTGAAGGCGTTTTGATTTTGGCTACTTCCTACGCTATTCGCATGTTGCACGCAGTGGCGTGGCGTGAATTGCGATGTATCGATTGCTCTGCCATTTAAACCTTTGGTAAAAAATCGATTAATAAGGTGTTCGCTGCGAACACCCTGTTTATCGATCCTTTTCCATAGGTTTAAATGACAAATCAATCGATAAATCGCAAAGCACGCCACGCCACTGGTTGCACTGTTAAGAGACATCGGCCGGGGATTCCCAAAGAAACACGGGCCAGAGGAGCGATAGTATGTTACATATTTTGAGAACGCTTGTCAGAAATTTCAGAGGAAGCTCGCACAGTTTTCTTCACGCGGCGAAAAAATTGCAATCTCCTCACATCGCGATTCTTTCGCACAATATCCGTGCCCTAGTGGGGCGCATAATTTAAAATTTATTAATCCGTTGAAATTCGCTGAAACTAGGGCTCGTTGCAGTCTTGCCGAATAGCCTCAATTCGACTTGAATACTCTCGCCCTGCTGAAAAACACCCAATGCACCTTCAGAAGCTGCCAAGTTCTTTTTGATAAAACACGGATTTCCTGGTAAACTTACGAATATATTCCTTCCAATTTTTCAGTGAATTGTGTCCGCAATTTCACCTGAAGTTCCTGATAAATTTATGCTGGTTCCTTTTAGCATATTTTCATTTTTTCTTATCTTTTATCTTTTGCTTTGTTTGTTGATTATTTATGAAATTATTAAAAAATGTAGGGGTCCCTTGCGAATAAAAATCTAAATGCATAATTATAAGTTTGTTCGTAAGTTCAATCTGAGCCAAATTAAAAATTTTATTGAAGATTTAGGGTCTCAAGGAAAAATATTCCTAACTTCTCTCAAAAACGAACATTTTATCGAAAGAAATTTGGCAACTCTCAAATGTTCATCCGGCGTTTTTCCTTAGCAGGGCAGAATAACCGCTAATATATGAACCAACTTGGCAATGCCGCAACAAGTGCACACCGGAATGGAGGGCCAATATAAGCCACTCGACGAGAACACAGTCATGCTTTTAACGAAACAACGTAAGCCCAGAGGAATTCTTACGTTGATCCGGGTTTTTATGTTTAATACGATAGGATATAGGAGGCAAATCCTCTCATGGATGACGTAGGCAGCGCCCTCGTGTTCATGCCCCACGGGTAAAAATTCACGCTTGCATGAGTATATTCGTGATATAGCTTGGAAAAATGCATCGAGTTGAGTCGGATACCTGTCTTGGAAGTTTGACGAAATTGTTGTGCGAGTCTTGGATTTGGACGTGCTCATGATAAAGATTCCTACAGGGAAATGCGTTCTATCATATGGAACTTGGGCATAAAATTAATCAGTACCATAGTTTCGCTTCATTTTATTTATGTTCACATGGTCCTTTTTACCATAAATTACTTTTAATTGGACCGCGTTAAACAAAAAGGAACCAAGCCACATCAGCTATTGCCAAATTTAATCGGGAAATTTAATTTATTACATGAAAACGGTTGTGCGGATTTTTGTGCAAATTTCTATGAATTTTCTCCATAATACAAAGTAAATTCCTTAAAATTTGCAAAGGAGTCCGCACAAACGTTCTCTCGTAAAAAATCAAATTCCCTGTTAAATTTGACAATAGCTGATGTGGCTTGGTTCCTTTCTGTTTAACGCGGTCCAATTCATATGCTACGAAGGCACTTCACACTATACAAAAAAGTTCACATCTGGTAATATTTAACGCTCTATATTCGCAACTTTTTTTAAGTTTGGTTAATATTGCACTTTCAGTTCTGGTAAACGTACCCTCAATTCATGCAAGCGAGTCGAATCACTCAACCAAACTATTTGGACTGATATAAATCAAAGAACAATATTTTCATTTTGATATGAACCATGCGATCCGTTAGAATACATGCATGGTAGGGCTCAAGTCAAAATAATAATAGTTACTTTTGATCTTAATACGTCCATATGTACAGTTTGGGTCGTAAAATTTGTAAATATCAATTACATGAGCCGAGCGGTACAATAACAGGATTCGAATAGCATGACCGATATGAAACATTGTGCTGCGGCTCATAATGACCTTACTGGTTTTACTTCTTTCATTTTCATTCAGAGGAGGTAAGATCCGAAGGTAATTTTATTGCATTTACCTTGTCTCTGAAATTCAAACTTTTCTCTGACGAGCTCAAAACATGTCTCTGAATTACATTCTTGTTGATGTAAGCGCAAAAAACATCCCCAAACTGGCAACTACGAACCAATGAGAAAGACTTCATTACTCACGTGAACAACGAATGATTGAGTGTTTTCCCAAGAGGCGTAAGCTACGCTTGTATTTTAAAAGCTGATTTTTAGTGACGTCAACAGTCACATTCATCATGTATGCATTAAACTCAAAGACTTAACGTTCAATATAAGGCTGGACTTGTGGACTCCTGATGGAATAATTCAATTATACATTGTATCGGAACGCTCCGTCGCAGAGAACAATAACATATAATAATTATTTCGATATATCTCACCTGGGGATTCAAAGAGATTGAATTTTTATCAATTAAAATCCGTTTTCTATTAGTTTGTATGTTGTACGGTTTGGCCATGATTGCTTAAATTTCACAATAGGTAACTGGACACAGTATAATTTGAAATAGTACGCAGTATTTCTTTTCTTCAAAATTTCACGAGGAATGCGAAATATCACACCACGATATTTCTGAAGATCAACTTATGAACATGATGTAAGTAATTTCAATTAACATCGATTGAATGGCAAACATATGAATGGACATAATTTTTTAATTAGAAACTGAAATTTCTGGCTCAGTAACAACGTATGCACCATTAGTTTCCCTATGCACGTAAGTTGTTTTTACAGATGAGCTGGATATTGTAGTTCTGAATCGCAAAATGTTTCAGACTATCTCTATACATACGAGAGACAGCGACGCGAAACTGGGGCGTTTTATAGCAGGAAAGTTGCGCTTTTTGAACAGGAAATTTCTCGGTTTCTGAGTATTTTTTCGCCTTCTTGATGTGCGCATCGTGTTTTAAGGTCACGATACACGAGTAAATTCCGAACCAATACCGATCAAAATAGACCAGTTGACGACTGATGGTCACCATGAGATAGTCCTCCTTGATCAAAATTGGACGGGTCGTTAAATTTTGATCAGAATGGTGTGCCATCGTTCATCATTTCCTGCCACACGAAACATTTCTACCCTGTTTTTATCTTAAAATTAAGCAAAGCAACGATTTTAAGACTGATGACTCCCGACACTTTGATGAAAATTTGTTCGGGAATTTGATCGTGTATCGAAACCTTCACGCGTCTTTTACATTCGGAGAAATGTATAAGTCGCAGGCAAATACTGAAATCAGGCATTTTGTCAAATGCCTAGGCAGATAGTTATATTTTAAGGGTCTACAAAATTTTGTGAATTCATGGCAAAGAGCTCACGAGTTTTCAATATTTTTGGAAGAATAACACATGCAACCTGCGAACTACTTTTGGCTCTTTCTCTTCAATCGCTTCTCATATTTTTAAATGTTGAAATCCTAAAAATTCTGTATTTAATGACATGTTGAAAATGTCAAGATAAGTGTGCGTTCAGAAGCTAAAGCCCGTTTAGAATACTACTGCGTGATGCCAATTTTTATTAAGAATTTTTTCTTGCAGGGGCAATGCATATTTTGTCTAAAATTAGAAAATGCATCAGAATTTCAATCTAAGTTAGAATATTTGACTATTTGCCTAGGCATTTGACAAAATGCCTGATTTTACTATTTGCCTGCGACGTATACAGAAGTCAAACTTCGCTCATGGTTTAGAGACCCATTTTTCCCCATCCACAACACACCGATCCCAGTTCCTCAATCGTGGGCACTTATTGACTCCTTCCGGAGCCGCCTCCTTTGATAGCGAACCAGAACTGCCCCATGCTCAGGAGCTACACTACCCTCCAAGAGAGAGTTTCCCGCGGGTTAATCAAGATCCCAATGGAGATGTTGCATGTGTGAGGAATTTGCGATTTGACTGTTGATTCTTATGTAAAAGTTCGCGAGAAACACGATGGTGCCACTGGTTTTCCCTGAAATCAACTTTCAAGCTCAAAAAAAGCTCTCAAGTTGAGGCTAAAATGGAGGGGATATCCCACGCTATCCTGCGAGTCCACTTCTACATCCAAACAAACTCTTCATGCACAGATAGGGAACAAATACATTGACAGGGCTGCCACTTTTTTTGGGGACTCTAAAACTGAAAACACGGCAACCCTGCAAGTGTATTTGCTCCCTATCTTTGCATGAAGAGTTTGTCTTGGCGTAGAGGTGGACTTTCAGGATAGCGTGGGATATCCCCTCCATTTTGGCCTCAACTTGCGAGAGCGTTATTTGAGCTTGGGAGTTTATTTAAGAGAAAACCAGTGGCATCATCGTGTTTCTCGCGAAATTTTACATAAAAATCAATAGTCAAATCGCAAATTCCTCACACATGCAACATCTCCACTGTGGGCACTCGACTCCTTCCGGAGTCGCCTCCTTTGATCCCGATCCAGGAATGTCCCACGCTCAGGAGCTACACTCCCTCCAGGAGCAAGTTCCACGCGGAGATGATCCCGCGGGTTAATCAAGATCCCAATTAGGGGCACTCCGGCCAGGGACGTGTACTTGGCGGGCGCGCCTTTTGTACTCACCGCGCGGTTTATCGCCAATTTCCGCGTTTATTGCGCAACCCCCTCCCTTCCACCCCCTTTGTCTTAAACCCCCCCCCCCCCGCTCTCGCTGCTCCCGGAGTTGGATTTCTAATCAGGACGGCCTAATTATCGCTCTGATGTCTCGTCGTAAAGATGACGTTCGGGGTCGACGTGCCGGATACATCGTATCTCTGGTTCGGGGGTGGTATCGTCGTCCCTGAAACGTAAGGGGGTACCTCGATTTTTGCCTGAGCCCTGTTCTCCACATAAGGCCATGCTTTTTGGGGCTCAAAAAGAAATCGGGGTACGCCCTTACGTCGGGAGGCTACGATATGGCCTGGTCGGTGTGTGCCGGATACGGACCGGGTGTCGTTGACAGAGTTCAATTACGTGAAATCGGGCTATGTTACACGGTGGCGCGGCGTGCTTTGCGATGTATCGATTGATCTGCCATTTGAACCTATGGAAAAGGATCGATAAACAGGGTGCTCGCAGCGGACACCTTAACCGTCGATTCTCTACCCATAGTTTCAAATGGGAAAAATCGATAATCGATTATGCGCACCTCGCCACTGATGTTACAAGCGGGTACCAAACGTCGGAGGGGTTTAAGGGTCGTATTCATAGTTGGGCTACATTTTCCAATTAGGAACTACAATTTCTAGCTCGGCTGTAAGACTAGACCTATCGGCGCTCAGGGAAACTGATGGTACACACGCTGTTTCTAAACTGAGCTAGAATGACTGCTCAAGAATTGATACCATAATGGAAGTGGTGCAACGATTCTTTTTGGGTGATAACTTTAAAACGAGTATTAGCACCACTCTCATAGTTGCATCCAACTCTGAAAAGCACTATCAACCCAAAAAAACTCAAGACTGGAAGAATGGAAATTAGCGGTTTCCGCGCGACACGACTCAACGGCAAAATGAAGTCCAAATCAGCATTTAGGCCTCATCAGACACAGCGTCGACATCCATAATTCCTCGTCATCACGGCATTTTTCGGCGAGAGATAAAGAGTGACAAAATGAAATCCTCTCATTCCAAGACGCTGACCACATCTGAGCGGAATAAAACATCAACTCCCAGTTATGCGCCGCGGGCACCGAATAAAAGGAACAGCCGAGCTGAAGGAATTCTATTAATTTTAAACGGCAGCATTTACCTTCCGCCGGAAGAGGTCTTCGACCACCGTTGGCGCGCGGCTAACTTCTCTAAATTTTTCGCCGGCGGCCAGGAAAAACGCCGTATGAGCCTCCAGGCGTTGCCAAGTTTCCTTTCTTAAAACACGAATTTATTGTGAAAGTTATGAATATGTTTCTTTTAATTTTTCATAGAATATTGTTTGCAGTTTAATCTAAAATATTTGAACACTGAAAAAAAAATCACGGTGTATTTACTGAGAAAAGGGTAAAATTACCAAGAATTCAGGGTTCTATTTGATCCCAGTTTTTTCAGGGCAAAATTACCATTTATGGAATTGGTAATTTTACCGAGAAATCTTGGTAAAATTATTGAACTTTCTGGATACTACTGGATACTGATACTGGACTAATTTTACTGGACCTTGGTAAAAACGCCAATATTTTTTATCGACTATGTCGTAGAATTACCGAGATAAAATGGCAAAGTTACCGGGAATTGATCGCCAATAAAAGTGGTATTCTTACCTGAAAAAAAAACAGTAAAAATAGCAGTTTTTAGGTAAGCTTACTAGTCTGTCTTGGTAAAATTACCAATAATTGGTAGAAAAAGTGAGATGGGAAAGGTATCAACGGACCTTGGTAAAAACGCCGAGAATTTTTTTACTGTGAATTTCTTCCGGAATAAACATTTTATCGGTGGAAATTTGGCAACTCTCGAATGTTCATACGGGGTTTCTCCTCAGCACGGCTGAGCTCAGCTCACCGGGATCCCTCAAAGAGACAGAAGGCGATTTCTTGTGGAGTCCCGCCAGACTCAAATAACTCGCTATTATACCGTCCGCGAGAAAGCGCGCAATCGACATAAAATAGACAGCCCTAAGCGAAAACCGCTTATCTCCACCACGAGTATGACCCTCGGGTAAAGCGTATTTTAATTCAATCGACGGTTCACGCTTCGGAATTCCCTCGCGTCGGTGTCGAAATGAACATCGGCGAGGAATCCCGCTTCCCGCCGGTCCCCGAATTCCGGCGCGGGTTGCGGGTGAAAGGGCGTAAAGACCCCCTTTTCCTGAGCCCTGGATTATTTACTGTTGGGGGGTGGTCACGGCTCATGAGCTCCGGGCGGGTTTCGAGTCGGCGGCCCGCTTGACGGAGTCTCTTGGCACCGGAGCGAAAAAAGAATTCCGCGGTGGAGAGGTGGGCCGCGCGTTATTGAGTGTGATTTCCCGAAATGGTCTTTCCCACATTTCCGGCGCCGAAAATGATCAATCATCGGACCCCGGATTCCTCCCCCTCGTTTTTCATCCGGCGTCGCCGCGCAGCGCCGCGACGCGTCGGCCCGGTCGAGTTCCGGGACCGTTTTTTTTTTTTGGCCCGTGGATTTCTTCTTTGGCCAGCGGTTTTCGAAAATTTGAATTTTTTGGGAATTGATCGTAGTTGTTTAAATAGAGTGATAGTTGGATTGCATTTTGCAAAAAGGAACCACTAGCATTGCAATGATGCTAAGATTGTGCAACCTCATCCTTTGCATTAAAATTGCGGAAATCGTGAAAAACTATGAAATTTAGATGGTAATTTTTGTCTTAAATTCACAGTTTTTAGCGAGTAAAATAGAAACTATTAATGGATAATCGGGTTTTTCCTCCAAGACAAAAGAAGTTGCACAATCTTAGCAGCATTGCAATGCTAGTGGTTCCTTTTTGCATAATGCAATCCAGTTTATAGAAAATATAATTTTTAAATTTCATGCACGAGGAACATTTTGGGGAGGCTCGGCAGTGGATTTTTTTTTTTTTTTTTTTTTTTTTTTTTTTTCTCATTTGCCACCAAAAGGTTTAAACACAGAAGAATCGAATGAGAGATAGCACAAAAGAAAACCGTAAAATTACAAGAGGTAAGTTGAGGATACAAAAGGTTAAGAGGTAGACTGTCAATACACTTTTGGATGACTGCCGGAAATCGCCGTTTGGCATGTCATCAGCAGATGTATGAATGTATTGAAAGATGTGTTTCAAATCGCGGAGTACCAGCCCGGGTTAAATAAGTATCAAAACGTTGCCAGAGTTGTTTGAAGGGATCGTTCTACTCGTTTTTATCACTCAATGTTTCCAATACGAGGAAAATAAATGAAAATCTATACTTAGAAGAGAAAATTATGATTTCATGTGTAGTTAGGTGTTTTTGGTGCGATTTGTACACTTCACTCCTGAAATTAATTTGAAATATTTGTCACAAATTTCACAGCCTCGTTGAACCCAAGAAATATTTCACGCAATGTCTAATTTTTCTTCATTTTTGTTTCATGGCACTACATTTAAGTAAGTTGTACACATAAAGCTATTCACATACAATTTTAGTCTCTTGCATTGCATATTTTGCAGTTTATTTTGAGTTTAGCATGTAACGCGCATCAAATTTTTAGAATTATCTCCTTCCAAACACCCACCCTTTAAACTTTGATAACCCGAAAGTCATTACTGAGATGTTGAACATCTTTAAGCACCTAAATCTCAAAATTTAATGTATGTTCTCCAGGACTCCGATGTAAATAGCCATAATTACTGATTGTCGTATTAAATTAACGAACTATCTAAGTATCACCATGAGAGATTCTTAAAATCTAACAAAATTTTGACGAAAATTTTTTTCATGCCTTTGCTTTCAATGTAAATTTCACACAATTTTAATTAAAAAATCAGACAGAAATTTCCCTCTCTCGTACATTTCGACAATGCTTTCAGCTTTACTAAAGTCCAAAATTAACTATCAATGCTACGAGGGCGTTCACTCGCACCGTTATTCTTTCTAATCATGCACTAAAAATAGATTGCACTCAATGGCGAGCCAAGCACGCCGGCTGAATACGAGATTTGCCCCTCGGAGCGGCGCCCGAACGGAGCGGTGTAGGCCACAAGCAGGACATAAATGTCATAATTCTCCAAGAGCTGAGCGTAATTCCAACCTCGAGCCTCGCCGGTAAATGACTCATAAATTCCGCCACAGTTAATTTATAATCAGCGAGTATTGATGGTCTTGTCAGCTCGCAAGCGAGGGGCTTTTGGCGGGAAAAAGTGAAGGGGGGGGGAGGGTGCGCCGCCGCCGTAACCCAAATTAACTCCAATATACAACCCCTCTTATATTAAACTTTTGACTCTCCCCCCGACCCCAAGCTTCGAGGTTACTCTGCAACATTATTTTTCATTGTTTATATTTTCTTTTAATTGATTATTTTTAATTTACAGCCAACTTATAGGAGCCATAAATTCTGCGCCCTCCCTAATGCCTTGTTTTTGTTGTTCCGCGTTCGCGCCGCTCTGGCTGGGTCCGTGTTTACAAGCCGCGGCATGTATACATTCGTAAATTCGATTTATTTCTCGGATTGCGCTGACTTCGCCCTTCGTGGAAAGTTGCTCAATTTGGGGTCCCGGTGTGAGATACAGGCACTCTTGAGAGTGCTCTCGTGATATTAGTGCCGCTGAGGAACGTTATGTAGTTCCAAGTAAAATACTACATCAGCATGAAAGTTAGATGCTTTGAATCCCTGTTTTTGAAAGGGTTTAGCCATCATCCGGCAACTAGACGAAGTCTGAAAAGGAAAAAGTCACACGTTTGTCTTTTGAAAATTTAGTTAAGAAAGTCATTTACATGACGATAATCCGGAAATCAACCTCTGAAAGATATTGACAAGTATTTCTGACACCTATCAAATGGACTGCATTTTGCAATTAGGATCTACAGATTCAGGCTCATCCGTCAAATTATCACTGAAAAAAGAGGTGCTTGACTCAAGCATGGTAATTCTTGAATTTTCCGCCAAGAATTATTTTTATCTTGATTTAAGGTGATTCGATGGACGCCATATTTTGTGTCAGAACGGCATGCGATATATCGCATCAATTGGTCCCATTTTTTCAGCTACTCGTCATTGTCCTCCTATTTTGAGATCGCAATCCTGTTGTCAGGAGACTAAAGCACTCACTTACCAATTTTAACACAGAAATTCAACGTAATGAAGGCGTGGTTTTTCCAGAGAGAAAATATCGCATTCTAGTGCAGTTTCGATATCAATGTCGAATGCGATGTTTTCTCTCTGAAAAAACCACGCCTTTATCACGTTGAATTTCTTTGTTAAAATTGGTAAGTGAGTGCTTTAGTCTCCTGACAACAGAATTGCGATCTCAAAATTGGAGAAGAATGAAGAGTAGCTGAAAAAATGGAACCAATTGATGCGATGTATCGCATGCCGTTCTGACACAAAATATGGCGTCCATCGAATCACTTTAAGTTGGCTTGTTTCTACATATTAGTCGTTTTACAGCACTCCCTCGCGCTCTACGACTCATAACCTCCACTGCTCTCTTTCAAACCACAAATCTTGGGGGATTGGGCTGGTATTTCCAGAAAGGATCGCGTCAGGAATGAGACGGTACGGGAGATCATGGATGCCAAGCAGACCATCGTGCATGATATTATAACAAAACAACTCATTTGGTATGGTCATGTCCAGAGAATGGCAGGAGACAGGTTGCCGAAGAAGGTCCTTGATTGGGTTCCTCCTGGGAGAAGACGCAGAGGGCGCCCAATGAAAGGTTGGAGGGAAGGAATTGAAGCGGAAATGGCTTGTTTCTCCTCAAGAAAAATAAAACTGTCTGAGCAGAAATTTTGCAACACCGCGACGGAGATACGTGGTTTCGCGCTTTGATCGCCGATTGTTGAACTCAAAAATGCCTTACGCAAGACCGATCTCTTAAACACTCGCACGCGCCGGTCTAATTTATCCAAGCTTTTGTTTTATTGTCAATCCGTCCTCTCAAGGACGCACTCGTAACGCGCCAAGGACGCGAAAGTTGCGCTTGTTAAGCCTGCGTTCGACCGCGATGCATCGAGGCCAACGTTGCCAAGTTCAGCGTTAAAATAATAATTTTTTACGAGAGTTTAAATGAATCAGTTGTTTTCAAAAGAGAACAGGTCCATTCCTCGATGAGACTTAATTAGCATTTAATTTATGCAAGCCAATGCTCATGGAAAAATTTACGTGTTCCCTTTTGAAAACAACTGATTCGAATAGGGAAATGTGCTGAATTTTCAGCTCCGTTTGGCAACAATGATCGAGGCCCACCCAGTCGATGCCATTGTTCCAGCTCATTTTATTCCCCCGTCGCGTACTCGATCACGTTTTCAGCTTTGCTTTTGCATCCGGGCACGTTTGAGCCGCCGTACTCTCGTCAACGAAGACATTTTCGAGGGCTCAACGCCAAGTATAGGCGTGAAATAATTGGAATACAGCCGGGGTAAGGAACATCACCTACGGAACTTCGGAAAGTTACGGAGTCTACCGTGTCCCCAAGTAGCACAGAGTGCAATAAGTAGCAATTACATAGTGAAAATATTGCAATTCCACTGAGTATTGTGTATGTTGCCTAGCTCCTACTTGGTAGGGCCCATTTATTGAAACTTATTGCAATAAAATTAAATAAGTTGCAATTTTTCATTGCATTGCATATTTCCTGTCATTTTGTTGATTGTTTAAAATCTGCAAAACTAAACCAAATTATGTAAAATTATTGCACTTTACTGGTGAATAATTAAAATTTTATTAAAATAAAACTGTAATTCCATTTTCGATCAACAGTAGGTGAAAACAAAAGGAAAGTTATAATCAAGTATTCAGAAGCAAAGAATCGAATCTCATTCATGCTATCTTCTATCCAATCCATCATGTTATATATCCAACAAACAATTATTCCACGGTGCAAAAAATTAAACAAAAAGAAAACAAAACAAAAAAACAATGGAAGTCGAAAGAAGATAGCGATTTTAAGGAACAAACACGAGTGTTTATTTCACAACACTTTACGGAAGCATTTACAACGAAAGTGACATAAACGACATGAGAATGATCGCAACGCCTAGAAGCAACTAATCGTGTTCAGGCGATGTCCATATTGCATACACAATTAGTTGAAGGCGCTCTGAATTTCTTTCAACTCACATTACGCATGCGTGGAGTCGAGTGCTTGCGAGTACGATAAATAAATTTAATAAAAACACAAGGTTTAGTGACCCATTCTACCGTGCTAAGGAAAAACATCGTATGAGCCTTCAGACGTTGCCTACTTTCACTCGATAAAACACGGATTTCCTGTTGAAGTTACGAATATTTTTTTATCAAATCTTTTAGCTAATTTTCTTCGCAATTTCACCTAAAGTTCCTGAAAATTTCAAGAGAAAATGTTCATAAATTTCCGCAGAAATTAGAATTATATCGAAGGGGCTTTGGCAACTCTAGAATGTTCATACGGGGTTTTTCCTTAGCGCGGCCAAGCATTCTAATTCGGTCCACAAAGCATCCATCGAGATCGAGCATTGAAAAAGTCAACACGGACCGTTCCAAAGACCCCCGAACGACTTATCCTCTCTCAGATTGTGACAAACGCCGCTCGTGTGTACATCCACCAGTGGCGTGGCGTGAATTGCGATATATCGATTGTCATGCCATATAAACCTATGGAAAAGGATCGATAAACAGGGTGTTCGCTGCGAACACCTTAATAATCGATTCTTTACCATAGGTTTAAACGGCATAACAATCGATATATCGCAATTCACGCCACGCCACTGGCATCCACATTCACCCCAGAGTGCTGTTAAACGATACGCTCTCACCCACGCCACGACCGGGAACCCAGCTAGCGGTTTTAAGTTTTCGTATCTCGCGTGCGTGTGTGAGGGCGAGAGTGTAAGGTGTGTGCGTGTGGTTGTGAGAGGGAACTCGCACTAGCTCCCGCTCTAAGAAAAGCGGAATTTTAAGAGGCTCATAAATCGACAAGTGGGGTCGAAGTGGGCTACTGACTGCCAGAATAAACCTTATAAATGTTAAAACTGTGACGTTTTATCGCTGCGCACTGTCGGAGTTTATGCCCGCGCGACTCGCGGATTCGCGAAGCGGTGCCGGCTCGACCCCGGCTCGCCGAGTTGATTAATATTTTCGCAGTGAAGAGGCGTGAATGATCGATTCAGGGCCGGATTGAACACTGAAAATAAATTCTCGGCGTTTTTACCAAGGTCCGTCGGTACCTTTACCATCTCAATTTTTTACCAATTATTGGTAATTTTACCAAGACAGACTGGTAAGCTTACCTAAAAACCGGTAATTTTACTGTTTTTCCCAGGTAAGAATACCACTTTTATTGGTAATCAATTCCCGGTAACTTTGCCATTTTATCTCGGTGATTCTACCGCAGTCGATAAAAAAATATTGGCGTTTTTACCGAGCTCGAGTAAAATTACCGAGAAAGTTCAATAATTTTACCGAGATTTCTCGGTAAAATTACCAATTCCATAAATAATATTTTACCAAGAAAAAACTGGGATCAAATAGAACCCTGAATTCTCGGTAATTTCACCCTTTTCTAAGTAAATACTCCGAGATTTTTTTTCAGCGAGGGGATGGCCACATGGGCCGCGGCCCATGGCGGGAAATTCGGGGGGCGGCAAATTTTGCAATTTTTTTAATGTAGATATCAAAAAAAGAGGAAAAAGTCGGATTCAGAAAATAAATTACAAACGAGAAAAGGCGACAAAATGTCTCATTTTGTGAGAGTGAAAGTATAGTAATTTCCAATTTTGTCGTCTTTCGGTGCTACAAGAGACAGCACCTTTAATTAGTCGAGTTAGGAGAGAAACCAAACACGCAATTTAAAAGCTGGAACGGAGCGGCGCGGCGCGGCGTGGCGGTCGGCATGAAACGCATAGCGCCTACAAGACTGCATGAATACTTCACGCATTGCGTCAAACAAATTGCGGTCAGCAGCGGTCGGTGTGAAACGCACAGCGCCTACAAGACTGCATGAATACTTCACGCATTGCATCAAACACAGTGCGTTCAGAAGCGGTCGGTGTGAAACGCACAGCGCCTATTTGACTGTAGGAATGCTTCACGCATTGCGTCAAACACAGTGCGGTCAGTTTGTTCTTTCGTAATTTTTTCGTTCATTTCTTAATTGGAAGGCCTTGTTCACATAGAGAGAGGTTCCCGGAACTTAACTTTCGGGGAAAGTTCCGTGATTTTTTGCTGGTAATGTTGACAGGACTTCGCAAAAAATGCGTCCAACACGAGTAAACGCGTCTTATGCACCCCTCCCCGCTGTATGTTCACCTGGTGGTTTTTATTGATGTTTCAAATGAGAAGGAGGCGGCAAAATACAGGCGGCCCATGGGCGGCAAGTAGGTGAATCCGGCCCTGGATCGATTATCGATATTTCCTCATTTAAACCTATGGTAAAGAATCGATTATTAAGGTATGTTCGTTGCGAATAGTCTGTTTATCGATCCTTGTCCATAGGTTTAAATGGCAGATCAATCGATATATCGTATAGCACGCTTTCGTTGTAAATCAGGAAACTGGGGATGAATTAGAGCACCTCGTTACGTGGGGGTGAGCTTCAAGTTTTAACGCGTGGAAGGAGGGAGTGAGAGGTGCTTTTTGGCGCCTTAAATTTTTTGTTCGGCTATTTCACTTACTTGGGAGTTTATATTGTTGAGGGGTATCACGGATGATAGAGTTATTGGTCGGTTTATGTTATGGAGCAAGAGACAAAGTACACATCAAAACACAATGCAACATGTTTTTTTCTTCAAAATTTCAAGAGGATAACGAGACCTGCCACGGAATTCTAGAAAGTAACTCACAAGCTGTAATTGTTTGCAATTCGATCACATGTCGCAGAAAAGAACCAGCGTGATGTCAGTGTTCTGAAAATTTTTCTTCTTCATAACTATCTAAAAAATCTTCCACAATAGTAAATAATGTTGGCTTCCGACCAAAAAATTGTTGTAAATTTTAATACTGTATAGATATTAAGTATTTTTGAAGGAAACGAATAAGTTGCACATTTAAAGACACTGTAATTGCACACACACTCAGACATTACCCAAAAACAAAAAATAAATAAAAAAAATTATATTCCAACACTATTTTTTCTCAACACGCGAGTCACGTCCCAATATTTTTTGTGAGGAGGGCACTGGATGCTCTTATTAAAAATACCTGCCAATTAATAATTCCACAGTGAATCAGCAAATGGATATGGATTAGCGCACCTTCTCACCTGAGGTTTCCTTCAAAATTTAACGCGTTGAGCAATTGAGGACGAGGCAATATCAGTGCCTTCAAGTTTTTGCTCCACAATATCGCTTATTTGTACGTCTAAATAGTCGCGAGTTATCACAGATGACAAATTTAATATACAGTTGCAGCACTGGATACAATTTTGGATATAAAATAACCTTAAGTTCGATTTTCGGAAGGAATAATGAACTCAATGGTGAAAAGTTTAACGTAGGGTCGTAAATGTTTCTATGTTTTTCAAGGTTTAAATTCAACCCTTCCATAAAAGTCCTCCTCCGTTATTACTTAAAAATAGACTCACAGACTAAGTATGAATTGGACCGAGTTGATCAAAAAAGGAACCAATCCTCATTTTGGAACAAATTGAGTTAAGAATTTTTTTGAGTTCCTCTAGTTGCATATTTTTTGTGCTAAAAATTCAAAATCGAAAAAAAAAATATTAGTATAGTCTGTGAAAAGAGGGGTTGAAATTTACTTTCTACATTGAGTGTTATGGAGGAATAGAACTTCAAACCGCTTTTTCTCAGTTTCAACTTGATGTGGGTTATGGTTCCTTTCTGGTAAACTCGCGGTCCAATTGAAGACTCTGTTCGGAAATATGCGAGGAACATGAAAAGTTCCAAGAGAAGCTTGGCAACCCCCTCGTCTCTATTTGCGAGCTCTCCACAAGTTTGTAAGTTTTCAGTTTTCCATTGACTGGAGGGAAAATTAGGGCTTTCATAAAAGTCGAGGCGCTACTCAGTCTTCCACTGAGTGGCTTCTAACGATTTGACGTAAAATACGATTTTCCTCTTGGTGCAGGCTTCCCATTTTTGTACCCGAAAAAGTGAACTAATGGAGGTCCCCAGTAGACTTTCCAGCCGGAACGTTGCCGCCTCACTGATTAATAGCCCCCAAATTTATCCATGAATATTTTTAGCAAACCATCACCGGAAAAAAAGTCGCTTGGATCTAGAGTCCAGACTCCTAAATAACATTGACAAGAAAAAATACTCTTGATTCTATTGGACTTTTTGCTTGATTTAATAGGAAATCCGCCTAAATCAAGAGGATCGGTTCTTCGACTCAAGGAAAAATTGGATTGAATCAAGAGTATTTTTTCTTGTCGATGTTATTAAGAGTCTGGACTCTAGATTCAAACAAGCTACTTTTTTCCAGTGATTCACATCCACACTGAGAGATTCCAAAAAGGATGTATGTACATTGTGTAATACTGTGGACTGGTTACACATTAGTGTTACTGACTCATCGTCACCTTCCAGGCAAAGTATCACAAGCGCCATACGACGTTTAAAAATTTCCGCCGCCATTTTATTTTTTTACTGAGAAATTGTTGGTTGAATCTGTTTGAAAATTTCACTAAATTTTATCGGCAGAACAAAGAAAATTCGGTGAAATTTTCGGACAGCTTCGTTGATAAATTTCTCTGTAAAAAAATATAATGGCGGCGGAAATTTTTAAACGTCGCATGGCGCTTGTGATACTTTGCCTGGAAGGTGACGACATGTTGAGACCGTTATTGTAACATGAACAAATGTAGTCACTAAACCTTGTGTTTTTCATCCAATTTTCTGACAGTACCAGGTGAGTAGATCACTTGGTGTTTTCCTCGACATAAAAATGTATTTATAATCCCTTGAGAATCTAGCTAAAATCGTTCGTCTCTACGAGAGCAATATGGTCGCAAAATAAAAACCACGACGAGACATCAAACGTCAAATGCAACGGGTCTGATCGGCTAAGCTACCATTCTAAAAAAAAGAACATAGTTTGAACGACCGACGTTACCAAACTCCGTATGATAAACCTCGGATTTCCCTGTTAAACTGCGTATAATTTTCTATGATTTGTTTACATGATTTACTTTTCAATTTTATCTAAAATGCCTGAAATTTTCAAAGTATTACATTCATAATATTTTTTTTTTAGATGAAATTTTGTCTGGGAAAATTTGGTGACCTCCAACTGTTCATATGCCGTTTTTCCTTATCACGGCAGTGAGCATCAGGGGCTCAAAAAATAAGTAATGCAATTGGTGCACCCTTTGCATTGAAGTCAGAGAGAAGAGTTCCTCAAGCATGTCACGGCAAGGTTGCTAAATCATGTGCACAAATTTTTGTCGACTCGCTTGAAAAAACAATTATTTAAAACATTTTGACAACAATGCCCGGCTGAAGGCCTGAACGGAATCCGCTCGAAATTGCCACAAACTCTAGAGCTCTGTCTATTCCTTTGGAACTTGATTTATTGGCGGGGATATTGCGAAAAC